>NW_026294562.1:89122294-89484794 GCF_007827085.1 Peromyscus californicus insignis
AGGACGACAGATGACTGAACAGGACCAGGAGGTACAGAAGGGAGCAGAGAATCCCAAGAAAGGATACAATGATCTACTTCAACCCCTCCTTTTATGAGGGAACTTCAACAGTCAATAAACCTAAACACAGGGGCTGCTCACAGTAGTCACAGCTGTTGTCATGATGATGGCCGATGTGCTCGGAGGAGAGTGTTCTATAACACTTGTGAGTTTAAACAGTAACTTCACAGGAAAAAGATTGTTTTACAAAGGCAAATTTACTTTGCCCTCATTCGCCTTTATTTTAGAACTCAATATTAAATTTAAGAGATGTATATTAAACAAAATTAACACTAAAGTAACAAAATTTTAATTTTAATTAACCAAGAAAAAAGTTAAAAATCAATTTCTAACCAATTAATTTTCCATTTAAAATAAAAATTTGTCACTTTTATTTGGGACTTCTCTATTGGTCAAACAAAATTATTCAAGTGACCAGCAGTATCTATTTGACACTACTAGATATTAGCTGAGTAAATACATTTTGTCATGGTAACCAAGCTTAAATTTAAGCAAACAAAGATACTAGCTCCACAGCAACCTGACTTTAAAATGAAAACTGGGAATCTCTCCCTTGTTTAAAAAGATCAAATTATCTAAAGACTATTATGATATCCAAGAGTTATAAAACAAATTATGCTAAAAGTTTTATTTTTGCATAAGTAAGGAAGCTTTTAGGAAAAGTTTTATAATTGTAGATAAATTTAACACTATTTAATTTAAAACTTGAAGGAAAAAATTTTGCAGAATAGAAGACTACTAAATGCTAATTTTCCACATATAACAGAGCCTACAATAATAAAAGCCTAGGTATTATTTCACACTGCATGGATGGTGACTACAGTGTGGTAAGACTCAGTTAAAGACACTGACAAATCACATTCCTGTTGAAAGTAACTTCTAACCAACACATCTAAATGAAAGCAACTGGAATATTTTATTCGACCAAACACTGAATTTTCTGACAGTAGCATTCAAATAAAAATTAGCATTTATAGTTCCAAATCACATTGAAAAAGAAAACAAGGTAGTTGTATCAAGGTATATGAATAATCAATGGATTCTTAGATTTCAAAAATACTTTTTTTAAAATAACACAATGATTTTTTTTCTTCTAAATTATGGTTGGTCACTTATTAGTAGACAAAGCCACAGGAATTTAGTGTTCTGCTAGGATTAAAGAGTCTAGTGTGGTGATAAACTATTTGTTTGTTTTACCATAAAACTATTGGAAAATAAACTCTTGGTTTTTGTTTTGGTTTGTTGTGTTGTATTGATAGATAAGGATAATTAAATAAACCCATTGCAATGTATGTCATTGCAGGCCTTGTTTAAAACTCAACAAATAGTAACACAAAACAAACAAAATCCACACTTTCATCCTGCAGAAGGACAAGGTCTGTTTTGTTCCTACTGGGATCTTGAACAGAGTGAGTACCTAGTGTCTAACAGCTGTGTAATAAGTACTTGTATACTAACCTGGGCTCATAGGAGCTCACAGACACTGGACTTGACACCTAAGGAGCCCACATGGGACTGGCCTTGGCCCTTTGTATATGTGTGACAGCTTAGTCTACTTGTGGGACTCCTAGCAGTGGGAACTGGGCCTGTCCCTGATGCTTTGGTAGGCTTTGAGGAACCAATTCCTCATACTGAGTTGCCTTACCAAATCTTAATATGAAGCGAGATTAGTCCTACCTCAACTTGATATGCCATACTTTGTTGACACCCATGGGAGGCCTGCCCCTTTCTGAACAGAACCAGAGGAGGAGTGGATGGGGGCGGGGAATGAGAGGAGGAGGGAGGGGAAACTGCGGTCGGAATGTAAAATAAATGAATAAATTTAAATAAAAAAAAGTACTTGTATAATGAATTAATCTATACATACCACTTGTCCCATTTAGTATATTTTAAGATTTGGTTATAGAGTCTAATAATGCTATTAATGGTAGGTAATAATTATAAGAGGTATTATATATTATATATCTATTATTTCACTTAAAACTTGAGAATCAATATTATGGCTTTCCCTATTTTTTATAATAAACTATAGCTAAATGTCAATGCAACTTGTGTGACTCTACATGGCAAGTAAATAGGTAGAACCAGAACTTAAACTTATCTTGCTGACTAAAATAATCCATTTTAATGACAAATTTATAATTCATATTTATGCCACATATGAATCTCTACTCCATGAGCATCTTTCATTATACAGAAAGTTCAACTTTAGAATTTAACTTTAAAATTTCAAAGGACAAGCCCCTGCAACATGTTACCTTCCTAGCTTTTAGGGTCAGCCTCCTCCTAAAGAGTTCTTGACCCTGACATCTGCTTCTGTTATAAAATCACACACAAAAGTGAACTGTCAATATACAACACCAAGGACCCACTTACTTTCTACCGATGTCGGTGCAGAAAAGAACACACTGTCTTCAATTCATTGTGCAGATGAACTGCATTTTATAAAATGAAAGAAAAGCACTACAAAAAATGCTCATAATGTATGTGTTAATAGCTACTGCCTTAAGTACATGTTGTCCAGATTCCTCACATTTAGAATGTGTTATTATTATATAAATAATCTTCACCCTTAGGCTTCATCTGTCGCTGAAGATTTACTCTGCAAAAACTTCATTTCTCTAAGATGCTAGTCTGTTTGAACTCCTTACTATAAAAGGTTACTAGTCGCCGGGCTTTTATGTGACACGAAGAGAAAAGAGGAGAATGAGGTCAGGTTGCTGATAAAGGAGAACTAACCCCTTTTTAGTCAGCACAGGCTGACAACAGCTGGATGGCCCAAGAAAAGCTACAGCTCCTACTGGTGTCCTCTCCATAGCTCTTACGGCTTCCCTTTGTCTCTCTATTCAGGCCATTAGTGATGGTGATCATTTCCCATAGGTCTGTCTCTTCATACTTATAAACAGTTCTTCATTAAATGATCCTCATGACCTAGAGTATAATGTTAGAGACCTAGCTAGAGTATAATGTTCCCTGATGACATTCACACAATGATTGTATTTCTTATATTCTTGGCATTCAACATACGCATTGTATATAAAGTATACTAGAAAGGACACTAGACATAAAATGAAAAATTTCCATTCTGTTTTCAATTTGACCAATAACAATGTTCCATTAAACTTTGAATTTTTAAGGAATTTGTTATTGGTTATAATAAATGATCACCTAAAACCTGTTCAAGGAATTAAGTAGATTTTTTTCAATTAATAGTTGAAATACTACTAACAAAGATTTATTTCTATATTTGATAAGCATGGGCTCTCTAAAAAGTAAATGAAATTTATTTAGTCCAGGGCTAACAAATTCAAAATAGAAAGGTCTAGAGAGTGAATAAATTAGGCTTTACAGAAACAAAATCAAGGCAATGTACTTACATATAAAGGCAGATACATTTCTACCAAGTTTTATAGATAAATTATAAATATGCTAATAAGGACTTCTCTTTATAATACAAGTATACCAATGAGAATGAATATTTCCTTTTAGCTGGGGCTCTCAGTCGATATTCCTCATCCTAAAAGTCGACATCCAACTGTTCACATGCAGTGTCATTGGTGTCATTGACATTTTATGAATTTCATTTTTTTAATTAATTAATTTATTTATTTATTTATTTTTTCGAGACAAGGTTTCACTGTGTAGCTTTGCGCCTTTCCTGGAACTTACTCTGTAGCCCAGGCTGGCCTCAAACTCACAGAGATCCACCTGCCTCTGCCTCCCGAGTGCTGGGATTAAAGACGTGCACCACCACCACCTGCTGGGAGGAGGTCTTAAATACAGGCTTACAGCACAATAGGAGAACCCCAGAGGGCAGAAATGAATTTCATTTTTTAAAAATCTCTTCACATCAATAGGTAAGTCTGACAAATACCAGTGGTTCAATGTAAATGGTCTCAATTAATAAACACATTCACCACTTGGAAGGTGCTTATAAAATTCTTGGATTCTTTTCCTGACTTGCCTTTCATCAAGTTATTATATTTCAGATGATCCCTTGCAACTGAAGATTACATGGAATCACTCAATTCCACAGTTAAAATTGGAAATATGGGAAACCCTTGGATAGAGGTCTGCAAACCATCAATATAAATGTAATTAGGTCTAAGAAATGAACATTGTAAGGGAAGATAATCTTGTTATTGTGAGTTCAAGGCCAGCCTAGTCTACAAAGTGATTTCTAGGACGCCAGGGCTGTTACATGGGGAAACCCTGTCCTGAAAAACAAGAAAATTCCTTTTATCACAGTAAACCTTACCCTTTCATTTGCTTTGTTGTTGTTTTTGCAGCAGGTCACATTATACACAACCAAGGCTGGCCTCAAATCTGCAATACTTCTGCCTTTGCTTTCCCAGTTGTAGGACTGCAGGTGTCTGCCACTTTGCCTGGCTTTACATTTTGCATTTTAGGTTCTGCTATTCCTTGAAGTTTTAGGTAGAATTTATTAGAAAACATTAAGTCTGCAGTAAAAGATAATTTTCAAAGCCATTAGCAGCTAAGGATAATTCTTCTCACTCAGAAAATTTTTTTTATTCCCAAGCCTGAATTTTAAAATATTAAAAAATTTAATTAAAAAAACTTTTACAGGATAAAAGCTACAGAGTGTTTTTTCTAAGACTATTATCTTCCTGGTTTGGAGAAAAGAAGACCATAGGGGTGCACAGTCAAAAGATGTATAGAGAGTTCATGTCTGAATGTACAAAAATGACAAGACTGACAAACAATAAATTTAATGAAAAAATATATGAAATCTAGAAATAGCCAAGTCAGTAGTGTTACTGACATATACCAAGTCCAGATACACAAAATAGAAAACTAGGGTGATGGTGCCTGAAGTCCACAGCACTGCTCACTTTTTTAAAGGGATTTAAAGATTTACTAAGAGTTCTGTTAAGTAATCGCATCTATAAAATAAACATAATAATAATAATACCTACATTCAGGCTGCTGAGAGATTAAAGAAGGTAATATCCACAATGGTCCTGCAGTCAGAACCCAAGATGTTACAGATGCCAGAGTCATGGGATATCTGATAAAGAGAGCTGCTAACAGGGAATGGAACCAGCCGAACAGAAAGAAATGTGTTACAGTCAACAAAGATGGATGAAGTTGCTGATGTGGAGACCATTTTAACATTAGACATGGAGAGGCAGAGTTTGGAGTTTGCCCAGTTGGTTTTCGGTCTTGCTTTGGTCCAGTATTTCCTTGCTATGCTCCCTTCCCTATGTTTTGGAGTGGTAATATATATCCTGTGCCGTTATATGTTGGAAGTATGTGAGCTGCTTTTTTATTTTGATTTTTACAGATGATTACAGTTAAGAAATTGTCATGCATCTCAGAAGAGACTTTAGACTTTGAAGTAAGTTTGAGACTGTTATAGAGTATGCGGACTTTTGAAGTTGGATTGAATGCATTTTTTGGTATTATGATATGGCTATAAGCCTTTGGAGGCCAGGGAGTTGAACGTGGTGGTTTGAAAGAAAATGGCCCCCAAAGGAATTAGCACTATTAAGAGGCGCGGCCTTGTTGGAGGAAGTATGTCACTTTGGGGGGCAGGCTTTGAGGTCTCTTTTCTCAAGATTCACTCAGTATGACAGTCAGTCGACTTCCTGCTGCCTTCTGGTCAAGATGTAGCCAGTACCACATCTGCCTGCAGACTGCCATGCTCCCTGTCATGATGATAATGAACTGAACCTCTGAAACTGTAAGCCACCACCGCAATTAAATGTTTTTATTTATAAGAGTTGTCATGGTCATGGTGTCTCTTCACAGCAATAAAAAAAGCCTAAAACACAAAGCAATAGAATAAATGAAAATATAAGAGAAAGAGTCTAGAATGAAAGTCAGATCATACTAGAATATTAGACAATCTTTAGAAGAAAAAAAGACGAATGAGAAAAGAGAAAAGAAGGAAGAATTGGGTGGGAAAGCAAAAATGACAGAAGCCTTTGTAGTATGCAAAGATGAAAAAACGGTGTTCACTAGAATCAAGAGGAAAAAAAAGTAGCCATCTCAGCTCAGAGTTGAGATGGTCAGAAATAAACGGTCCTTAAATTTAAGACATTTCAATATTTTTATAGCAACAGTCATAATTCCAGCCTAAATCAGTAACTAATAAAGTTCATGGCTCATAGATGACAGTGAAATATGCACTAAACAAGTAAATGAAAAAATAAATGATCCCAAAGAATAAAGCTTTGCAAAGGAAGAATGGATAGAAGGGATTTGAGGAAGTTAAAGAAAGCAACTATACTTAACCAGCAGATACAAAAGGGTCAATCCTCAAAATTACCTATGATTGGAATAAAAAACAAAAGATAACAAAATTCTAGATTTAACCAATAAAAGAGAAAATTGGTTTATCTTAGAAGATAGTATGATAAAAACAGAAGGAAATAAAAACTCTTTAATACCTTGACTGTCAAACTTTTCTCAGGCAGAGGCTAGAAAGGCTTAAAAAAAATACTATAATGTTATAGTAGAACTAAAGTTCAAAACAGGAAAATCCAAGGCCCTGACAGGATAAGTTATAGTCACAGGATACTGACAGAAAGAAGTAGCAATGAGATTGCTAGTGGTCTTTGATAACACAGAGAAACAAATATAAATTATGATTAGAGAGAAGAAAAAGCTAGTTCTACAAATAAGATGAACAAGCAGCAGGGGTATTTTGAATTATACCTGAAGCAAAACTTTCTCAGAACACTCAGCCCACAACAGACTGTCACTTCACACATGCATATGGCCATCTCTCTACCTTCTGTAGCAAAGCTTTCAATAACAATGTACTGGTGCCTTGGCTAAGAGCAAGAACAGCCTGGAAATGATAACTTCCTAGGTTGAGAGACTGTTGACCATTTGCCAGTGTCATACAAGAGCAGAAAGACAAATGGTCTAAGTCAGCTATCCAGAATAACAATCACAATGATTCGTTCTTTTATTGGCTTCTCCTACTTTCATCTCGTACTCTTCTCTACTTTTATTCATAATTCTTTGTTAGAATCACAAATAAACCACCAACACCATTTCTCTACCTCAGGCATGACTTTTAGAGGACCCAAATCAAAAAACTAGGGCTAATATTAATTGCTCACAAACAATATTTAAAGAATGTTTTTTAAAAAAATACAATGAAGTAGCAATTAGTAGATATTGCTATCAACTCACTAAAGAAACAGTGATATTGTTGTGGAATAATCTTTTTGTACACTGTGAAGATTAGTAACTTGGATTGGTTTAATAAAAAGTTTAACAGCCAATAGTGAGGCAGGATTTTGGGGGTAGAAAGGAGGCTGGGAAGAAGGGTGAAGATGCAGACAGTCACCAGTCAAAGACAGAGGAAGCAAAAAAATAGCATGGGCAGTACAGAATAAAGATAATAAAGGTACAAGGCAGAAAGAAAATTAATAGAAATGGGTTAATTTAACTTATAAGTGCTAGTTAGAAACAAGTCTAAGCTATGAGCCGAGCTTTCATAATTAATAATAAGTCTCCATATCGTGATTTGGGAGCTGGCAGGAGGGACAGAAAAATTCTTCTACATATCATTTCTTTTTTTACAAGATCATCTATTAGATATCATATCCAAAAAAATGAAGTCTTAATTTCTCAAAATAAGGTTGTTTAACAAGAAGGGGCCAATGTAATTGTTCAGTGGTTGAAGCACTTTCCCATATCAAGTCATGAAGGCCTGAGTTGGATCTCTAGGATTCACAGGATGGGAGATGAGAACCAACTCCCTCAAGTTATCTCTGACCTACACAAACACAGACACACACATACACTTGGGGGGGGGGGGCAGCAAGAACTTCTTTATCATAAAGCTAGCATGTTTTAAGGCATCATCATTTAATATTTCAAACAATGAAAAGAAACATTATTGTCCCTTTACCTTAATTACACTGTCTTGGAAACTACAAAACTATAATGAATGATCTTTAAAAGACAACTAGAGGGGCTGAAGACATGGCTCAGCAGTTATGAGCATCTACTGCTCTTACAGAGAACCTGAATTTGTTCCCAGGACCCAAATTGGGTGAATCACAACCACCCCTAACTCCAGTTCCAGGGGATCTGGATTTCTAGCTTCCATGTGTACCTGCACTAAAATGCACGCACACACACACACACACACACACACACACACACACACACACACACAAAATTAAAAATAAAATCTGTAAAAACTGATTAGAATTATTAGATGATAAGAAGTCCACTTGAAATAGCATTTGCAATTTTGAAATGGTTCAAAGTATGAATATAATAACCATTCTATTTAGGTTAACTAACATTATTTTGAAAGAAATATAATGTAAAAATAATTAGTACCTTTTTATCTTAGTTTAACTTTGAAGTAATTAGCTATTTCATAAAGCTAAAAAATACTGACTACAAAATCCCATTTAATATATACGGATTACATGAAAATTCAAAGAACATTAAGACTTTAAAATTACTGTGTACTGAAAAGCCTTAGGGTTTCTGGGAAAGATTTAAAAATACACAGGAAAAAGTGTTTTAATTTATGGATGCTGCCTCTTCAGGCCATCTGCCTCAAATCAAAACAGCTGTCAATGATCAAACAGGATTGTGTCCAACCTCAAACATAAACAGCTATGTGTCCATGAGAACAATTAATAAGCACGGAACAGCTACTCATTTAGCAATCAATTTCAACATTGAGGCTCCAATGTGAAATTACAATAATACATTCTAAATGATTCCTCAGTATTATGAAACTTACTTTTAAGATGCATGATCTATTCTCTCAAGTATTATAGGGTGGTATATTTAAAGAATTTAAGTTTTATAGTTTGCTTATATCGTTCATTTTCAATATAATGCTAAAAATACTATACCATGACATTCAGTAAAATTATAAAACATGAAATTTCATCACTGAAAGTATACTTTTTAATTAATTTGCATCCCATATGTAATAATTATTTCTTTAAAGGGGTTTTCAAACTCTGAACATAAAAAGTATGTGTAGCTCTATAAAATGGCATCAATGGCAGGCACAGTGACACATACCCACAATCCTATCTACTCAGGAGGCTGAGGCATGATGATCACAAGTTCAAGTCCGGCATAGACTACAGAGTGAGTTCAAGTCCAGCCCAGGCACTTAATGAGTGACACGTAGTCTCAAAATATAAAATAGCAGGGAAAAAAAAAGGATTGCTATATAGCAATGCAGATGAGCATTTGCCTAACATGAGCAAGGTCCTGGGTTCAATTTCTAGTATCATAAAAATAAAAAGATATTTATAAGCTATTTGCTGCTTAATGTTTTATATATTTATGTATATATATATAAAACATTTTTATTTTTCCAAAATTGTTTTGTTCAAAATATGAAAGTTAAAGGGCAAGAAAGGTATTTGAAGACGTTACTTTTAAAGCCCTTTCCTGTTGCTCCCAGCTCCCTGACATGCATATACTACTGTGTGCACACTGCACTGTTAGACTTTATGCTATAGTAATTATGTATGGAATGTTTTTTCTAAAATTTTCTTTTGCATCAGACAAAAGCTCAAAATGAAAACTATAAGCTTCCCTTTTGTCTCTCAGTAATGCATTCAAAGACAACTGACAGGTTCTATACAGAGTGACTTCTGACTGTCCTAAATATAAAAGAAAGTGATGACAGCATTCACCCTTCTGATGACTTGTTCATTTTTGTAACTTACATTACTTTTCACAATCCTGAAACATAACATTTGCATTATGTTGCATGATTCCATTCAAAAATGGCAAATTGGATGGCTTTACAACACTGTGGTTATATACCAATCCCTCTAGAACCAGAGTGGCTGCCCTCATGGAGAAGCAAATTGAAATTCTGTGTAGAGTTAAATCTTTGCCACATCAAGTAAGATCCTCTAAATGTTAACACTGAATACCTACTCATATTCTTTCTAGCCTCACTCATGACTTTCCTGGGTCATATACCACTTGCTTTTAACCTGTGTGATGACTGACACTTGAAACAGTGGCTGAGAGAACCTAAAGCCCTTTCCACTGTCTCAAAAACAGCATTATTTTTAAAACATTATTTCACATTAGGCAAAAATAAAAAACACTTGGGTAAGTTTTTGTACTCAACTTTTAAAACGTATTAGAAACTACAAAGGAATGATAAAGATATCAATTCCAAGTTGCTTTGACTTTGTAAAGAAGGGTCTAGATTCTATAGCTCCACATCAGTAAGTCATTTAATGTGCTCTTCGCTAGAGTGTACCAACTTCTTTGAGAAAGACTCCTTTAGACAATTCAACAATTTCAGAGCAGCACTCCCTGCTCAAAATAGTGAACAATTTTCCCAGCCCTTAGGGGAATAAATAGTTCAATCTTAAAGAGAAGCTGTTGACAAAGTAACAAAGAATGCATGACTGACAGTTGCCCTATACCCCCATTCTTTCCCTGGCTCATTCAGATATCTAGTCCCACAAACTCAAGTGAATCTGGAAAATGAACCCTCATTTTTTTTTAATTTCCTGCCAATAAGATAAGCAGTAGTTGAATAGGCTGAGTACTCCTTATCCCAAATGCTTGGGACCAAAAGTATTTCAGATTTCAGATTTGTTTAGATTTTGGCATGTCTGTGTATATATAATGAAATGTTTAGATGGGAATCAAGTTTAGAAATGAAACTCATGTTTCTTTTTTCTTCTTTTATATATATTTAAATTAGCAAACAAAATAACAGGTTTCATTATGACATTTTGATACATATACAGCATTGTACTTTGCTCGTATTCACTCTGAATACCCTTTTTATGCCACCTCATTGGTTGGCTTTCTCCTCTCCCATTCTATTTTATGTTCTGTTTGTTTGTGTATGTGTACAGTTAATACAGATTCCACATAAGAGAAAATATGTGACATCTGCTGTGGGATGGTCTTTCTGTAGGCTGTGAATATGTGTTGCTATATGACTGGTTAATAAAGAAGCTGCTCTGGCCTATGGCAAGTCAGGTTATAGTCAGGTGGGAAATCCAAGAGAGAGAGACAGGAAGAAAAAGGCAGAGGCAGGAAGAAATGCCAGCCTGCCATCCAAGGTGCAACATGCCAGCAGACTGGTAACGCCACAGCCATGTGGCAAAACATAGATTAATAAAAATGGGTTAATTTAAGATGATAGAGCTAGCTAGCAAGAAACTTAAGTCATTGGCCATACAGTTTGTAATTAATATAAGCCTCTGAGTGATTATTTTATAAGCAGCTGAGGGACCACAGGGCTGGGTGGAACTGGAGAAACTTCTGGCTACAGACTTTTGTCTTTCTGAGACCATCTTATATTATTTGACATGATGATCTCTATTTCCATCCATTTTTCTGAAAATGACAAAATTTCATTCTTATTTATGGCCACATAAAATTCCACTATGTATATATATCACATTCACCTGTTGGTGGATACCCAGGCTGACTCCATATCTTAGCTATTAAGAATAGTGTTACCACTACAGCTCCCAGTGCCACCAAGATGAATGAAGAGGTGCTGAAGAGGCAGGAAAGACGGAGGAGCAAAGAGTTTTCTTTTTTTTTCTTTTTGTTTGTTTGCTTGTTTTGATTTTTAAAATTTTCCTTTGGGGAGGGCCTTGGAGGGGTGAGGAGAAGATATAGAGGGACTGAGAGGTGAGCAGAATTGGATACATGATGTGAAATTCCCAAAGATTCAATAAGAAATTGTTAAATAAATTTTTGGTTGTGAGCCTTAGCCTTTAATAGGTAAGCCATCTCTCCAGCCCAAAATTATGTTAAATAAATTAAATAAAGAATAGTGTCACAGAAATATGCATGGATATTCAGGTACCTCTGTGATACGAATGATCTAGATTCCTTTGGGTATATATCCAGGAGTGGTAGAGCTAGATCATACGAAAGCTTTAATTTGAGTTTTGGGAGAAGCCTCCACAGTGATTTCAGGAGTGAACATACTAGTTTACATTATAACCAATGGTGTATAACCATTTGTTGTCATGTTGAGAGCACTCTGACTTGTGTGAGATAAACCCTCAGTATAGTTTTGATTTGCATTTCTATGAGAGCTAAGGAGGTTAAACAGCTTTTTCATACACTTACTAGTGACTTGTATTTTTTCTTTTGAGAATTGTAGGTTCATTGGCCCATTTATTAATTGAAGTCTTTTCTTTGATATTTAATTTCTGGGCTTCATTATATACTCTAGATATTAATCACCTGTCATTTGCATAGTTGTCGATTTTTCTCACTCTGTAAACTGACAGTTATATCACTGACAATTATATCCAGTGCTGCACAGAAGTTTTTAATATCATGTAATCCCACTTGTCAAATCTTGCAATCACTTCCTCGGCCACTAGAATCCTTTTATTGAAGCCCTTACCCATATCTACAACTTCAATCTTTTACTCCTAGCAGTTTCAGAGTTCCAGATCTTACATTAAGTCTCTGAATTGCTTTGGATTGATTCCTGTATAGAATGAGATATGTGTGGGCATCCACTTTCTTCAACACCATTTAGCTCAAGAGTTTTGTTTTTCTTTCTTCTTCAATGTTCTCAATATCTTTGTCAAAAATCAAGTGGCTGTAGCTACGTGGGTGTACTTCTGATTTCTCTACTCTATTCCACTGGTCTACATGTCTGTTCTTGTGCCATATTACATGTTGTTTTTGTTACTATGGCTTAACAGTACAACCAGAAATCAGTTATCAAGGTTATCTCCAACTTTGCTCATTCTGCTCAAGATGTTTTGGCTATCACAATAAATTTTTCTTTCTCTTTATTGATATTCTCCATTTGGAGATATATTCTTATTCTGATTTCCTTCTCAGTTTTGCCCATGGTGTGATTTAACTGATTAAGCAAATTTAAGCACTTGACAGTCTTTAGCTAGTAAGTTTAATACTATGCTTCTTCAAAGACATTGTTTGTTGTTTCATTTGTTTTTATGAATGAGCTCTGCTTTCTTTGCATATATTTTTGTTATAAACTGTCATACTTTTTGTTATAAACTGAACATTTTAACATAATGTGTCAGTCTTGGAGAACAGATTCTCTCCTCTACTTAGTGTTTGTTTTTGTTGTGGGATACTGTTGCCTTATTTGGTAACTTCAATAAACTGTTTTCTAAGTCTGTAGTATTTGCCTTGTATAGCAGCCACTGAGTTCTGTATTGTTAAGTTAGTGGTCATCTTGTGTTCCAATAATTACTTTTTTAAACCTGGAAATGGAGAAGTGTGGAGACGGAGAAAAACAAGAAAAAGAAAAAGAAAGCAAAAGATTGTTCCAGTCTTTTCACAACAGTACTGTGTTCTGAGGCCTTCCCTGAGCTTATGTCCAACTGTTGATATCTGCATGTATTGATTCTTCAGCACATGCAAGGTTCTCACTCGGTAGCTCAAGCTGGTCTACAATTTACAATCCTCCTACCTCAGCCTCCTGAGTGCTAGGCTGACAGTATACACTACCATATAAAGCATTTAAGACTTTAATGAGTCTTAAAAAGCTCATTGCTGCCTCTTAATTATATGTACAACTTTATACAGATTTATATTACAGAACTGCCCAATTAAACATTTTTGGTGGTAGAAACATTGTGATATACAATCTACTACTCATTTAGGCTATTGAGAACTTGAAATCTGGTCAGAGTGACAGGGACACTGAGCATTTGTATTTTAGTTGTAAAAATTTACATTTAAATGGCCTTTTGTGGTTAGCAGGTATACTAGTAGACAATTACGGCCTATCTCCATATAGTCACTAAGTGTTTTCCTTAGATTTCAGTTCTAGAGAACATCTGATTGCTCTTCCATTCTTTGCAATAGAAAGTCTAACACTTTCTACATAGCATAACTCTTATAATCATTATTAAAATGCCCATTAAACAAGGATGGTAGCAAGGGCCAGGTGGTAAAAGGTGAGTTAACCAAAACTAAAGATACATGAAAAATCTTATGTAAACCCACTAGATTGTAAGAAAATTAAAATGTGTAATTTTTTAAAAGGAGGAGTTTGGCAGGTATTATCCACAGGTGGACAATGCTTTCCTCAAAAGGCATGGGTTATTAATGAAAATCAGACATAACATACCTCCCTACGAATTATTGATCAAAGAGTCCCCAAAGGCTCCCAAACAACAAAGACTATTGCCATTGCTCTTGTTTGCCAACTAGAACTAGATGGTAAGACCCTATTGCTAAAGACACAACATACTCTGGATATAGGATATAGAGAGGCAAGCTGAAAGTGACTAGAAAACTCTCTCCCCGCTGGCTAGCTTTCATAGCATCAGAGTGCTATGCAGGCCACTGGGAGAGAAAAGCTATCAATGGTATTACCCTGTGGAGAACCTTGAATGCTAAAACACTGACATGCAGGACAAGATGTGCCCTCAGGTACAACAGAAGGACAAAGATTACGGAGGTAACCATCAGCTTTTCTGATTGGACTTGAGGCCTGCTCCACAAGAAAGATTTCAATTCTGGAACTGTAAACTGGTCAAAATCTCATGGCTCTTTAAGTCATATCCCTAGGAGGGAAACTATTATTATTGTCTTGCTAAATGAACCTGTTGTCAAACTGCCTTCTAAATATTTAATTTTACATGCACATATATTAGTACTGCCTTCAACCTTGGGCAGAGAAGCTTCTCTATGCAGTGGTTAGCAGTTAATGTAGGCTCACAGATGGTCAAGAATAAGTAAATGAGTGCTGAGTACTCAGTCCTAAATAAGACATCTCTATCAGCTTCCCCACAACAAGGCCCAGGGAACATGGAGAGGTGAGCAGAAAGAATATGAGGGCTGCAGGATGAGAGAAGTGCTATGAAATGCTGTCTTCTGAAGATGGCACGGGCATTGCACTAGGAAATCACTATAGCTAAATTACCTAACAAGGCCCGTACAGAAGCAAACCTACAAGATTGGTCATCAACCCAGAATGCAGCACTAACTGGCCTCAATGAGGGGGTAGGGGGTAGGGAGAGTCAGGAGTGGATATGCCCAAGTACCTTGTTTACAAGTATAAAATTGTCAGAAAATTGTCAAACAATAAATGACAGATATCTATTTTTGAAAGTTGATCAATATTGTCTGAGCTGAACCCTGATTTGAAAATATATGATGACTGGTCTTGAAATGTTTTCAATGTTCTACTGATTAAATGGACACACACACACACACACACACACACAAGCATTTTCCAAATATAGTATTTTCTTAGAGAGCTCTTTTAGGATCTATCTTCTGAAGAAAACAGATAATGACTTTGAGCACTCAACACGATACACAGCACTCAGTATCAGCATCCTTCTAATCAAACACAATTATTTACATTTGGTCTGGGATATTGTAAAGTACTTCATACTGAAACACTAATGAACATTTTTGTTGTATCTTTCTGTTTCAAAATTTATTTTGTACTTTATTCATATTCTATAATGTGTTGTTTCTGCCTCTCTTTAAAGTTCAAACCATCTTCTATCTCACATGTAGTTGTCTGGCAATTTGGCATGTTCCTCAAAGTCAATACATTAAAGCTTTTCAGCAAAAAAACATCTGTAAACCGAATGGGCCCTTTAACAGATTTTAGGAGGTGCAAAAGTTAAATAGATGCACAAAAGAATTTTCTGTAATTGAGCAGTTTGGTAACCATGATTTGTAAGATTGTATTGATTGGTAAGAACTGATATGAATCTATTAAGAAGAGCAACAGAATTATCTCATGTAGCTCTTTTATAAGAATCCTATGAGATGACTGCCCTACAGCTACTCCCCACCTCCCAAAAGCATGCTGAACATTTTTTTATAAAAGCACTATTATTTCCAATTTTAAATTAGGTAATATATAACTCAAGATTGTTCAAAAAACTTGCCTTTTAAGGGGCTAACTATGTAAGGGCTAAATAAAAGCACTATTATTTCCAATTTTAAATTAGGTAATATAAACTCAGATTGTTCAAATAACTTGTCTTTTAGGGGGCTAACTATGTAAGGGCTAAATATTCAAGATCAGGACTTGAACCTATCTGATTTCAGGGTTGATTTTTCTAATTACTACCACTGATACTTGTTTTTAAATTGAGGAAATGGAGCTCCTATTCTGTGCCTGGCACAGTATTTAGATAAAGAATGTCTTAGTGACTGAGTACTTTGTTCCCAAGATTGACACAAATAGTTAATCAGATCTACCTTTAAATGTCTTATACAAGTGTTTATTCTTCATTCTGCTTTTATGAAAATGAGACCAATGTGGGAAAGGAAGTTACATCAAATATTTACTCAAAATAGTTTAGAAATGTTACCATTATCAGAAGAAGCTGATTTGTGTCATGTTTCTTAAATGTACAACAATTATTAGAGGAAGGTACTTCTGATTCCAAAGAGTTGGTACTATTTATGAGACCTTAACCAAGTCATCCTCTACCCACTTATCTACCTCATCTAGAAAATAATAGGTAAAAATGAAAATACTACATGGGGAAAGTGCTTGTGAAATAAATATATATACATATTTATTTATTTATTTATTTATATATAAAATATTTAGGCAAGGTGTCACATGTCTGCAATCCCAGCATGTGGGAGGCAGTGACAGCAGGATTCAGAATTTAAAGATATCCTTAGATACACAGGAAGTTAAAGACCAGGTTGAGAGAACTACATAAAACACTGCCTTTAAAAAAAAAGGCAAGACCAGGATAGTTTAATGTTTAGACACTAATAGCTAAAACCTTTTATTATAAAAATTAAATATCACAGAATACATTGTAGTTAAATTAATTGGGCATGTATGAAATAGACTTCCTAAAATTTTTCTATAGAATTATTTTTTAAAAAGTTATGTTATTCCAGGCTTTGAAAATTTAGAAATTACAACTCATGATGTAATAACAATAAAATAATAATTGTTAAAGGTTTCCTTTTATGTTTATGAGTGTTTTGACTGCATGTACATAAGAGCACCACATGCATGCAGTGCTCAGGGAAGTGAGAAGAGGGTGCTGAATCCTTGGAACTGACATTACAGGTAGTTATGAGCCCCCATGTAGGTGCTAGGAGTCAAACCCCAGTCCTCTTGAAGATCAGTAATTTCTCTTAACCTCTGAGCCATCTCTCCAGCTGCTTAATATTAATTAATTTTTAACATTAAACATGACCCTCTGTTGTAGAATAATTATTTTAAGATGTGATACTTTTGTTTACATAGCATTTGTTTAACTCTGTGAAGCTATGTTAGTGGGTCTGATGGCCTAATAAAGCTGAACAGCCAATAGCAAGGCAGGAGAAAGGATAGGCAGAGCTGGCTGGCAGAAAGAATTAATAGAAGGAGAAATCTAGGAGTGAGAAAAGGAAAAGGACCCAGGGGCCAGCCACCCAACTACACAGCAAGTCACAGAGTAAAAGTAAAATTTACAGAAGAGAAGAGGAAAAGCCCAGAAACAAAAGGTAGATAGGATAGTTTAAGTTAAGGAAAGCTGGCAAGCAACAACCCAAGCTAAGGCTGGACATTTATAATTAAGAATAAGCCTCCATGAGTGATTTATTTGGGAGCTAGGTTGCAGGCCCTCCAAAAGAGCAAAAAATAACCAACAACCCTCAATTGTTCATTTAAGAGTTTATAAGTTTAAGAATGCAGTTAAATTAAAGTAGTAGTTTTAAAACCTAATTAAAGAAAAACTACTCTATAGCAAAAAAGGAATATAATTTCTGACCCCAGAAAAAAACAATTGTCTGAAGTGTAAATACCAATATGTAATTATTTACAGATAGATAAAACTATAATTTTAGGGGGAAAGTGAGGGGGTTTTTTGTTTTGTTTTTGGGGGGTTTGGTTGGTTGGTTGGTTGGTTGGTGTATTTGGTTGTTGTTTTGTTTTTGTTTTATTTTTAAAGACAGGGTTTCTTTATGTAGCTTTGGAGCCTGTCCTGGAACTCACTCTGTAGACCAGGCTGGCCTCAAACTCACAGAGATCCGCCTGCCTCTGCCTCCTGAGTCCTGAGATTAAAAGCATGTGCCACCACCGCCCAGCCTGAAAGTGAGTTTTTATAATTATAATGTCTATTGTATGTATTCTCCATAAATTTTTCTAATATAAAATATGGCAAGGAAAAAGAAAGAAAATCTGTTGTAGTTTAAAAAGTCAGTATTTTTTAGCCTAGGAAATAATACAGAGAAGTTTTAGTTTCTGTTATTTTCTTTTCCTGGATGATTGCCTGCAGACTTTCTAAAAGACAATAATGACAAACACGTGTTCAAGAAAACAGAAATGCCACAAACTGAGGAAGGTCAGATACATTACGTCAGAAATGAACTTTGTTCCACAAAGGCACATTTCAAACATGAATACCATATTTCATAAAACAATAAATGAGACAAATTTGTCATCCTGTGTTTGACAGAGGGGGCTAGGACAGTTTGACTTGGTTTCCACAATATTTAGAATCTTCTATGGCTAACAAGAACAAATGATACTTTCTTGATGGAATGCATTGCCAAACCCCTTTTTGCCCCATTTGCGTCCTTGCTGCTTCTTTTTTATTACTATGTTCTATTTTCCCTTGGTTTATAGTAGCCAGCCTTCCAAGTGGTAATCTTGGATGTTACTTTATTTAGCCAGTGTGCTTAAAAACAAACACATTCTTAATTTCTTGTGTGTGCAATCTCTTCTAATTGCATCCTGTAGTCTTCTGGCCATAACTGCCATGAGTTTAACTTTAATTTCAAAAACAAGAAATTCTACATCCTTCTCATAAACTCCCTGTTAGTCCTTGTTGACTATCAAAGGTTGAAACCTAATTAAGGAAAAATTAAGGAAAAACCTAATTAAGATGTTAAAGCATCTCAAAAAAGGAATCTGAATACCATTTTTTCATATTATCACTTCATTAAGTAATACACAAAACTAATAGTCAAAAATAAGTATATGAGTTTGCCAAAATGAGTTTTTATACTAAGCATTTTTTTAAAATAGTTTAAGAATATTAGAGGCAGAGAGATAGCTCAATCAGCAAAGTAATTTACCTTGCAAGCATGAAGACCTTAATGATCCCCAGAATCCACATAAAATAAATCTGGGCATGGTAGCACATTCTGGAAGTAGAGAGAGGCAGATCCCTGGGGATGACGACTAGCCAGCCAACCTAGTTAACTTGGTGAACTGCAGGCCAGTGAGAGAGCCTGTCTCAATAAAAAGTAGAAGGTTCCTGAGGGACAATACTCAAAGCTGTCCTTAGGCCTTCACACACACACACACACACACACACACACACACACACACACACGCACATACACCCAACAAACATGTGCAGCACCTGTATGTACACACTCTCAGATAGATAGATAGATAGATAGATAGATAGATAGATAGATAGATAGATAGATAGATAGATGATAGATTGAGATAGATATTGAGATAGATATTGAGACAGATAGATAGATAGATAGATAGATAGATAGATAGATAGATAGATAGACAGACAGATCACACAAAAATAGTATAATGTACCTTATCATTGTGAAAAGGGCAAATTTCATTATGCTCGTATGAAACAATGCACAAAATAAGTATCATGTCATCAATATAAAAGATCAAGAAGCATGCTAGGAAAAAAAGAGAACTACAGTGCTAACCTAGATGACATATCCCAGTCAGTTATCTTCCATGTTTCTCATATAGACACTATTTTCCTTTCAATCAAAGTAACTATTTTAAAAAATGGAGCATAAAAAATACCTAGGGGCTGGGGAAATGGCTAAATGATTAAAGTGTTTCCCCATTCCCTGAGCTTCTTGAGTCAAGCTTTAGGGCTCAGATGTCACTTTCCTAATTCTGTCTTCTTCAACAACCCTACTTAAAATTTCAATGACCCCTCTCCCTTTTAACCTTTGTTGCTTAATTTTTATCCTAATACTTCCTTATAAATGACTGGTATGATTTTTTTAACTTTAACTATCTGGTTTTCTCTACTACCATATCAGCTCTAGGAAGACAAAAATACTTGTCTGACACATGGACACCCCAGCATTTAGTTAATTAAAAAAAGATACACTAGGTACCTAATAAGTAGCCAATGAGTATCTAAATAAAGTTTTAAAATTTTTCTTACCACTATAATTACATCTAATCACAAAATACACAGACAACTGTGTTGTTTTGTGTGAACTAAACTACAACCATAACTTTCAATTGTAGCCAAAAAGCTACAAATACTAATTAATTTCTACTAAAAACAAATTTTGAAGAGTCATTATCTTGTAATTGTGGGGCGTTTACCCACCACCCCCACAGTTCCCCAGAGTTTTCTTGAGTGTGAGCAGCAGGAAATATTAGATAGAAGGATTTATTGTGGAGATAAACAGATAGAAAATAAAGAATAGCCTCAAGAGGGCCTGGAACCTATTCCAACGGGCCCCAACTGTCTCTGCCCCAGGGTTTTTATAGAGACACCAAGGGGTGGAGCAAAAGACCTCCTCCCCCAGCACAGCCAAGTGCAGACCATCTCAGACACCTGCACTCAGGTCCGTGGTCCTGATCATCCTCTATGCGGACCAGCTGGGTAAAGCCACGAGGAACCCGAGAATGGGCTCCCACATGTAATAATATATAAAACGTGTCTTGAATTAGCCAGATTCCAAAAGTTCTTAAAGTACATAATTGATGAGAATAGGTACAGTCTCTACCAAGACAACTGACCTAAATTCTCTAAAAAGTCACTTTATTAGGAAAAATGTGGTGAGTGAAGTGATGTCCAAGACTGAAGAAAATAAGAGATACAACCACATATAATGAATATGTAAACTTTACCTAGTTTGAGGGAGAGAGTTGAAAGCTGCAGAAGTTCTCTTGGGAGAGTTGGGTCAGCAGGTAAAGGCATTTGCTGCTAGGTCTGATTGAACCTGAATTCAATCCCCAGAACCTACAAGGTGGAAAGAAAGAATAAACTCCTAACAGGCTGTCCTCTGACCTCCCACATGTGCCATATATGTGCGAACACACACAGAGACAGAGACATACAGACACATGCATCTTATTGTAACTTGATATGCCATGTTCAGTTATTTCCCTAGGAGGCCTGCTCTTTTCTGAAGGGAAATGGAGGAGTGGCTATGGGAGACAGGGAAGTTGTGGGGGGGGAGGAGTGGACAGAGGAACTACATTTGGGATGTACTGTATTAGAGAACAATAAAATACAAAAATTTAAAAATATATATAATCAAAGTAAAATCCTTTAAAACATTTAACAAAATGTAAAATGACAGGGAAGAGATATGTTTATTATTTAATAAATAAATAAAATTCCCCCAAAAAAAATTCTAAACACAAAACCCAGGGAACTGAGATATATTGACCTAACATAATTAGTTGTTCTTGTAAAAAAGACAAAAATTAGAAACTCACAGATGGAACACAGGTGTTCAGGCTTGGTGACAAATGTCTACTTGCTGATCCATCTCACTGCATACTTAGGATGAGCTGAAAATACTTATGCAAGCTAGGTGTGGTGTAGTGTGGTGTGTGTGTGTGTGTGTGTGTGTGTGTGTGTAATCTTAGCACTTCAGAATCTGAGAAGGAGAATCTTGACTTGCAACATGTTGAAAGCAAAGCCAGCCTGAACTTCCAATTACAAACCCATCACAAAAGAAAAAAATCTACACTGAAAAAAAGGAGAGTTCATTTTTCTGGCTACTTTTTTATGGTCTAAATAAACTGAGTAAAAAAAAATGAATGTAAGGCATATTCGATATGGTTTGGTTCATATGTGGCTGATGTCCACTTACAACAGAAAAAACTCCCAAGTGAAGTGAAGATGGCACCATGATGCTGGCAAGTGGCCAAGGAACAAAGCTGTCTCCAGTAACTGTCACAGTAGGCATCACACAAGCAGTATGGAGTGTTGCCAAAGTAGAAAGGCTCAACATTGAAGAAGCAGAGCCAACACAGGACTATCAGAAGAAAGGGCCATTTTATACCCAAAATCTGCTTGTGCGCTTGTACTGAAATTAACTATATTTTACCTAACTGACATAGCACTAAAAATTAGATGCCACTTCTGAATATCAATCATTTATTTCACACCAGTTTCACCACACAAATTTTTAAACAAGTTTAAGGAACTTATAAAGATTTTGATATTTTATAATATAGTAGTTCGTTTCTGCAATCAGGAGAAATAAACAAAAGTAGCAGTGAAAATATGAGTTGTTTTCATTAGAGTAAAATATCTCACCATGGAAATTTGAGAAACAACTAGCCTAGTTCTCCACAGGATAGAAGTTTATTGCTTTTGGCCAGATGTCACTGGGAAATAAGCACAACGTAATCTTTGAAATGTTAAAAAATAAATAAAAGTCAGTATATTCAAGTTAACCTCAGAAAGGAGCCATCATATTAATACATTACTATCATTTATTTGAAATGCTTTTAAAAAATTGAGCATGAATTTGATCAGTAACAGTATTATATGTCATTTGCTCCCATCAGTCAATAATGTCATTATTGTTAGTGTTCTAAGATACACAGTAGGGAAAAACATGTCCAGGTAACATCTTGTCTAATTTATCTGAAACTATGACTGAGAAGGCAGGAAATATTCTCTAACCCAGGAACTCCTACAAAGGCAAACTAACTGGATACGAGTAAAGATGAGGTTGCTGGTAAACGAAGTACGGTCTAGAGATATCCTGCTGTAAAAGCTTGTCTGAGCTGTGGAAAAACACACGTGATTATATACATGTAAAGATCTACTTTTAGTATTCTTAATTATTCTATAGCACTTTGGTACATATATCAATATGTAACTTAATACAAATGAAAAAACAGGCAGTATAATACTTTGAGTTTATGACAAAAGAACAAATTTTAAATACCTTAGTTCAAAAAAAATTCTGCTATGACACAAATATACTCTGCTTTAAAAGGCCCAAAATTAACTCCATAAAGCAAGAACATAGATGGACTTGAATATTAAGGATTTGTGTATTTTAGTTTACATGGCTGCAAACCTTTGCCATTTCAAGTTCCACATCTGTAAATAATGCTTACACTTCAAGGCTTCTATGAGAATGAAACAAACAAACCAAAAAAAAAAAAAAAAAATGTGTGTATTCCCTACAACTGACTTGACTAGAACACAAAAGGTACTACAAAATGCTACCTCCTCTTCATTTTCTCTAACTCTCTAGGTCTTCTGCACTGCCTCTGACATTCTTTATGTCATCATAAAAAACAAACCCTTAAAATTGATGCAGTAGAAATACTTTCATTAAGTTATAAGTAAATAATTTTCAGAAATCATAAAAATGTTTATCCTATAATTATTAGAAAATAACTTCATAACACAGTCACAGGCACTTTGGTCAATTATCTGAAATGAGGAAGTTTAAGTTTGGGACTTAAAATTTTTGATTCTGACATTAAAATAACATAAAAACATAAATCCATGAACTCTATTTGCAATTTAAACATATCACTAACAAAAACTTTAAATACATATTATAACGATTACTAATATACAAATTACAATTTTCTATAAGAGACAAATGTAAGAAACCTGTAGGCTCCCATAAAAACAGCATCAGCACTCCTCAGCAATGCCTGTGAGCATCTTCTTTGTGACTTTCAGAATAGAATGTCACAAAACCAAGAGGGAATTTAAGAAAGGTAAACTGATAGGCCTACGCTGCCATTCTAAAAAGGGCAGACCATGTAAAGAAGAAACAAATGCTGTTCACTGTTAAAAGCATAAATACATTTAAAACTCAAGTTCACAGCTATCAAAGTAAACAACAACATAAAGAAGATGAAGCAGATTAGCAAACAAAGTCTACCTGATTAGTAGTAAATTTTACTCTCATTATTATTTTATTAAATGTCCCATCTAGTTCTAGAATTGGATAATTTCAAAAAGTTATAAACGATCCAATACTAAATATATACTTTTATAATAGATATAAAAGCACAGATTTGCTGAAATGAATCACCAAAGAGATATAGATTTAACATAATTACAAGATGAGACATTTGCTTTCTAAATGCAGAGCCCAATAAGCAAGGTGGCTGAGAAGAAAAGCTCTACAATCACACAGGCTGCTTTCTCAGTGCAAGGTTTTCTCTGTTGAGGTTAATAACCATGCTTGCCCTTCATGTGACTTTCAATATTAAAAATTTAAAACCAGAGATCAACAGGAAGGGTCAGTTGATAAACATGCCATACAAGCCTGATGACCTGAGTTCAGTCCTCTGAACCCACATTAAAGGGCAGCTGTAGTAATGCCAGTACTCACATAACAGCATAATAAGAAGGGAGGTGAAAACCAAAGAAATTATCTAGAAGTTCTGGAGTACACTGCATGACAGAAACAATATGAGAGATGTTGCTTCAGAAACAAGGTGAAAGGGGGAAAATATGAAAGTTGTCTTCTGACTTCCACATGTACAGTGTTGCACCACATGCCTAGTGGCAAGTGTGTGTGTGTGTGTGTGTGTGTGTGTGTGTGTGTGTGTGACACACAAATCAAAAGAAAAATTTTGAACATGTCTTTTCAAATAGCTCAACATACATAGTAAATGTCACTATATGTTATCTAATTACAATTGTCACTATTATTGGCACTTGAAATTTTCTGACACCTATACAACATAATAAAATCAGCAAGAAAGGTAGAAGCTTCAATAAAGAATAAAGAAACAGGAACTATTTGCTGAGGACTCTTAACAAAATGGAAGAACTTTAGTAGACAGAATGATTCAAAGAGAAACTAATTTTTCATTCTTGCAAAAAGGCATTCTGAATCAAATCTTCCAGTTAACTGATGAATGACAGACTTCAATTTGAGAAAGATAGCAAGGATAGATGCATCCCAAGTTCAGTAGTACTCTTGAGAATAAAAAAACCCTTTCTTGAATCCATTCCCTCCTCTATCAGTAATCACTCAATTCTCTGTGTCATTCCCCTTAGAAGCTAAATTTCTCAGAAGAATCCCGGCTTCCTCTTCCTCCCAGTCACTGGATTTCTATCCCAACTACTCTGCTGAGGTAACTTTTTAAAGGACAAAAACAATCTTCACCTTGCCAAATCCAATAGCAATTACAAACCACCTCTGTATCAGCTTTTCATCATTATCCAACCTAGTTGTATCCTCAAACCCTTTTCCTCTTCAGTTTCAGTTATCTCTCTCCTAGTTTTCCCTCTTCTCAAGTCCTCTTCCTCGGGTTTACAATGGACTGGTGGCCCAAGACTTAAATCTGAGTCCCCTTTTGTGCTCTGTATACACTCTCCCTTGGCAAGCTCATCTATTCATATGATTTTAAGTTCCATCTCTATGCTATTGACTATCAAATTTACATTTCAAGACTGAAAGCACTTCTGTATTACAGACATATATTCATGCAGCAAATACTTATTAAGCACTCATTATGGTACTGGGCTTTATTCCAGGCTACTGGGCAGAAATAAATAAGACAAAAATCTGTGCATCCAAGAGGGGAGAGAAAAATAATAAATGCACAGTAAAAAGTATAATTTTTAAAAAGATGAGTTCAGAAAATATAAAATGATAGGCAGGTACAGAAAAAAGCTTAAACTGATGGAAACAGATGCAAAGACCCACAGTCAAACATTTGGCCAAGCCTGGGGAATCCAGCCAAAGAAAGAGAAGGATTGTAGGAGCCAGAGGCATCAAAGATATCATGGACTGACCAGCTCGGCTACCACCCAGGGCCACAGCCAGGCCTTGGATTAGCCCACCCAAACATCTACTGCATCTATGACCTGTTGGAGCTCATGAAGGGACTGGTCCTGTGGAACAATACCCACAGGATCTCCAAGAACTGGGTGACAACAGGATATCCCAAAGGAATTCCAGTGAGGATCCAGTAATGGCGGTGTACCAGAAACCAGAGGCTTTGAACCAGACCATTGCAACGAACGTTTGCTAGTAAAGCTGATATGACAAAGGGTATACTTTATGACACAAGAGGCCCCCAATGCCACCAGGACAAATGAAGAGGTGTTGGAAAGGTGGGAAAGAAGGAGAAGCAAAGAGAGGTTTTTGTTTTTGTTTGCTAACTTGATTACTTTGTTTTGTTTTCTTTTGGGGGGCGCTGCAGGGTTGAGGGGAGGATATGAGGGGACCAGGAGGTGATCAGGATTGAGGGGTATGATGTGAAACTCCCAAAGAATCAATAAAGAAGTTAAATTTAAAAAGAGAGACAGAAAAGAAGAAAAGCCACAGAATCAACTAACCTGGGCCCATAGGTGCTCACAGAAACTGAACTGACAACCAGGGAGCTTGCATGGGACTGAGCTAGGCCCTCTGCATATATGTGACAGATGTATAGCTTGGTCTTCTTGTGGACTCCTAACAGTGGGACCAGGGGCTGTCTTTGACTCCTTGACTGGCTTTTGGGACCCTATTCTTCATACTGTACCACCTTGCCAGCCTTAATACAAGGAGAGGTGCTTAGTTTTACTGCAACTTGTTATCCCACATTTTGTTGATATCCATGGAAGGCCTGCCCTTTTCTGAATAGAAACAGAGGAGGAGTGGAAGGCAGGGAAGGTGAATTAGGAAGAGAGAACGGCAGGGAAACTGTGGTTGGAATGCAAAATAAAAAGTTTAAAATTAAAAAAAGAGACAGGGAGAAAGTCTTGTATACAAAGGAAGCTCAAGGAAAACTCACATGAGGTCACATTTGAACAGACTAGCCCAATTTCACCAGCTAAAAAGTGTAGCCAAGGTTCTACTCAGGCAGTCTGGCTTCAAGCAATGGAACATCAAGATAAGGACCATAAACAATGTGAAGCGTGTTTTGTTTTATTTTACTGGTACCAGTTGCATGGCTTAAAGAAATTTGAAAGAACTGGCTCCTTGAGACCTGCCCAACCCTTCCCAGCTCCAGCACCCACAGTGCTACAGTGCTAGGCAATAGAAGAGATATATCCAGGATAATGTATCTAAAGTAATTAGCATGGAATGTGGCCAAAACACGCAATATGAGCCATGACAATCATCATCATGGAAGTTATTTTTAACAAATCAACCAGAAATATAAACATTGAACAAGCCAGAAAATTTCCAGGGGAAAAAAATGACATGCATCTTAAAAGTATACTTTTAAGGAAAATTCAAGAGCATATGAAAATCCTAAGTCCATATTATACATACAGGCATTTAAAAATATTATTTTGATGGTTAGTTAAAAAAATAAATAAAGGTTGGTTTGAAATTTTAATGTTCATATATTTAGAGTGTTTAATTTTATATTCTACATTTCAGGAATGATATACATAGTAATAATAACTTCTAAAGCATTTCTAAATCATTCCTCCAAAAAATTTAATTATTGATATTACTATAGTAAATGGATCTAGGCATTCTATCATTAAAACTAAAATGGCAGTTTCTATTTTGCAGATTAACTGCAGAAGTTCACAGTAAAATAATGTTCCTGCTGGCTACAGTTAGAAAAAGGTCAAGTTTTTTATATTATTTGTTGCATATGTGTATGGGTATGGGTTCATTGCTATGGCGCATGTATGTAGGTCAGAGGAAAACTTATAGAAGGTGGTTCTCTTCTTCTGCCACATGGATTCAGGGAATCCAAATGCCCTGGGGCTTGGTGGTAAGTACCTAGTCACTGAGCCATCTTGCCGGCCTGAAACAGTCAGATTTTTTAAAAGAATCAGAAAGATGACTAGTTGAGGTAATAATGGATTAAGATCTCAGGAAAAAGAACTATAACAGAGGCCAACTAAAAATCATATAACACCTGTAACATTTTCAAAATTGACAAAATGAGATGGAGAAGCAAAGTATAACCATAAAAGAACTCATCAATAGATGTTGCCCTTCAACTGATAGTACAAATAGACAAAACACTATGAACCATACAATTGCATATACAATAGTATACCCAACAATGAAGAATTCAAATGGTTTTTCAATATGCATGGCATATATCCATAAATTAGCCAAATGTTTCTGCATAAATAAAGCCTCAAGAATTTTCAAATTATTCAGAGCATGTTCTGTGATTTCAATAACAATGGATCAATAACATTAATCCATAGGTAACAGGAATACAATTTAAAATCCCTCTGGTATTTAGAAACCAAACAACAACCTTAAGAATCTAAAAAACAAGGAATCAGAATTCAAGAAATCATGTTGTCGTGAATGAAAACAAAGATACAACATTAAAACTGAAAGGATAAAGTTACTGTGCTTTTGTGGCAGATAAAGAAGCCACCTACGACACTTGAAAAGAAATTTTGATACCATACTCCTGATATATACTAACCTCAACGGGTTGGCAAGTCAGTTTGTGACTTCCAACAAATTTTATGGAACTGGGGCTGAAGAGATGGCTCAGCAGTAAAAAGCACTGGGTGCTCTTCCAGAGGACTCAGATTTGATTCTGTGCACCCCCACTGTGGTTCACATCCATCTGTAACTCCAGTTCTGAGGGATCTAATGCCCTCTTTCGGCCTCTGAGGGCACCAAGCACTCACATAATACACAAATATACATGCAGATGAAACATCCATATACATGAAATAATGAAAATAATAATAAAAATATTTTGATAGAACCATGAATGTTATATATTAATGGCAGGATTCCCAGACTAACATGAGGCCCTGTTCCTGTACCCACCAACTCTGACAACACATGCCCCTGTGAGCTCTGTTGATAAAAACCTACCAAAATAGCATTTTGGAACAGAGTTCATCAATGCTCTCAGGAAGTCATCCCACCAGATGGTGAAAAAGCATGCTCCTCACCATAGAAAGCACAAGTTTTGCTACCTGTTACACCATGGTGACATTACTATTAAAAAAAAAAAAAAAAAAAAA
The DNA here is from genome assembly GCF_007827085.1 of Peromyscus californicus insignis. Lineage (NCBI taxonomy): Eukaryota > Metazoa > Chordata > Mammalia > Rodentia > Cricetidae > Peromyscus > Peromyscus californicus. The sequence continues at coordinate 89,151,208 of NW_026294562.1, forward strand.
AAAAAAACCATACTGTTGCTACCATCGTCAAGACCAAAAATACCATAGAGTTTGTAGAATGGGATCACACTGATTTCTGGGTTGGCATTAATTACCAGACTACCAGGGTAGTAACTGGTGAAAAATCAGACCAACATATAGAAAATATGTATATTCTGGAGAACACACAGCCACTTCTGGGGCCTGAACTCTCATCTGACCATAAGCATTATCTAGTTTATGCCAGAGTGGCTGATATATAGGTAAGGAGACAGATGAAGAAAAGCTTCTGAGGTAAATGGTTTTCAATAAATATACTTTTCTGATCTACTTAAATACCAAGCTCATCACATTTAATATGCAGATGTATTCACCACTGACTAGAAGAAAATCCATCCCCAGCCCTTCAAGAGAATGACTACTCATCATTCAAAGCACACACACATGTCATCTTGTCACAGTGTCCTTCAGAACATACTAAAAGGGTCATTCCAGGAAGAAGTGAGACCTTTCCTACAGATTCCCTATGTAAAGATTACTCACATGCACAGTTAAAAAGAATACATTGAATCTTTCTTAAAATGCAGCTTTGATCCTGTTCTTATAAGACACAAATTTATGTATTATGATACTTAGGCAAGAACATAAGGCTGTTCAATCCAGTAATACCTTTCCTAAAATAAAATTGGTTGAAGTAAAATTTCTACCTGTTTAAAATGTGTGGTTTGATGTGTTGTGTGTACATGGTATTTGAGATTGAACCCAGGACCTCATTTATGGCAGGGAAGCACTCAAACAATGAGCTTTATCCACAGTCCTCTTTCTAATTTTCATTTTGAGACAGGGTCTCATTACTTTCCCAAGCTAGTCTTCAACTTGTAATCATCTGCCTCTGTTTACTGAGTAACTAGGATGACAGGGCTTCATCACCAGGCCCAGATAGTTTGATAATTTTTGACAAATGTTATTGTTGTGTAACCACTACCACAATTAAAGCATGTTTCCATTACCAACAAAACCCTGCAGTTGATTCTACCTACCCATACCTTGAGGCAACAATTTGCTTCTTCATACTATAAATCTTAATTTTCTGTAATCTTACATAAAAGGCATTAGACAACATGTACTTCATTGTGTGTAGCTTATGGTTTTTTGTGGATGCTTTTAGATGCACCCACGCTGTCAATATCTGTTACTAAATTCCTTTTGCCAGGAGGGATATTACACAATTTACTTATCTGCTCATCTACATTCCTCATATAAGTGGTTCTCCATTTCTATACACAGTATTTAAATCTCCTATTTTTAATTAGGTCGCTTAATTCATTTTATTGAGTTGTAAAAATTATTTATATGTTCTAAATATATGTCATTTCTCAGATATATGTATTCTGAGTATCTGTTTTTATACTAGGTGGAATTTGCTTTTTCATTTTCTTAATGTAAGTTCTAAAAATCAGATTTTCTATTTTCAAGAAATCAGTTTAATTTTTTGTCTTCTATAGTTATGATTTTGTGGGCTCTATTTTCTCCTGGGTATTGTACAGCTTTTTGTTGCTGTTCTTCTAAATTCAGTACTATAAAGCACTTTGAGTTCAGATTTGTACATTGTATGAGGTAAATACCAGTGTTCAATATTTTCCACATATGTTATACATTTGACCCAGTAAATTTTTTGAAAGAACTGACTTCTCTTCTGAATTACATTGGCATTTACACACACACACACACACACACACACACACACACACACATACACACACGTGTACACATGCATGTGCTTGCAAAAATAACCATGTATTGCTAATATCACTCATTATTTTTAAGGAAATATCAAAGTAATGTAAGTCAAACCACATACTTTCACTGTTTTGTGTATTGTATGTCCATTAAAATTATAAAATTAAAATTCTGATTTCCTTAGGAGGAAGAAAAAGTATACTGGGATTGTATCAGGAAATCACTGAAGCTAAAGATCAATGTTGATCTGTTTCTTAATCCCTGCTTGCAATTTAGAATTATCTAGGCACAGTTTAAAAAAAAAAAAAAAAAAAAAAAAAACTGAGGCCGGCATCCCCACCCCAAACTAATTACAGCAAAGCATTTTCATTAGTAACCATGACTCAGAAATGCTGATATAGCCACTTAAAATGAAGTTAATTCCATCTATTAAAATTAAGGACACCTGAAGTTTTAAGTATGTTTTGTCAAAGCTATTGGTAATATCTAACTGGGAACTAGAACACCTATTACAAAAATTAATTTCTACTTAAACCTATGATAAGTAAACTTCAGGTTAAGCATCAGGGAATTTGGTAATTATGCCAAACTTCAAAAACAGGACAAATCTAGCTGGGCAATGGTGGTACACGCCTTTAATTCCAGCACTTGGGAGGCAGAGGCATGTGGATCTCTGTAAATTCAAAGCCAGCCTGATCTACAGAGTAAGTTCCAGGACAGCCAGGGTTGAAACCCTGCTTTGAAAAACAAAAACAAAAACAAACAAACAAAAATAGGGGGAAATCTATAAAATTTCAAAAAATAAAAAGATGTGAGAAAGGAAAATAAAGAGGGAAGGGGATAGCCTAAAATTCTACACTCAGATAAGCTAACATTCAAAAGCAAAAGTTAAGTTTTCAGGACCAGCCAGGCAGTGGTGGCGCACGCCTTCAATCCCAGCACTCGGGAGGCAGAGGCAGGCAGATCTCTGTGAGTTCGAGGCCAGCCTGGTCTACAGAGTGAGTTCCAGGATAGGTACCAAAGCTACACAGAGAAACCCTGTCTCAAAAAAAAAAAAAAAAGTTTTCAGGACCAGTCACATGGCTTCAGGGGATAGTGCGTGCCATGCAAGTCTGATGACCCAAGTTTGGTCCCCAGAACCTATGTAAAGGCAGAACAAGAGAACCAAATTTTAAATGTTTTAAATTTTAAAAGGAAATTTTCAGATGTTTAAAAAAAAAAAAAATACCCTAACCACCAGCAGACCCTAACTGAAAGGACTATTTTTTTTAATGTATCTTATGAAGCATCAAACCAGAAAGAAATATGACACACAAAACACAAGCAGATCCAAAGGTGTTAAATCAAGCATTCAAGGAACAATCTCAATTCTAGGCAGCAGAGAAAGAGTAGCATTACCTTGACATCAAAATGAATGAGGGTAGACATTTTAAAAAGTGAACATAATAGGTCAAGATGTCTTATACAAATAAATATGAAATATTTGCCAAGTAAACAGCAAAAGAGAAGACGAAAGACAATATAACCTTGATGTCAAAGAGTGGTGGCAGTTCCCTAAAGCTTAATCAAATTAAATATTCTTGGTCTTTTTTCAGCCATCTTGGGACCTAGTCAGATTTATACTACAAATTGTACATATGCCTTTCTTTATGTTTGAAACACTATCCATTATAGCTTCTCTTAAGCTGTGAGGAGTAGTAATTTTCAAATCAGAACTAACTGAAACCACAATTCCTCTGGTAAAGGGAAAAAAATAATAAGCCAATTTACTCAACAGAACCCTGCAAAAATTCAGAATTTAGCAATACTAATTGGGTGTTGGAAAAAGACTTCGCCCTAAAATCTGGACAATTTTGTTTTAAATGTGCATACTTATAAAAGACTCTGCCCTCTACCACACTTAGTCAAAGAACTACTCTCCTTAGATTAACAGATTAACAAAAGATCTCAATTTTGGTCTCTGAAAAAAAAAAAAAACTGAACTAGAGAACTAGCAATGTATCTCAGTGGTAGAGTGCTAACCTAGTAGGCACAAGGCCTTGAGTCCAATCCCCACCCAGTAGGGGTGGACCACAAGCAGTGAGGGAGAACTAGAAAGTCTCAATATTAAGGTCACTAAGTATTAAATAGCAACCTGAGGTACAGTAACGGAATGGCCAAGCCCATATCCGGCAGTCCAGAAATGTCAAGAGTGTTATATCCAAGAGCAACCCCTAGCCATCAAGAGGTAGATCCTGGTTTCCTGTAGCTCAGTGAGACTATGCTGAGGTATTTTCTAAACCAAGATGGGAATATTCTTTCTGTGCTCTAATGCCAATAACAGTCACCAGGCACATGTACTACTCAGTCCTGGATATATGTCTAGTGTGACTAGAAATTCAGTTTCTCTTTTTTTTTTTTTTTGGTTTTTCGAGACAGGGTTTCTCTGTGTAGCTTTGCGCCTTTCCTGGGACTCACTTGGTAGCCCAGGCTGGCCTCGAACTCACAGAGATCCGCCTGGCTCTGCCTCCCGAGTGCTGGGATTAAAGGCGTGCGCCACCACCGCCCGGCTCCAGTTTCTCTTTTTAGTCAATTTAATTTTAATTTGTAGAACCACATGAAGCTACTAATGAGTAATTGACAGTACAGCTCAATATAGTCTATTAGGATCTCCAACAGAACTGCACTCCACATGCCCAAAGCAATAACCTATTCAACCAATACACTCTTCATTGTCTTTCTTCCCTTCTCTGTCTCACACATCTACTCATGTTATAACTCATTGGCTACCTCCCAAATTAACCAAGGAGAGTAACTTAAGGTCAGTTTTGGAGAAATTTAAGACTCAAGAATCTGATGAAGAATTTCCAAAAAAAGGCAAAGATCAAATGAGCAAAAGACATTAAGAACATGAAGAAATGGGAGAAAATGTTAATCAACTATTAACTATTAATTTTGAGAATCTTACAAAGACAAAAACTGATGCTGCAGCCAGGGGAGATGGCTCAGTGGATAAAGTGCTGACCAGTATTGGTGCCAGAATTCAGATCCCCATCACCCATAAAAATGGTAGGTGTGTGTGGCTGCCCTCCAGCACTTGGGAGGAGACAAGGGATCTCTGGGACAAACAGGCTAAGACTAGCTGAAGTAGAGAGCTTCAAGTTCAAGGAGAGTCTGCTTCAGTAAATAAAGTGGACAATGATCAAGGAAGACATCTACTGTCAACTTCTGACCTCCGCATGCACACAGACATACCCCCACACATGCAAACACACAAATAACACAAAAAGGGGAAAGATGTTGCTTGTCTAGCATAAACAAGACCCTAGATTTGATTCCTAGCACCACAAGAAAAGTTAGTACCTGAAGATACTGCATTCAAGAAACAAATGCATTATGTTAAAAATGAGAACAGCATTAGACTATAACTCAGTGCTAGAGCACTCACTTAGCTTACATGAAACCCTAGACCCAATCCTAGGCACCACAAAAACAAAAACCAAAATGGGAAAAGAGAAGAAGATACTGAGAAATTAAAACTAGAGTAACAAGCAGGGCAGTGGTGGTGCACGCCTTTAGTCCCAGCACTCGGGAGGCAGAGCCAGGCGAATCTCTGTGAGTTCAAAGCCAGCCTGGGCTACAGATAGGAATAAAGAAGAGACAACTAGAAAAATAATACAAAAATCTAAGAGATGGGCTAACACAGGGAGATTTTTTAAATTAAAAATTAATCTAGGAATTACAATGTCCAACCCACAGAAAGTCTAAAAAGACTCAAAAGAGGACAGAAATTACTAACACACATACACATACAGGAAAATAATTACCCCAAATTAAAATATAGTAATCTCCTAAATAAAAAAACTCAGCAAATACTAGCATAAAGATTTCTTAAAAGTTACATTACCAAGGCATTACATAACAAAATTTGTGACTATCAAAGGTAAAGGAAATCTTAAACAATTCCAAAGAGAAGTCAGAATGGTTGACTTTCTAAAAGTAATCTCAGATGACTAGAGAAAAAGTGAACTATTTATTTCATAAGTAAACAGTATTTCATAATCAAAAAATATAAATGCAGAAAATGGATTTAAAATTTTTGATATAATTATAATAAAAAACTGAAATAAGGCACAACCTTACCAGAGTCTAGCAAGGTGAGTCTGCTGACCCTTCCTCGCAAGCCCTCTCACTAAGCCCCCAGATATGGACTTAGTCCAACATCCAAAGCCTGGCCTAGTCTGTTCACCCCTGCCTGCACTGCCCACAACTTCTGGGCCTCCACCAAGACCCTCCCTCCCATGCTGTAACCAACCTCTCAGTTCACCCATACCCTGCACACCTTTCACCAGGGTCTAGCACAATCTGCCCAATCTTCCCATCTATGACCCTCCTCAACCCCCAAATTACCACAACTCCAAGATTAGACCTGGCTGTACATCTTGCATACCAACACAAACCCCTGTATCCAACTGACTTCATTCCACCTGAGCTATTTCCACATTTAGGCCCTACCTTAGTGCCTCATCCTGTGTTCTGCCCCAAAGCTCTTCTGTCCATTATCAGGCAGGGATAACAAAAGAAGTCCACAAAGAATTAACAAAAAAGTGCCTAGATCTCATCACAAAAATACAAACATATAAAAGATCAAGACAGTATCCTGTGGGATGACTCATCCCTAATGGGCTTGAGAGCCAGACGGCCCAAACAAGTAAAAAAGATACTTTCTGAGAGCCAGCCTAGGTCTGCCTGATGGTCTTAGCAACAGCAGCTGGAACATGATCTGGAGATGACCTGGACCAATGAGAGACAGCTATGTCACACCAGCTGATGCATATTCATCAGACCTCCCCCCAGGGTGAGGTGGAGGGTATATAAGGCTTGCCTCTTCCTGAATAAACTGAGCTTGTTGTTTTGACATTCTCCCAGAGTCTGTGTGGTTTGACACTGCACCTACTTGGCCCCCGCCCCCAAAGGGAACAACAGCAAGGACCCTGCTACATCTGGTGCTGAAACCCGGGAAATTTGATACTTGAACAGGGTGTTTGTCTCCCTTTACTCATGTGCGGCGCTGGTTGAGAAGCCCCCTTGATCGGTATATTTCGGTGAGTAGGCCCCTCTACAATGTGTAAATTCGGTCCCTTCAGCAGGTAAATGCTGGGACCCCCACTTTCTTCTTTCTGTTTGTCTTGTTTGTGAGTCTGTCTGTATGGTAGCGGTAGCGTGGCATATACTTTTGTTCAGGCTCGCCTAGTGTTTCCATGTAAGGGCTGGACCCTCAGGAAACAACAGCCACAGTCTGACTATTAGTTGTGTATGTATATATGTTTGTGTGTGTATGTATGTGTATATGTATGTATGTATGTGTGTGTTTGTGAATGCATGTGTGTGCTTGTGGGTTGTGATGCCTGGAGAGATGGATCAGTAATTAATAGTGCTTGCTCCATAGATCTTTTCAGAGAACATGTGGGAACCTGATCTGTGGATAAGAATTCTGTTCCTGGCCAGAAACAGTGAAGTGGCCTCAGGAGTAACCCTCCAATTGCTTGTTATGCCCATGCTGTTGACTATAGTTGCTGGCCTAAAGTCATCCTCTACTGAGGCCCACAATAAGCACTGCCAGAAACAATGTAACACTAACTTATTGCCTTCTTTCCATCCATGACTGATATTTCCTCTGCCTCTGCTGACAAGGAGAGACATGAGAATAGGCGTAAAGTGAAGGAAAGGGATAGAAAGAGAAAGGAAATGCTTGCCACAGCATCTAAGCCTATATAGCCTATACCAGCAGCCCTTCTCTCTGCTTCCCCCATGCCTCGAGTGGCTACCCCCCACTGCAGTATCCACAGAGTGATTTGACTGGATGTCTGCCTGCCGAGCCAGCTGCTCCACATACCTCCCAGCCTGTTCCACCTATGGTGCTGCACATGCTCACCATGGCATTTCTAGTTAATGTGGGCCCCAATGTGGCTAACCAGCCATGGATACCTACCCCTCTTGCAGACCTGTCTTTGGTCCGTAAGGCTGGTAATGAATCAGGTCCTGACTCCTCATATTTTGAGCATGTCCTACGACAATGGGCAATGCATTTACAGACTTATTATGACTGGCACCATTTGATAAAGGCTGTGTTGGAGCCTATGGTCTTCCTTAATTGGTAAACTGCCTATGATGACCAGGCTGAGGCTCAGGCTCGTTTTAATATACAGCACAACTTCGCTGTTTCTCTTGAGATGCTCACGGGCCGAGGACCATATGTGAACGCTGTCATACAAGACCAAATTGGACAACACACTTATTTACTTACCTTGGGAAACACCATTGCTCTTGGTGCATTGAAGGGATGCCATCACCCTTTAGTGGCAACACTCTGCTCCCCTATTAACCCAGGGGCGAGGATATGCTTGCATTTTTCCCCAGAATACCACCACACCAATATGGGTACCCTCCAGAGACGTGTGTCCAGCAACAGACCAAGAGACTTTGGATAAAGAAAAAGCTTCAGAGGGGTAATGTATGATTTGCCCTGCTACCGTGGCATTAGTAAAGGTCATGTCATCGCTAGCATGCAACCCTAGAGATTAAGCAGTTGCCTCACCCCCTACAAGGTCGATTATACACCACCAGGAGGACTTCGATTGGCACAATAAAAATGACTGGGGTCCCATCCATGTCCTTGAGATTGAAATTTTTGACGAATCCTTCTCTTGTTCAAATATCTTCTGCAACAGGTTCACCAACAGAAGGCGGCCACAAAGGTGACCCTACAGGTTTTATTGGCTCTCAGATACCTAGATCAAAGTCCTCCTAGAGAGATAATGCATACATGGCTCACTGAGATACAGAAGGCTAAAGCCTAAAGCCCACCACCACCCAGACAGCTCTCCAGGATTGATACTCTTCCAGGGCTGGTAGTCAATGATGGATACGAGCTTGTTTGGCAAGCCAATCGAAGACAGGCACAGTCCATTATGCTGAGCTCTCCTGAGGTGGGGTCAACAAGGTTAGGGCAATGCACCCTAGCTCCCACTGAGCATGTCCTATAAAATAATAAAAAGGGGTGGATATATGGGATGACTCATCCCTAATGGGCTTGAGAGCCAGACGGCCCAAACAAGTAAAAAAGATACTTTCTGAGAGCCAGCCTGGGTCTGCCTGATGGTCTTAGCAACAGCAGCTGAAACATGATCTGGAGATGACCTGGACCAGTGAGAGGCAGCCGTGTCACACCAGCTGATGCATATTCATCAGACCTCCCCCCAGGGTGAGGTGGAGGGTATATAAGGCTTGCCTCTTCCTGAATAAACTGAGCTTGTTGTTTTGACATTCTCCCAGAGTCTTTGTGGTTTGACTCTGCACCTACTTGGCCCCCACCCCCAAAGGCAACAACAGCAAGGACCCTGCTACACTCCCCCACAAATTATTCAGTCCCATAGAAATGTTCACCAATGAGAATTACCTAGATGAACTCCAAAGAACAAAAGATGATAAAAGAATTCAAGGATTTTAAAGAAGACACAAAGAGTTCATTGAACTGTAGCCGGAAGGGTCCCGCCCTGCACCAGCGCCGGCCTGCGGTCCGGTGGTCCTGTGGTCCCACAATCCAGCAGCTCTGAGGTTTATATTATCAATTGTATGGCCTATGGCAGGCTTCTTGCTAGCTAACTCTCTCATCCTAAATTAACCCATTCCTATTAATCTATGTATCACCACGTGTTCTGTGGCTTTACCTGCTTCCCATTACATGTTACTCCTTCAGCGGCAAGGTAGCATCTCTCTCTTATCTGCCTTTCTTCTTCAAGTATCTTAGATTTCCCACCTGCCTCTAAGCTGCCTTGCCATAGGCCAATGCAGCTTTATTTATCAACCAATCAGAGCAACACATATTCACAGCATATAGAAAGACATCCCACAGCATTGAACTTGAAGAAACTGGGAGATTAAAAGGAGAGTTAGCCAGAGTTTAGTATCAATTATTGTAAGAGAATTACATAAGCCAAGAAATGGGTAGAGGAGCCTGTACTACTTTAAGTATGTTTGGGGGAAAAAAAAATAACTTAAGAAATAGGAAAAAGAATTAGGAATGACTGCTTCTGTGGTGCAGATTTCAGATATTAAGGAAAAACTAGGCAGGGGATGGTTAGCTTTCATTTTATATCTTTTATTGATGTTTGACTTTTAAATATGTATCTATAATAGTCTGAAAAAATTCAAATTATAAAAATTAAACATCAATCTTACATTTAAATTTTTCAAATTTTTGAAAATATTATTATAAAATAACCAGAAAACAAGTGTATTTATTATTCATTTCTGAAAAAAATTACAGTTAAACCTACTCATTCATATCCATAGTGAAGGCTACAGGATGAGTAAATCCACTCAGTTTGCAACTGAAATACACAAAATAAAATCTGTGAGATGCTTAAGTCTTGTATGTGAAGAAAATTAAGCTCTGTATGCTTTATATAACAAATATTAAGAGTATTACTCATCACTTCAGTGTAAGCAGTGAACTGGATGGTCGCAGAAATGATGGAACTGATTTCAACTGAGACGCCCTAAAGAACAAACAGTCATGACAAGTCTGAATTCTCCTGTGGGTAACACACAAGTAGGAACTGACAACTGACTAGTGTACAGTTAACCACTTTTAGTTAATTCTGTTGTGGGTAACACACAAGTAGGAACTGACAACTGACTAGTGTACAGTTAACCACTTTTAGTTTCAGTTTCATCTCATTTGTCTTCCAACTGACCTTTTGCCCTTTCTGTCAGGTTCCCACAAAATAACTAAACCAAGATAAAACACAGAAAAGGAAAGCAATGACAGGCAGACATGCACAAGAGAAAAATGCATTTAATGTCTGGAGACACCACCTGCAGACAGCTCTCAAACTTACTGCCTGGATGTCAGAAAGGAGAACATCAAGAAGAAAAATTTCAACTGGAATTTTTTTTCAGAAAATGTTTTGAGAAATAATTTTCTTAAATATGGAGGAATTGGCAAGCCTTTTCTACAGAACTGTTTAAAGCATGATACTGTTTTTTTAAACAAAGAATTACAGATAGCAGCTCCTAAGTAACTTCAAATTCCAATCTTCCTTTCTCATACTTACTTCTGATAGCTGATGGTAGCATCTCATCATCCCTGTTTCACAGCACTGTTAAACTAAAATCATTCAACTTTTTCGATCCTGGAATCTGAAAACAATTTCTAGAGCAAATGTTTCCAATCTCAATGTACCAATCCTCTGAAACTAAAGTTGTCATTCAGCACAAGTAATTACTACCATTAACTAACAACTGACAAGAAAATTAAATCCTTCTCATACGAATTGACCCTGCTAAACACTCGGGTCCACACGGTAACCTATTAGACCTACAGAAGAGTGAAAGAGTCAGGATCTTTACTACAAGAATTACAAGGAAGGAAAAAGACCTAAAATTCCATTGTAAGGTGATCCCACATAATGCCTACTCCTTTAAACTAACTGTATCGCAATTACTGGAGATATACAAAATTAATAACAATTTTTAAAAATAGAAACATATTTTTAATTATTTAATACTACATTTGTCAAGGAAGTTACCCTACTAAAATAGCAATATCACAAGCTCTAGAAAACAAATTATCTTACTCTCTAGCTCAAATTCTAAGATTCTAGTATAGAACTTTTTCAATTCAAAAGCATCATCTTTGCTAACAACATTCTCATTGGTTTCCCTAAATAACTTTATGCTTTAAAAATGAGGAGCTATTGCAAAGGGAGGCAGACTTTCTACTAAAGTTAACTGGATATGAGAAAAACTTAGTGAGGCTTTCTTATGAAGCATACCACTAAGATCATACCACTGGCACAATATAAACTGGAGTGACTGAGCAGCATTAAGACCTGGTGGAAAGTCATACAGGAGCCAAACGTTTCTAATACAATCTAAAGAAAAACCTTCAAGTAACTATAGAATAATAATTCATTAGTAATCAATTGTCTGAAAACTAGATTTTTTAAAAAATAATCAACAAACAAGAATAGCTTTTCAAATGTTTTGTGTCACTTAACTAAAGGAAAGGATGCTTCCATAGAAAGCACAGCTGCAACTTATTTTTATAAGAAAGATGTCCTGATGATTGAATCTGGCTTCAATTTTCCACTGTGGGAATCCTCTTCCCTTATCCATGGGCCTGTCAGTGTAGGATGAACTGATTCCCTTATCCTATCATATACGAGAATGAGTCAAGTTTGGAAATGTCCTAACCTCTACAAATGCAAAGAGGTGTGGCCAAGACTATGTGGATTTCGGGGGTGGGGGGATCCCAATCAATTTCAAGTAACAATTTGTTTCTTACAGAGAAATAAAACCGATTTGTTCAGTCTTGGAATGGGTGGACTTTTTATTCGACAGAGCCAGCAGAATCACAAAGCTTAGCTAAGCCACAAACAACCAAGAAACATTCCTCAAGAGCCTGGCTCAGAGTTTCCAAGAGGCGCCTGCTAAGTATTCAAAAGAAAACTTCCGATATTCCTTAAGACCCACCTAGGCAGTGAGTTTCTTCCACCTGCACTATGCAACACTGGCTTTGAAGTAAAGCAGAATTAGGATTTGGCTTGGTTCGATTTTGATAATCTCCCTATGTAAGCCAAGGTGGCTTCAAATCTGATATCCTCCTGTGTCTCTAGTGCTAGGGTTGTCTAGTGGTTCTCAACTTCTCTAAGCTTCAATTTCTCTATGCTTAAATGTAAAGAAGAAAACTATGGCCTATTTTGATAACTATTGCATGAATGTTAAAATGGAAGAGATGATAAAAATTAAAAGTAGCAAAAATCAGTCTTGTGTATAGCAACAAACAGTGGGGGAGGGGAACACTTCTTAAATCACTGTATGAGACCAGCATGATCAAAATATCAGAACCTGACTTAGACATAAAAAAAATTACAGCCAGGTGGTGGTGGCAGCGGCGGCGCACGCCTTTAATCCCAGCACTCGGGAGGCAGAGCCAGGCGGATCTCTGTGAGTTCAAGGCCAGCCTGGTCTCCAGGAAAGGTGCAAAAATACACAGAGAAACCCTGTCTCGAAAAACCAAAAAAAAAAAAAAAAAAAAAATTACAGACCAGAATCTATTATGAGCATGGATGAAAAATTCTAAAAATCAGAAGAAAAATGTAAGAAATAGTAACATGTAAAAAACATAACCAACTAGAATTTTATTCCATAAACAAATATTTGATTCAACATTCAAAAATAAAGTTACTCATCACATTAACAAAATAGAGAAGTTCTAGGATCATCTCTGTAATACAGGAAAAGCATTGGAAGATTTAACACTCACTGTTCGTTTATTTAAAAAAACAACTGCCAGTACCCTAATTTGGAAGAAAACTCCCCATATCTGATCAAAGGTATCTAGTGTCAACAATAGTAACACATAAACTACCTCCAGCTAACACCAATCTCAATGGTAAAGCACAGAATATTTCCCCCTGTTAAGGTGAAGAAAGGTTTATTCAATAACATCACTTCTATTCAACATTAAACTACAGGTTCTAACCAAGAAAACAGCTGCTAAAGTTATGAGAAAGTACAAAGATGAGGTACAAATAAGACACACTAACAGACAACATGAATACATAGAAAACCCAAGGGAATCTACAAATAAAAAGCTATAAAGAGTAAGTCCATTTAGTAAAGTTTTCAATACAAGTTCATGACTTACCTACTGTATTTCTATGTACAAACTAGTAAAATATAAAATTTATGAAACATTTATTATGTAATAACAAAAAAGCAAATGCCAACAATAAAACAGTAAAATGGTAAGTAAAAGAAAACAAAAAGTTATAAACGTGCTATGGAGTTTACAGAGTCAAAGGGCAGGTACATGATTAACTGCAATTTTCCATAATCTTACCAGTTGACTAACCCAATGACCATAGGTGAGAGCACCAGCTGCTTCACATCCACAGACTCTTGGAGCGGAGTCTTTATGAGTTCTGTATGGTGTGTGGCTGTGTCTCCTTATTTCTTTAATTTGTATGTCTTTGATGCTAGTGAGGCTTGGGTATATTTTATGCAAAGTCATTTGCCATTTGAATATTCCTCTTCAAATATTTACTGATTTAAACTGCTTTGTGTGCCTTGAATGTGTTACGATTAGGTCTTTACACTACTGTTGTATCCATTGTATAAAGCCTATGCTGGACTATCTTTTAATGGTCTGTGCCGTATCTTCACTCTGGCAGTATAAGTCCTTTAATTCTTTTCTTTAAAATTGTCATAAAACTGAAATTAAAAAAAATTAGAAGTGCTCAATCTGTATTTATCAGAGAAATGCAAATAAAAACTACTCTCAGAGTCCATCTTGCCCCAGAGTAAACAGAAATCATCAAGAAAATAAATGAAAGAATTCTTATTCACTGTTGGTAAGCTTGTAAGCTATTGTAGCAACAAGAATCTAAGGTAGCAAAGGGGGCTAAAGAGACAGCTCAACTGGTAACTGCCTGCCACACAAGCATGAAGACTTGAGTTTAGATCCCCAGTACCCACAAAAATATAAACAAACAAATATTAGTGTAGTAGGCCACAATCCCAGAACTGACAAAGTAGACAGGAGGATCCCTGAGGTTTGCTGCCCTGCCAAGCTGGCAGAATAGGTGAGCTCCAGGTTTAGGGAGAGACTCCATCAAATACATAAGGTGGAGCATATTGACAGGAGCCTATACAAGTCAGACACTTCTAACAACCAGCCATGGACAGGGCCTTGTTGATTTAATGGCAACTGGCAGATTCCAGGAAATGGGGAGGCATACCATTTTCTGTTGTGTACTCACTAGTGAGCATACTAGGCCCTACCAGATAGTTCCAAACCCAGGGTCACACATACCTAGGTTAAATTCTGTGGACCACAAAACCAACAAAATTAAGTGATAAATATGGGGGAAAGATCTGTAAGAAAAAAATTGAAGGCCAACAGGGTGGGAGGAAAACAAAAGAAGGCAGGGACAGAATAACTATGTGCATTATATAAATATGTGAAATTGTCAAAGAAGAAAACTTGTTAATAAAAAATAAATATGTAAGATGGAGAAGTGACGGAAAAAGACACACAACATTGGTCTCTGGCCTCTGTACACTCAGGGGTACTGAAACAGAGGAATACATAAATAAATATAAAAATTCAAAGAATTTCTTGAAAACAAAAATAATTAATGAAAATCAAATATGATACACAGTATATTATACACACACACACACACAACTAGTACAATCATGACACAGTGATGTGCTGTGGAATAATCCCTTTGTACACTGTGAAGATTTGTCACTGTGATTGGTTTAACAAAGAAGCTGACTGGCCAATAGCTGAACAGGATAAAGTTAGGCAGGAGAACCAGACTAAGGACACTGGGAAGAAGAGGGGCAGAGTCAGGAGTCACCAGCAGACACAAAGAGAAGCAAGATAGACATGTCATACTGAGAAAAGGTACCAAACCACATGACAAAGCATAGATAAGAAATATGGGTTAATTTAAACGTAATAGGTAATAACAAGCCTGAGCTATTGGCTGAGCATTTATAATTAATATTAAGTCTCTGTGTGGTTACTTGGGAGTGGTTTATGGGACAGAAACTTCCACCTACAGTGATGACTAAATAAGTCACTGAATACCACTGCTCAGTGCTATGCCTGTCTTGTCTCCTGCTACATCTTGATGCCATTTCTTTTGCCTCCCTGTTCTGGTTAATATTTCTACTTTACTTCAATTCACTTGGCTATTATCTTTGTTTTTCCTACTGTATTACTGGGATCTTTTGCTTTCTTTACCATATTTGGATGTCCACCTAACTATCTTTGAAACATACACACACCAAAAACTTCACTGGACTTCACTGTTCCCTAAAACCACTGATCTTGGAGTCTACTGCTACTTTCCTTAAAAAGTACATAGCCATCATTTCTTGTTCCTAAATTTATGTTCACAATTGAAGGACATCAGCAACTCCTAGTCACCAAATCCCACTCCCTTCCCTAGGTACCTCAAATATAAAACTATATCTTCTGTCTGTGCACTGTTTCCTCCTAACTTCCTGAATTACATCTTTACAAGGTTATTTTTTCCTCATATGTGAGATTTGGGGCTCAATTTCCAGCACCAAAACAAACAAATAACATCTCCCCACACCCAAAATATATTGTTTTGTAATTTGTAGCATAGATATATGGCCAATCTTATTGCTTAGGCTGTTACATAATTTCAAATTTGTATTTATATAGTTAAAATTAAGTATCTGTTTCATGAAACATTGAGGTCTATTAACTACATTACTTTAAAACCATATTAAACCTAAGTTTCCAAATTTTTTAAACTATTTGAACAGTTTGAAAATATATACATACATCATGTTTTTTACTGGTTGGGCTTTTTAAATCAAATAATATAAAAGATAGGACATAAGATTATTTTTCTTAGTTTTGTAACTGGTATGGAAAAGGTATAGAATTGAGGATGTTGGGATATATAGTGAGTATTCATGTGCCAGGAACAACAGGTCTAGGCCATGAAGATAGAGCCATGAGCAACATCAACAAAGCCTACCTTTATTACAGAACTCAAATTCTAATGAGGAGATAGAAAATAAGCAATGAGCATATATATGAACACACACATATATGCTATCACATAGTATTTGTTATGAAGGAAAACAAGAGACAGTAAGATAATAAAAGGATGTGGAAAGTGGTATTTTAGATAGGGTAGTGATATACAAATATTGCATTTGGTCAGTGAATTTAGAAAATTTAAAAAATGTTTTCTGCAAACCAAAATGTATTTACTAAGGTAAAAATCACTTAAAATTTAACTGGAGCACCATCTACTTATCTTGGTTTTTCTTGTTTTTAATACTTACTAACACCTGACTATAGGCTTGCTACATAATTTAAATAAAATTTTGTAAGGTTGTGCTTACACTGCATTGACAGAATTCTCAATTTACTAACAACTCTAAATAAATGGTAATAACCTCTGTTTGGGGGCATGACCTACTCTGCATTATTTTGTGTGTATGCCTTGTATGAACAAAAAAGAGGATGATTTACTCTTCTATTAAATACCCACCTTACCATGCATACCTCCAAATTATAGACTGAAGCTTGTTTTCTTTCTCCAATTTCAAGGTATTTTCCCCCCAGTGGAGCACCCAAACATACTATAAGTACATTAATTTTAGATATATGATTCATGAATAGTTTCATGGGTATATACTTGTACAGTCACCACCTAGGTCTGGAAATACCTATTCCTAACACATCAGAAGAAATTTTTATTTACTCATTAAGCCATTATTGTCTAGACAGTTGACACTATTCTGATTGCTGTGTTTTCCACTTTTTGAATTTCACAAAAGTGGAATTGTGCGATATGTCATCTTTTAGATCCATTATTTTCTGAAAATGATGCCTATAAATTTATCAACAGTGTATCACTAGTTTATTTTAGCTCTCTGTAGTAATCTGTGGAATAAATGTACCATATATTATTTATTTACTCTTTAGTTTATGGACATTTGAGTTGATTTCATTTGGGGAATCAGTAATGAATATATAGCTATAATGGATACTCATATGGTTTGTTATGAACCACTTTTGCTGACTGCAAACCATTGTTGTAGAAAATTTGTTTACACTGTAAAGATTTGTCTCTGCCTAAGGCAGCTTCTGATTAGTTTAATTTACAGAGCTAAATGGTCAATAACTAAGCAGAAGAGATAGGTGGGACTTCCAGGCAGAGAGAAGAAACTGGAGATGAATCTAGGCATGCAAGGGATGCCAGCTAGACTCAGAACAAGTCAGACACATAAAATGGGATAGAGGTAAAAGTGACATGGACGTATATTAATAAAAAAAAATATGGGTTAATATAAGTTATAAGAGCTAACTGGAAACAAGCCTAAGCTAAAGGTCAAGCTTTCATAATTAATAATAAGTCTCTGTGTCATTATTTGGGAGCTGGCAGTGAGACAGAGAAAGACTCATTACAAACCATGATTCTGTACTTCTCAGTTTGTTGGACCTGAGCATCAAACAATTCAGAGAGATCTCTTCAAGGGAAAAAGATTACAAATCAAAATTAGGTAAAAGGGTAAAAACCAATCTATACTGAGAAAAAGAATCACAGCATCACAAAAAGCATTTAACACAACACTTCTATTTATTGCTTCTACATTTTATTGGATTTTATTACATATCTTTTGTTGAGCACTCATTATATGGTACAACTATCACACGTTTCTATGAAGAAACAGATTAAAATTTTTCAAAAACTCAGTTATTTATATTTTAGAAAATACAGTTTGGGATTCACAAACTGTTACAGGTTATATTATGTAAACTTTTAGTACTGCTGTCAAATTTAAGAAACCTCAATTATTTCTTTCATTTGTACGGTATCAAACTAAAAAGGTTTTCTAGACTAGTTTCTAGTTCTATTTATTTCAAACTTTGCCTCTACCACATTCTTCTAGTGCCAGGCAGTGGACAATAGCTTCATCACCCTAAGACTTCTGGCCTTGCATCACTGCGTCCTAGCTATGAGTCAGCAAAATAGGTACAAGAATGTCTCCAGGTGTATTTTATAAAAACAATCTAAAATCACAAAGGTTCAACATACAATGCTCAACTTTTTAATGGTGTGAAATGATAATGAATTCAAGAGAAACCATACTTTTGAATCCTGAATTTTTACCTTTATTCAAGCTAGTGACACACAGTTGTGTAAGATAAGCTTGCACAACACAGGGCAGCAAGTGAACTAGAACTCCCAATCATCAGAATCACAAATACAAACAACCACTGCTCTGTTGTTCATAAAATTACTAGCAGTCTGGGGACACTGTTTTGTGGTTTACTAGTCTACAAAATGCCCATTTGTGTCTCCTGAATTCGTACAGCCATTGTTTTTCACCTTCAGTACAATATTCCATAAATTACATAAGATATTCAACAACTTTATCTTAAAACAGGCTTCAGTGTTAGATCACTGTTTCCAACTGTAGGCTAATATGGTATTCTAGGCATATTTAACAAGGCTTGGTGAAGATGAACTATGATATTTGATTACAGTGCATTTTAACTTATATTTTCAACTTATGGTGGCTTTGTTAGGATATAACTCCATGGCAAGTCAAGATGCATGTATACTCAGAAATAGCAGAAGAAAAACATAAATATGTGCCACCTAAACAAAGAGTACATCCCAAACTCAACTTCCCCTCAGCTGGATTCTCAAACTGCCTAAACATCACTCCAATGCTACATGCCATGAAGATAAGAATGCAAATTGACAACAATAAAATACCTACTAAATATTTTAAATCTCACCCATTCTTAAATGTCAACTATGACTTTCAAAATAAACAATCCTCCCTTCTAGAATCTAGTGACTGTATTATCAACCTGACAGAAAAAGAAGGTGGCTAGCTTGTATTCTGCATTCCAAGGCCAAAACCCTTCAGACACACATCTGGCAATAAAACATACTGAATAACAAAGTATATTTCTTGCCTCACACTATTTCCAACAGCTTAATGGCTTTTTCTACGTAGACAAGAAATATAAACAACAAAACAATTCCATAATATTTGTAATAATTTCAACTTTATTTTAATGTTCAATGTTGTTTTAAATGAGTAGTTAATAATATTAATAATCATTAAGAAAAGGGGCACAATTGAATTGTAGGCCTTAATCAAGCCAAACCCAAATTATTACACCTCTAAAATCTTAAACTTCATTCTTGAGAAGCCATGTAGTTTATCAGCCATGTGAATCTAGTTTAGTAATTTATCCAGAATCATATTCGGCACCCTACACAAAAATGCCATATTAGAAACACAGTCAATAGCTTACTGCTAGCTAGCAAAGAGGAACAGTAACATGCTCTTGATAACAAAAATCAATAAAATGAAATATCAATACCAGTATCAATAAATGGGCCTGTACACATATCTTAGTTTGTATATAGAACGTACTCAGACAATGCAGAGTATATACATATTCAGTCATACATCCATGTTCCACTGAAAGACCTCTTTGGTTTTTTTTGTTGTTGTTTTTTTTTTTTTTTTTTTTTTTTTTCGAGACAGGGTTTCTCTGTGTAGCTTTGCGCCTCTCCTGGAACTCACTTGGTAGCCCAGGCTGGCCTCGAACTCACAGAGATCCGCCTGGCTCTGCCTCCCGAGTGCTGGGATTAAAGGTGTGCGCCACCACCGCCCAGCTGAAAGACCTCTTTGTAAACATACAACTGAACAAGGGTTCCCAAGTAAACAAGACAAACTGCTGACCTAAGTGTCAGCACTTATACACAGGTAGTGAAGTATTTCTATTTGCTTTCAGTTGCTAGGATCCAGTGTCCATTTTTCTCTAAGTCTGAAAACATGCAACTCTGATTTCCTGAAGATTTCACATATAAAGGATCAATGGATTGCTTGAAATACAGTAAGTTATTGAAATTTTTGAAATATCTAATTTCTTCAAAACACTCATGTTTTCCCTATGGTTAAAAACAAGTGAAAGTGAAAATTTTAATTTCTTTACTAGAAACAACACAATCTCAATATAAAAAATGAAAACACATACTTCACAGTTACCAGTATAGAGATAAAATTCTGAGTGTAGGTTTTGTAGAAAATGTTTCTTTTCAACTCTTATTAATATATTTTATTATATGTAATAAAAATTACATATTTTGAGTTGTACATTAAAAGCAAATTATATAGTAATTTGAGAAAATGCTGACTAGCAATTCTAATTAGTGTAGATTTTACCTTTTGAAACATAATTTAAGAATAAATACTAATTAACTGGATACTAATACACTGAACTGTAAATCCACCTGACCAATGAAAGAAGAGGCAAAATAAATGCTTGTTAGACAAGTTAAAATAGAAAAAATGGGAATTCCAGAAGTTTTTTCATAGCTCCTTAATCTCATCACAGTTCAATTTGTGGACTAAGTTGAAAAAGTTCCTTCAGGAACTTCTATCTACTCTTGGATCTATCCAGGTATTCTTCAGCTATTTCTGAGTACAGATACATTTTGACTTACAATGGAGTTATACCACAGTAAACCCATCATAAGTTGAAAACACAAGTTAAATGCACTTTAATCCTCTTAATCTAACCAACATCATAGTTCAGACATGCCTATTCACTTACAAACCTATTAGCAAAAAGGATATCTGAGAGATATTTTATATGGATTTAATAACAGTATCATGTTACCAAAAAAAATCAATATAACTAAATAGTAAGCTTACATTTGGGGATTTTTATTTTTTAATTAGTTACTTATTGTGTATGTATATGTAAGCATGCAGACCTACATGCACAGGATAACTTTCAGGATGGTTCTCACTTTCTACTTTTTTAAGGCAAGGTCAGCTGTTTTAATGCATGGGCTCCAGACACAGAACCCATGTCCAAACTGCATGTGAGCCATCCCCTTTGAGAATTTCATACAGTATATTTTGATCATATTCACCCCCAGCTATTATCCCTAACTCCTCCCATATCCACGCCTACCTCTATGTACTACCAACTTCTTAACCTCTTTTTTTTTTTTTAAATTTAATAACCCAATGACTCCAATCTATGCTGTCTACATACTTCTGGGTATAGGGTCATCCTGTGGATATTTTCTTATCACTTAAAATTCTGAATGTCTCAAATTATTTTAATAAAAAAATCTTCTACACGTTAAAAACTAACCACTATTTCAATAGTTTCAAATTAATTATAGGACCTAAATAAATTATATTAATCACTAGCACCATTTTCTTCACAGTGTCAGCAGTCTTTGAAGATAAGACCCTAAAGATAACAAAGCATCAGAAGGCCAGAACCCATGAAAAAACTTCTAATTTTAATGTGTGTCCTGCTACATGGGAAATAAGCATCCATCTTATTTGAGTCAATTGTATGTTTGTCTCTTGTCACACCCGGCCAGCCTTTATCCAATACAGCAATCAGACAACTTCTGGGTTTTATTTTCCTAAATCTTTCTGATTTGTTTCAGCCCTTACAAAAACCTATTGGCTTTCTATTAGTAGGTTTTTCTCAGCTACATACTGTGTATACTGATTCCCCATATAAAGTATGAGGAAATGTGTTTTATTCCATAGCAAATTTAGGTCACTGTAGCTACTGATTTGTGTCATCTGTACTAACTGCAGAAAGCCTTCTGTTCAGGTGATAGTAGCGTCTATGAATTTATTTAGTAGGAATTTATAAAACGCTGTTCAAATTTGCTTTCTGTTGCTGTCATAAACACTATAACCAAAAGCAACTTGAGGAGGAAAGTGTTTATTTCATCTTACACTTCCAAGTAACAGTCCTGAAAGAAGTCATGGCAAGAATCCAGAGCAAAACCTATCGAGGACAGCTGCTTCCTGGATCTGTGCTCACTTTATTATCCAGTCTCAAGCCCACCTGTCCAGGGTGGCACTGTTCACAGTAGATTGGGCCCTCCCACATAAATCAATAATCAAGGCCAAGACATGGCCAAGAATCAATCTGATTTGGGTGATCCCTTGGTTGAGGTTCTCCCTTCTCACGTTGTGTCTAGTTGACAATAAAACTAACCAATACAAACACCAAACTAGTAATTTTGTGCTACCCAAAATGCTAATAGTAATATATAAGGAAGAAGGATGAGATTTTTTTTTATTTTTATTTTTTTTTTGTTTTTCGAGACAGGGTTTCTCTGTGTTGCTTTGCACCATTCCTGGATCTCGCTCTGTAGACCAGGCTGGCCTCGAACTCACAAAGATCCGCCTGCCTCTGCCTCCCGAGTGCTGGGATTAAAGGCGTGCGCCACCACCGCCCGGCGAGATTTTTACCCTATGCTTAAGAAACCACAAATCTAATGATGACAGCAGTTGCACACCTAACTAAAATACCATGTAAAGGTATTTTAACATTATTTATAAGCACTACAAACTATTTTTAAAAGAATATCTAAGTATCGATAAACAGAGACAGAAAGGAAAAATTCCCTGAGATACTTCTCTCTCACTTGGACAACTGCAACAGCCTCCTATCTTCCCACTTCCACTATAGCTACTCTCTATCAACAGCCCATAAATAAGCCAGAATAGCCTTTCTAAAATATAAATTATATCATAAAACTGTCTCATGACTTCTCATTAGGATTCAATTATAATGAAATGCAAATGCTACCATGGTCTACAAGGCCTTTCTGAGATCCACACTCTTACCATTTCTACCACTCTCTAGACACTGTTTTCTTTCTAACCCCAAAGCATGCTAAGCTATTTCCCACCATGGGGCCTTTACCTTTGTTAGTCCTCTGCCTGGTTAAGTGCCTCCCCGCAGCACGACAGTTCCTGATCAACATTCATGTGCCAGTTAAAACAGCACCTCTTCGAAGAGGCTTTCCCTGACAGTCACACTTGAAAGCCACACACCTGTGCCTCTACAAGTCCGGTCTTAGCGTCTCTCTGTCCACTACTAAGCTCTGCTTTGTCCATGCATCACAGTAATCAAACTACCTCAAGTTATCTCACTGTACTTTATTCTCGGAATTTTTAACACTCTATTAGAGCAAAAACGTACATAGAACAAAACTTGGCACATTTTCCATACACAATAAATACTGTTAAACCCAGAAAGACAGGCATACCTATAATCCCAGCACTTGGTGGGTAGAGGCAAGAGGACCAGAAATTCAAGATTATCCATGGCTACAAACCAAGTTCAAGGCCAGCCTAGGCTACATGACTCAATCTCAAAAACAAGCAAAAGAAAGATGGCATTTAAACTGTATCGTTGGGAGAAGGTCAGGAACAGTT
The DNA here is from genome assembly GCF_007827085.1 of Peromyscus californicus insignis. NCBI lineage: Eukaryota > Metazoa > Chordata > Mammalia > Rodentia > Cricetidae > Peromyscus > Peromyscus californicus. Next base: position 89,174,776 of record NW_026294562.1, read on the forward strand.
TTATCGGGAAGTACAAGGAGAAATGAGGAAAAGGAAATCAAACACATTCCACAAGGTTCAATTTTCATAAACTTGGGAGAATAAAGTAATAGACTATTGTAGTTGGGAGATTATATCAAGATTTTTGTCAGGGTCTGGAGAAATGGCTCAGCAGTTAAGAGCACTGGCTGCTCTTCCAGAGGACCCAAGTTCAATTTCCAGCACCCAAACATCTCACAACTGTCGGTTACTCCAATTCCAGGGGATTTGACACACTCAAAGAGACACACGTGCAGGCAAATCACCAATGCACATAAAATAAAAGCAAATAAATTTTTAAAAAGATTTTGTCTGATTCCTATTTGAGGCATATGTATACTTTACAGCAGGGTTGGTCTTCCCTTGAACATTCCGGATACCCAAATTATTACCTCGTGAGATAACCTACTCTTACTCTAGCTTGCCTGGCTATAATTCAAAGAACAAATTTTTAAAATAACCATATATAAATAACACAGAAAAATAAAATAAAATAAAGCAGCCACTTGTAGATAGAATTCAATAGTTCTACTTATGGGAATATGCCATAAAGAACTAATGGCAGGAACTCAATCATCCATGTTTACAACATCGCATAATTCAAAATAGCTAGAAGGTGGAAGCAGCCTAATCTAGTACATAGCCCCATCCAACATACATACTCTGAAATCATAATGCTAAGTGAAATAAGCCAGTCAGGAAAGGACAACTATTGTTCGATAATTTATATGAAGTTCCTAAAGTAGTCAAATCCAAGACAGCAAGGAAAATGGTGGTCGCTGGGGGCTTAAGAAAAGGGAGGAATGGAGAGGTATTAGTTTAGCAGGTATGGAGTACTACTCAGTTTGGAAAGGTAAAAATCATTCTATATATATAAATGGTGGTTAATGTCTACACAGCTACATGAATGTATTTACAGTGAACGAATTTTGCACATAAAAATAACTGATTATAAAATTAAGCATATTTGACCTCAAGTTAAGTTTAAAATTATTACATATGTTTGTACACATACACACACATTGAAGCCATCTTGTGATAACACATAAATATATTAGGGGAGATTTAAATCCTTTTTGGCTCCCTTGTGTCAAGGTCAAACTAGGAATCCAATCTTGAATGCCATATTTAATTTATTTACAATGGAACAAGTAGCACTTTTAAAGGTCTTAGCTTTATACAGAGGTTTTCTACTGGTTTCCTTACTTTCAACATATCTAGGCTTTGTATTCTAACACAGCATTCATAGCAGAAGTAAATATGTAAGGTCTCTGAAGATGGCAGAAACTCTTCAAGTGAAAGTTGACTTCAATGTCTAATAACCTCACAGGATTCCTACTTTGATCTCTTTGGAGGGATCTTAAGTCTTATGGTTTTTTGTTTGGTTTTATTTTTTGGTTTTTGTTTTTGTTTTTGCTTTTTTCATTTTGGTAAGGAGATCAAACCCAGGGACTCACATATACAAGGCAACTGCTCTACACCTGAGGTATACATCTAGTCCTAATATTTTCTGATTATGCCAATTCAACAACTGTAGTTTCACAAATTTTTACAAAAGGTATTTTTAAATGTTTGACTTCTAGTCTTTGTCAACTGGGAGTTTTTTTTTTTTTTTAAATGCACTTGTGTGTATGTACAGAAGTACATGTGTGTGCTTGTAAAGGCCAGAGGGCAACCTCTGGTGTCATCTTCAAAAACATCATTATATATTTCATTACTCTGGAGCTCATCAATCAGGCTAGATAAGCAGGAGGCCCTAGGGATCTTCCTGTCTCCACCTCTGTAGCAATGGTATCATTAGCATCCACCTCCATAATCAGGCTCTTTAAATGGGTTCTGTGTATCAAACTCAGGTCCTCTTGCTTGTACAGCAAGCCCTCTACGGACTGAACTATCTTTCCAGTTCCCTCAACTTGACTGACTGAGCTATCTCACCTGCCCCCTTGAACTGGGATATTTCTCAGAGGCATGTTCTATACTAGAAATGGTATTTAGCATCTTATAGTGTTTTCCACATACATTTCTAGCTGCACAACAGGGCCCAATTCTTAGTTCACAGGGCTGGTAAGCACTTTACAATCATTCTATTGTATTAGAATAATCTCTTTTCTAAATCTAGGTAAAATTTATTACCTGTATTATTTTTTTACTATTGATGTTAGCATTTCTGGTGCAGAACTTATTATCTTTTTTGGTTGTTAGTACTGATTAGCAACTGAATGGTAAACAGCTTACCTGATTTCACAGGGTCTATCTTATGTGACTTTTCTATTTATTTATTTAATTATTAATTAATTAATTAATTATTATGTATACAGCATATATGACTGCAGGCCAGAAGAGGGCACCAGATCTCATTACAGATGGTTGTGAGCCACCATGTGGTTGCTGGGAATTGAACTCAGGACCTCTGGAAGAGGAGTCAGTGCTCTTAACCGCTGAGCCATCTCTCCAGCCCTTATATGACTTTTCAAAATCTAGGCTGATTTTTAAAAAATCACTTATTTTTGTATTTAGAATGAAGGGAGATAACAAGAGACTTTTAAAATTTCCTTGTAAAAGCACAGAGGTAAAAATTTTAGTTTTTATTTTCCTTTAAAATTTAAGCTAAATTGTCGCATACTTCTTGAAGGCTTTCTAACTTGTACAGAAGGTTGGCTGTCTCTTGTATGACAGTCTCGTGATACCTAGTTCATACCTTTATTACATTAATTACCACATCAAATTATAATTACCACATCATTATATATCTTCTATTATTAGTATGTGATCTCCTTGAAATACTTTGTACTTGCCATTTTAGAATCTTCAGAGCTTGGCATATCCAAAACAGCAAGTCATAAAAATGTTATAGACGTCTTCAGAAGGAACCAAGCATGGGGGCACCTTGATCTTGATCTTCTAGCCTCCAGAAATGTAAGGCTATTTAAAGTCTTTAAATTGCCAGCTTGTGGTACTTTGTTGCTACAGCTCTAGCAATCTAGTACATCCCAGTAATGAAACAAAGACATAAACAAGGCAAATGTGTCACAGATTTACAGGACAAAAATCTGACTGACACAGGTCTCACTGACCTAAGTATAGGGGTTGGCATGGATTCACTACTTTCTGAAGAAATCTGTCCTTTGCCTTTTCCAGCTTTTTTCCTGGCTAGCTTTCCCTGGCTCATTATACTTATAATAACAGAACTAGCAGAGGCAAACTAACTGAAGCCTAACACTGCCTTCCTCCAGCACCGTTTCCACTGTCCCACTGCCTTCTCTGCCTTGCTTCTCTCTTCTCTTGCTTTGGGATAATTCTTCTGTATACTATGAATATGTATTATTTTATTGGTTTAATAAAGAAGCTGACTGGCCAGCTGAATAGGATAAGGTTAGGCAGGAGAGCCAAACTGAGAATGCTGGGAGGAAGTAGGGTGGAGTCAGGACTAGTGAGCAGATGCAGAGAGAAGCAAGATGGGCATGCCATACTGAGAAAAGGTACAAAGCCACATGACAAAGCACAGATAAGAAATATTGGTTAATTTAAATGTAATAGTTAGGTAGTAACAAGCCTGAGCTATTGGCTGAGCATTTATAATTAATATTGAGTCTCTGTGTTGGTTATTCATGAACTGGCGAGCAGGAAAGAAAAGTCCGCCTACATACTCCTTTTTAAGAACCTATGTGATTACACCAGGCCCACTCAGATAATCCTAGATAATCTCCCCATTTCAAAATCCTTAACTTGATCTCAACTGTAAAGTCCCTCCACTATGTATATAAGGTAACACAGAAACTCAAGGGATTAGAACACAGGCATCTTTAGAGTGCTTTCTACTCTGCTTATAGACATGAAAGCTGAATATAAACACAACGTGTAACCTAACAATTCTACTTCTACACACACACACATTTGTAATGGGAGATAATAACAAGAATTTTCATAACACTATTCTTAATAGCAAAAAAAAATGAAAAAAAACCCTCAAGAGTCTACAAGCAATAAAAAGGATAACTAAGTTTACTATGTTCCAGCAATGAAATAATACACAACACTGAAAAATAAAATACAACTATCCACTTCAACATGGATGTACCTTAGAAATTGTCAAGCAAAATGTGAAGTTATAGAGAAATGTATGCAGCATATTTCTGTTATATAAATTTAAAAAGCAAGCAGGATTACATATATTATTTAGGTATACATTCATAGAAGGTTATTAAAATAAGCAAGGGAATGAACAGGATGGGCATAATGCCTGAGAAAGAAGAATGTGATGAAAGAGCGGATGGGGAAGAAAGGGCTTTCACAGGAAGCAAGTAGTGACCATGTTACCTGTTTTGTTTTGTTTCCCTTAAATCATATAAAATATACAGGTATATAGAGTACTTTATGTATGACATTTCTCATTTAAAATTTCAATTATAATTAAATACATTTGAAATGTGCTGAACACGCCGGGCAGTGGTGGCAGCGCACGCCTTTAATCCCAGCACTCGGGAGGCAGAGGCAGGTGGATCTCTGTGAGTTCAAGGCCAGCCTGGTCTACAAAGTGAGTTCCAGGAAAGGCGCAAAGCTACACAGAGAAACCCTGTCTCGAAAAACCAAAAAAAAAAAAAAAAAAAAAAAAAAAAAATGTGCTGAACACAAGTTGTATGAAATGCATGTAATGAAGAACTAGTCAAATATGCCTCCTAGAAAATCCAATGCTGATAAGAAAGTTCTAGGTTACAGAAGAAGAAAACAAAACACTGGGAGATACACTCTTCTGACTTTTGGTAGGTCTACCAAAATAATAGGCTTCTAACAAATACCTACATAACGCTAGGTATGCTTGTAAATAACAAAGTGAACAGCAGCTCAAGGCTATAACCTGTCAAGAAGTACCCACAGACAGAATCCAGCTATCGCAGGCATCCTGGCACACAGCACTCCATCAGCTCACTTCTGCTCTCTACTCTCTCTTCACTCTCCCCTGTCTCAAGATTCATTACCAGGCTGGCCTGGATGGCACTGGAGTTTGAGACTACACCTTGAAAAGCCAGGTACATAACATATAAACGTAACATCTTCAAGAGGATTATTATGGACTCTGATTTTCAAGACACCCACCTAAACCCCCTCCTCCCCCATCTCTCCCATTATTTACCCCGACTTCCTATAACTAAGGACATTGTTCTTTATTACATAATTAACAATACCTGGAAAATTAACTACAGCTTTAGGAAACTATGACTGCAGGCAGGTCCATGGGCTCTTTGGGAAAAGTACAGGTGAACTAGAAGTCAGTATCTAGGTTCTAGGCCTCACTCACAGCATCTTACAGCATAAACTGGAGTCAATCTTCTCATTCTTCTGAGGTTCAATTTCTCTCCCTTATATGTAATGAGATTTCAATTAAACTCTAAATTTCTCCAATATCATCTATACAAACATTTACACTAAGATAAGCTTTTCAGCATGTTGGGGTTCTCTCTGCTTTAGAAGGGACATTGAAAGCCTGGAGAGTGTGCTAGGGAAATAGGCTGACCTGGTAGTGTGCTCTTTTTCCTAAAAGAGAAGAGAATGAGAAATGAGCCCCATCACTGGGGAAGTCAGCCTAAGAACGATGAAAACAAACTTCACAGCTTTACTTGTGGGTGCCTTTCATTCAGTATATGAAAACATGTTATAGAAATGCTACTATCCAATATAATTAAAATATTCTGCCACATAGTCAACTTTTATTCTTCTATATCATCAACTCTGCAACAGTAAAGATTTGTTCTCCACTTACCTATTAAGTATTAGTTACCTGTCCAAATATCTTAATCCTATTTATTCCCTAAAGGAGAACTCAACTGTTAGGAAAGATAAAAGCAAAGGAAAAAAGTATACAACAAGCTCACTAACAATAAGCAACCCTCAAATAGCTACAACTAATATGAACACTGGGTAGGTGATCCACAAATCCTAAAATAAAAAATGAATAATAAATAATAATAAATTATATTTATAAATAATAAATTGTATTTATAAATAATAACAAATTTAAAACAAAAAATGAAAAGGACTAAAAGCAGGTTTTGAAGGTCTTTGCAAGCAATGGTCAAGGGCATGAACTTTAGCTTGTGTACAATAAAAAGCTGCTAAGTATTTTTTTTAAGAGGGTGAGGAAACCAGCCAAGTCTCTATTCTTGAAAGATACCTAGTGGCAGCATATATCCAAGAGAAACAAGAGGAGAAAAACCATCCTGTAGGCTGTTATTACTAACAAATTTTAACATGAAACTAAAATGCTCACTGAAGCTATGAAATAAATTTCAAAACTATTACAATATTATTAAAGAAACTTACAATGAGTTATGGCTTGAAAATTATTTGAGGACATTAAATAGTCACACTTTAAAATCTCCTTTTCTTAAGTCTTCACATTACATATGCACACTTTTTTCAAATAAAATTAACACTTTAAATAGTATTTATGAGCATTAAGGCCACAAGATTTTTAAATATTTACCTAACCATTTAGAAAGCCCTTGGCATTTTAGGTATAGAAAAAATCTCTTACAAACTAACTTTCCTTTTTCTAAAGCTCACACTGAAGTAAGGACACATGCAATGGCAGTGCTCTGCGCTGACCACTACACTCCGAGATACATAACTGAAGGAGCAGAAATGCAGTTCGGTTCCCGTCACAACTTTCCTATAGACAACTGATTTTGCTCGAAACTTCCTCTTAGTTGGAGCCTACTCTTGGCTAACTGTAAACTCACTGCTTCTATTAACCCTCCAAAGAACACAGTCAGCAATAATTAGATTTTAACCTTAAATTCCTAAGTATGTTTCTAAAAGAGGACCTTACCTAAGAACTGACATAAATACAATATTTTAATATTACAAATATAATAGAAATATTTTACATTCATGCCGTTATTTTCAGCATCATATCTAATATAACATCCAAAAAGTCAAATATTACTCTAACTCTATTCTCATGTAAACAAAAACATTTATGTTGATTTTTGCATTTTCAAGTGTTTTTCAAAGATTTTAATAAAGACGTTTAAATGCTAGAAGATGTTTCAACAATTTTATCACAAGAATGAATTCACTTTTTAAAAGAAAGCTCTCTCAAAAAAATGCAGTTTTGTTCATTTCTCCCCAGTCATACCTTGGAAAATATACAGGGATAGCAGGGATAATCTTCAATATTAAAATAAACCTTTTTTTAAAATTATTCATTTGTGAATCCATATACTTTTATTTATATAATACTGAAAGCAAAAAAAATCACTGAATGAAATTAATTTAGAATCAGAAGATATTATAGAATTCATTTGCTGGTACACAGACACAGATAAGTTCATTGATGTCTCCAAAGTTAAACAGTAAGGCCAAGATTTGATCCTTAAACCTCTGCCTCCAAATCCAGATCATTTCCCTTATGTCAAGTTTCACCTAAATTCTTATTTTACAATTATCATATATAACACTTGAACAATTAGAAGACTGCTTGATCTTCTACTTCCATAAAGGTACTGATTTCTTAACTTTTTAACATAAAACACAGGCAAAAAGCACAAATCCTCTATGTTAAACATCAAGAACAGCATAAATAAAAATTCTTGTATTGTAATCTTTGCTAGGTTAAAAATACCCTTATCTAGAAATGCCCAAATAGTATCACTTCAGAGCACTGAACAGTAAGTACCCAAGTATAAACCTCTAAACTATTAGCATATACTTTAAGACACTCAAAATGTTTTTACTCAAGAGCAGAATCTGAGTAAGGGTTTTCTACTCTAAGAAAATATGCTGTCTTTACAAACACGAATTGTATTTTCTTCTATTACAAATAATAAGTGGCATTATCTGGAATAATACCGCACTTAAAGGATGAAAAAAAAAGTTGACTTGATAGCAAAGGAACCACACTAGGAAGACTAGAATTTTTCAGTTTACAAAAGAGCATATGTAACTGTTCATAACTTACCAACAAATTACTACCAAAATATTTAAACTGTAATATTTGCCTAAAAACTCTCTACAAAAGTGGTGAAACTATGCTAAAAGGCTTTTCCAATGTTAAAATGCAATCTAGTCACATAAAAGTCAAACATATTCCAATCTATGAAAATAGCTGACACATCTGATAGACAGCTAATCTTCTAACAAGTTTTCACTTGATAAACATTTTTCTACACATTGTCTACTATTGCCAGTAGTAAACTTAGAAAACAAAAGGTGTAACTGCTTTGTTTGTTTTTCCTAGCATCTGGACAATAACAACAGCACAACAGTGGCCTCCCAAGTCAAGCAAAGTGGTACATTCAGGAACAGGAGACAGAAGGGTCCTCCAGTTGAAGGCCCATCTAGGAGAGCCAGACAAGAATACACAGCAAGACTCTGTCTCAAAAAAGAAAAAGAAAAAAAATCAAGGGGCAGCATAAAAAGGTCTCATGAAACACTACATAGTGATACATAGATCAGTGTTTAGCAGGCCATAAAATCAATGTAGTGGCTCGTAGATTATTTTGAAAAGAACACAAAACACAGAGAGACCAGTGCCTCAAATGTGTAAAGAACAAGAAACGTTTGTTTCCCATCTACTGGGTCACAGTGTGAAAAATATCACTAATCAGCAAATCTGACAGCTAAGGATATACAATCCTCCATACAGCCGCTACAGTTACCCTCTAAGTTGCATAGAACACACCTCCCAGAACTGAAAAATCTAATCCGACCCTAAAGTTGCCACTTTTTGGCCCTGTATCTTCCCTGTCTGCCCGAATACACGTCTGCGTAAACTAATGTTAATGTCACCCCACCAAACACAGTCCTTAGGAAGATCCGAAACAATAAACGTAAAAGTATTTGCACTCGGCAAATGTTCAATATATAATAGCTATACTTAAAGGATCTCTTGGTGTGGTACGTGGATTTCCCAACACTATAGAGATACAAGTTCATTCCCTCGTGATGATTCCAATTCCTTTAAAAAAACAAACTATGAAAGCCTATGGGGGTGGAGGAGGAAATGTTTTGGGCATCTTTCCACACATTACTAAGTTTAAAGGTTAAATTGCTAAAACTTTCTCCTAATTATGCAAGAAATACACAAGCCCATGAGTTAGTCTGTAAAAACTTTAAATTGCATTAGTGTATGCTGCTGTCTATTCATCTAAATTAAGTCTCATTTCTGTTCTTTTAATTATAAAAACACTCATTTGTCCTCTCAGTTATCATCATTCCTGACAAGCTCCTTACTGTTGAAAATCCGCATATATACACTCTCATGTTAAAGGCTGCTGGTCACCTCCAGGCAGATATCCTCACTTCAATAGCAAACAGATCAATGGTACCAAAATGCCGTGTGTAGAAGCCTAGTATGTCCAAAGTGGGGGTGGTCAACCTATTGAACCTCAAGTCAGTCACCTCAGTCTTAAAAGCTCTCCACCTGCATAAGTCAAGTCGGAGAGTGGGCTATTTCACTTCCACTCGCTGATTTAAAAAAGAAAGAAAGGAAGGAAGGAAGCCACTGGCTTCTGCTCTTTTAGAGCCCCTAGTACCGGGAGCAGCCTCACCAGCACAGAACATCAGCTCCTGCCCCTCGCTTTCCACCGAGAGCCAAACGCGCTTGCAGAGCAGCGCTCCCCTCCGCACTCCTCTCCGCAGCCCCTGCTCGCCCAAGAGCCCCTACCTGTTCCCGGGAAATGCAAGGCAACGACGGTCTCCTGAACATCTTGCCACTGCCATAGTAACCGGCGGCGCTTTCTCCCAGCGACACGCAGCTGGACCTCCTCCGGGGTCTGATCACAGGCACTTTTTCCTCCGCGGCAGTCGCCAAGCGCTGGGGAGGAGAGGCTCCCCGGACGTGAAAGAAGTGGTCCAAGCCCAGGGCCAGCAGGCAGCCGGCGCCCCCGACCAGGCACGACAGCAGAGGCCTGAGCGCCGGCGGCAGCGCCCCGAGGCCGGAGAACGACACCCACCACACCAGGCCGGCGAAGAGCAGCACCAGGACGCCGTGGCGCAGCCTCACGCGGGGTGCGAGCGTCAGCAGCCCCACGCAGCTCAGCACCAGGCACAGCCGGCCCGCCACGGCCGCCGCCGCCACCGCCGCCGCCGGCTCCCCGCGCAGCCACGACCACCACTGCCACGCCGCGAAGTCGCCCAGGTAGCAGCAGGCGGGCAGCGCCAGCAGCCACCAGGAGCCGGCGGCGCCTCGGCCCGGGCCCCGCTGCGCGCGCCTCAGGAAGCAGGTGAGGAAGAAGAAGGCACAGGCGATGCTGAAGAGCGGGCTGAGGCTGAGCGAGCAGGCGCTCAGCAGCGTCCGCAGCCCGCCCGCCGCGGCCGCCCAGCGCTCGGGCCCCGCGCCCAGCAGCGCGGCCAGGACAAAGGCGGCCAGGGCGCCGAGCGAGAGGCGTGCCCCGGCGCCGAGCGAGGCCGCCGGCGGCTCCACGTTGCAGAAGCGGCAGAGGTGGAAGAAGAAGCCGCGCGGAGGGTCCTGGCGCAGCGGGCTCACGCTGCTCTTCACGTAGCCGTTGCGCAGGCTCTCGGGGGGCGAGGCGGCCGGCGGCGGCGGCGGCTGCGGCGGCGGCGGCGACCTCATGGCTGGCGCGTCCCGCTCGCGCTCGTCCTTCCTCATGGCTCCCCCCGGGCCGCCGGGGTAGCCGCTGGCGCTCGCCGACCCCGCGCCCTCCGCGTTCCGGGCGCCCCGAGCTTCGCAGAGCGGTCAGGGCTGCGCCCGCCGCCGCCGCCACCCGGGATCCCCGGCGCGCGGGCTGAGGGGCGGCGGCGTCCGCCTCATGCTGGCTGAGGAGAGTGGCCGGAGGGCCTGGTCTGTGTCCCGGGGCCGCCGCGGACGCCTCTTCTTTTTTTTCTGCCCGCCCCCCCTCACCTCAGACACCGCTCGGGACAGGAGACGGCGGCGTCGCCTCCACGCTCCCGCGCGCTGCAGCAGTTACCTCACGGCTGCAGCCTGGTCCGTTGGGCGCGCGAGCGGGCGCTCCTCCCCCCCGCGGCGGCTGCCCCTGCCGGGAGCGCGCCCCGCCGGCGGCCCCCCGCGCGCGCTCCCGTGACTCGGCCGGTCGCCACTCGGGCGGCCGCCGCCCCCGTCAGGATGCGCATCCGGGACCCCGCGGGTGAGCGCGCGCCCGCGGCCCGGCTGGTCGCTCCTGGGAGCCCGCTCCCTCAGCCCCTCCCTCGCGTCAGGCTGACTGACTCGGACCCCTCGGGTAGCGCGCGCGCGCGCGGGGCCACCGAGAGTGGGACCGCTGCGCTTGGAACCCCTCCGCCCGGACTGACACAGAGCGACGTGCTCTTGGGCAGATGGGAGGGACTGGCCGTAGTCCTGAGACACCCCACCACCACCAAGCCCAGTCACAGGCGGTAAGTCACGCACGGCCCTGCAAGACTCAGTCAGGTCACTGCGAGGTCTCGGGGAGACGGACCCCAAGGGAAGTGCCTAGTGGACATAACGAGGTGAGAGTAGGTTCACGGTGTGCCGTCGGACAGCCCGAATCCAGACGTGTGAAGGGGGAGGGTCAGCCAACCCCAGGGTCAGGATGAAGAAACTCAGCACTGTTCCATCTGGCCTCCACTGTTTTACCTGGACTCTGGGGGCCCTGCAGCAGGCCCGAGTGATGCCTTCAGTGGCTCAAGAGAGGAGGGCCCCTGGAGAGTGCCCTCTGACATCAAGCATATCTTGCTGAGGAACCTTTTTCAGTGAGGCTAAGAACTAATATCCAAGTCCTATGCTTGGTATCCTTGCCACACATGCGCTGCTTCACCCCCTCTGTCCCTCTACCACAGCCTAGACTTGGCTGTCCCAAAAGTTCTTTCCAAGTAAGAGACTTTTTGTGTGCAACTGTGTTTTCTGGGGGAAAGGAGGGAAGGGAGTTCCATAGTACTAAGACCACTCATCGATTCGAATCGGATGACCTTGAAAGAAGCCAAATAAGATGCTTTCTGTGAAGGACTGATGGAACTGGCCACATTAGGAAAGAAAAAAGTGGGAACAGCATTAGGAAAGACCGACTTAGAAGTGGGAGAAAGAACTTTGCTGAACGAAAGGGACTGTCCTGGAATCCAACCAGGCATAACTCCTTAGAGAGTGTGAACTGTTTCTCTCCACCGAAATTCTCCCTTCAACTTCATGACAGGCCTGCTTTTCTCAAAAAGCTAATTTCACATTTTTCCAGGGAGATGAGAAACCTTAATGTGTGGTAAATCCCACAAACAGGCCTATTTTTCACCAATTAATCTCAGCCCACAGCCATGGCCTAAAGCAGCACATTTTCATATATGGACATAGTTCACATACATAATAGAAATCACTGAGGAATTAACATAAGAATTTGACAAACGTGGGGAAAGACCAGAATTTCCTGGGCTTTTCTATGTATTGAATAAAGGAAAAATATTTAATAGAGTGTTCTAATAGTTACTAAATGTCCTAAATGATTAAAAAAAAAATCATTGGGTCTTTTTTCTGCTGGACAAATGAAAGTGGGGGCTCATTTTAGCTAAACTCAACAAATATGTGTTTTAAATCCTGTACATAGAAGTCATATCACACACACACACACACACACACACACACACACACACACACACACACTAAATTGAAGATTAAATAGGAAACTTTGCCTGTATATTTAGAGCTTGTATAGAAGCGCATGACAAAAGAACATTACTAAAATACCCATTTTAGGTAATTTTTTAAAATAATAAATTATAAAAGCAGGTTTAGATTAAAGTTATTGTATTGTGATTTTTAAATCTGAGCTTGTCATCTGAGATAGAATAGACATGGTGATGAAAACAGTAGTGTACTAGACGCTGTTTCTTGAGTTGCATTCCAACCAGCTATTCATGCCCTGATAGTAAGCAAGTCATGGCTTTTAAATAACTCATTCTTTTCCATTGTAAAAGGAAGTAATTTAACTTAGATGACTTTTAAAGTCTTCTAGTTTTGGAAAGCTATAGTGTCCATATTCCAAACCATGGAGGTATCAAATTGACACAACCAACCTTTGAATTATTTGTGCCACCCAAGTTTTCAGTGTTGATAAGTGAAAATGAAGGTGTTTGTACAAAGAACTGTTGCCTAGAAATAAAATTCAAAGCCGCTTTCACAAAACTTTTATTTTGCAATTCTTTAAACATCTTTTAGCTACCATCAAGATCTTTGTAGGTCTTAAACCCAACTTTCTCAGTATCCAACGGATGAAGCAAATCCCTCTCTACACCAACCCAGTACCTGAAGATTCTAAAATAAAACGTAAGGCTTGTGACAAGACCATCAGAAGTTTACTTAACAAAAAGAATGAGCTAGCTATGTTTATAATAGCTCCCTTCTCTATTTATAGTCTCTGTCAAAGATTACTAGGCTGCATTTCTTAGAGGGCAAATTAATTCTTCTTCTGCCAAACTTAAACAACTAATAGATTCCCTTTGTTCTCATCCTGAGGTTCAAGAATCTATGGCCATTGTTTGTTGTGACAGAAGACCTAATATAGATACCTAACTTCTCTTAGCTCTCTCTAGCCCAGCCTCGTTTTACCTGAGTTGGGTTTGATCCCTATCTCTCCACTTTCTACTGACATGGAATCCTGGTGCTTACCACTCATCTCCTAAGTCATTTGGAACAATGTAACTCCTTGTGTATTATATTGTTCTAATAATACCCAGAGTTGCCGTATGTATACAAAGGGTGAGAATTTTGTTCTATATCCCTTAAAGGTATACCTACTACAATAAGCCGCTAATACATCCACTAACTTTGGAGGAACCCTGCCCTGATCTTTTCCTTCTCAGAGCCTAGAACTGGCCCTAAAAACTAGTTTAGTGCCTAAGGACACTTTTACCATTGACAGATGTTACCTGCCTATAACCTGTGTTTCCTTACAAGCACCGTTTGAGACATTCCAGCACTAGGGTCTGCCCAGCGGTTAGAATACCTTCTGCATCTGATGAAACCTCTGGTGCTAGTCATTTTGATGCATCAAAAATGGTTCTTAGTAAAGCCAAAAAGAGGTCTCATGTTTGGTCTCAACCATTTTTCCTCCTATTCTATCTTCTAGTAACTAATTCCTATCCTTGTGACTTGTATTTTCAACTATTGTTTTTGATAGGATCATTTCCTAACTCTAAAACCCAGAAGTAAAGACAATCCAGTTCTAGATCAATATTCCCAGAAATTCCTTTCCAAAATCAAATTGTTTTCAATGAATCTTGGCTGCTGCACCTATGGTGATTATTATAATTACAATTGTGGAATGTAACTAGAAAAAAATATAGGACAGGAAATTGAATAAGACCTGGGAATCTCATCTCTATTGTCAGACAAAACTCGCATAATCCGACAACTCAGGTTCGGATAGCTAAGAGAAACCAGGCATGGTGGTACATGACTGTTAGCACAACACTCAGTAGGCTGAGGCAGGAGGATCATGAAATCAAAGGCAACCTGAGCTATCCTACACCCTAACTCAAAACACCAAAAGAAGGGAAAAGAGGAGAGAAAGTGGGAGGGATGAAAAAAGAGGAGAGAAGGATGGAGGTAGAGAAATTATGAAGTATTTACTAAGAGGCCTTGGAAAGAGAGTAATATTTACTAGTTCTTTAAAAGATTTTTAACACTGTTCCCTATGTTATCACTTTCAACCATGATTTTCAAACACTTTTCAAAGGAAAATGTTATGCAAGTGATAGGCTGCTTTTCATTTTGTTTTGGTATTTGTTTGTTTGTTTGTTTGTTGAGACAGGGTCTCTCTACTGAGCCCTGGTTGTTCTGGAACTTGCCACGCTGACCTTGAACTCACAGAGATCCACTTGCCTCTGCCTCGTGAGTGCTTGGATTAAAGGCATGTGTCACCACACCCAGCCTTAGACTGTTCTTTTTTAAATAAAAATTTCAGACCACTCAGTAGGTCTCTAGCACTTCCTATTCAAAGCTAAACCAATATGTGGAACCCTTGATAGGAAAAAATAATAATAAAGTTGAAACCTCTGAAATACCTGAAAAAGGAATGTTAATTGAATTGAACTTGGAAAAATAAAAAAAAAAATTCCTGAATGTTCTTCCTAAACGTAACTTCACAGAATTCAGTAAATTACAGCCCATATTTTTAGGAAAAAAGATAGAAAGCAATCTGGCACATTTTAAGTATTAAAGAAACCTTCAGGAATAAGTAAATTAACCAATGTCAAGGAAAAAAGATAGAAAGAAATCTGGCACATTTTAAATATCAAAGAAACCTTCAGGAATAAGTTAACCAGTGTCATTGAGGTTTCAAATTTCTAAATGTTAATATTTTCCCTTAAGTTACATTGAATCTTGTAAGATTTTTGAAAAAGTGAGAGAATCGCCAGGCGGTGGTGGCGCACTGCTTTAATCCCAGCACTCGGGAGGCAGAGGCAGGCGGATCTCTGTGAGTTCGAGGCCAGCCTGGGCTACAGAGTGAGTTCCAGGAAAGGCACAAAGCTACACAGAGAAACCCTGTCTCAAAAAACCAAAAAAAAAAAAAAAAAGAATGAGAGAATGAACATTTACTAACTTACTGAAAAAAATAAAAACAATTCTGTTTTGAAATTGCAAGCAATTCTCTTGTCCAAAGGTTAACAGTATGTTTTTCTTCTAACTACTACCCTTCTCAGAATGGAGTCTGTCCTTTTTTTTTGGTTTTGGTTTTGGTTTTTTGGTTTTTCGAGGCAGAGTGTCTCTGTGTAGTTTTGGTGCCTGTCCTGGATCTCACTCTGTAGACCAGGCTGGACTCGAACTCAGAGATCCGCCTAGCTCTGCTGGGATTAAAGGCATGAGCCACCACCGCCCGGCTGGAGTCTGCCTTTTACTTATTCCTTTTGTTATTTATTTATCGGCGTTATTTACCAGGTGGGAGAAAACACGAGGTACAACAGAATCCACTATAAGAGTTTGTATTAGGGGAGGGAAAGGGTGGCTGTGGGTAGGCCTACTGAATAGAAAGGTGATGGGGGGTAGGGGGGAAAGACAAGCTACCTCTGGTGAGAGGGAGAAAGCAGGGATTGGGTAGAGCTTGCTTTTATAGGTCACCTTGCACATGCATATATGGGCTTATGTAGCTACACCACGTATGTGCATAGATTACATGATCATGCTGCAAACGGATTACTAGAATGTACGGTCCTAGAATAACTAAGCATTTTGCCTGGCTGCTGACAGTGCCTGCGGGGTCATGTGACCCCAGAAGTGGCTAGGAATAATAACACCTTTGTTTTTTAATGTTTCTGTGTATGTGGTATCCATATGTGTATGCATGTGTGGGGGTATACAGTGGGTAGGGGTACATATGTATACTGTGGAGGCCCAAGATTTACCTCCTTATTCATTGAGATAGGATCTCTAGGTGACCCTAGAGCTCACCAATTCTAGTCTCCTAGCCAGTTTGTTCTGGGGATACCATCTCCAGCTTCCTAGTGCTAGAATTATAGGTTGGAAACTAGGCCTACTGGACGTTTAAATGGGTAGTAAAGATTTAAACTTGGGTCCTCATGCAGTAAGCACTTTATATGTGTCCCCAGCCCCTTACTTTTAATTCATTAAGTATCTATTTGCAGAATACTTAGTGCACTATATTAAAAAAACAAACAGACTATGAACAGTTCTTCAGAACTTCCTCAAAGCTACAGCTGTCTCTAGGAAATAGGGCATATACACATAAACTATTAAAAAGTGCAACATATCACATAAAAACTCTGCCACAGCCAGGCAGTGGTGGTACACGCCCTTAGTCCCAGCACTTGAGAGGCAGAGGCAGGCAGATCTCTGTGAGTTCAAGGCCAGCCTGGTCTACAGAGTGAGTTCCAGGACAGCCAGGACTGTTTCACAGAGAACCTTGTCTCAATAAAATAAAATAAAATAAAATAAATAAACAAAACTTGGCTGCAAGTATTGACAACTATTAAAGAAAAAAATTATTCTTGTCAGAATGCCCCCACTGTGTATCTGTCTCATGTTGTCTCACTGTATCTCCTTCTCTAGGACAGTTCTCTCCATACTTTCTTTTTTTCATCTCTGTCCTTTCATTCCCTCACTTTCACTTCCTCTGTAACACCCTTCTCCACAAACATTTACTATCCCATCCTTAATAGGTGCATTCATTTATTAAGTGTCTGGTCCCTGATAACAAAGATACTGTAATGATAATGCTCCATCGTCTCGTGGAACATAGAAGAGTAAAAAACTACTAAAGATCAGAGGAATAGAATCTTTGATGGAGAGCTGAACTAGACTCTTTGCACTCAGGAAGGCCAGAGCAAGAGCACCTACCTAGACTGTCTTGGGAATAGCATGTGAGGAGTAAGGGTCTGGGAGCAGTTGAAGGAAGTTATGTCTGGGTCAGTATTAAAAGACAAATGGAAGTTACCTAAGTAAAGTAGGGAGAAAAGAGAATCTGAGCAAAGGAAGCAAGCAAGTACAAAATTCTGTACAAATGCAACCCTTGTATTTTTGGCTAACTCCAAGCACCCTATACCCATAAAGTATATGGTGGCAAAAAAAAAAAAAGTATGTATTAAGTATGAGGGGGCTAGAGATGATGCTATGCAACATGGAACTGGAGTTATCATTACTATTTCTTAAATATTTGTGTTGTTGCAATATATATTTTCCTGGCTACCTCTAAAGTATACTCTTCAAGTATGAAAATTCTCTTATTCAATCTAGCTCAGTCTCCTGACCAACATAATCTTCATCCTATCACAAGTGATCACTTTTTGTGTTTCTCAAAGCAATTTTTACACATCAGACTTTCAGTTATATGTTCTCTGATATTTTTGGCTTCATCAAAGAATTTTAATAGAAATCCCTTAAATAATTTAACAGAAAACAAGATTCCATATTTTTATAAATATTTATAATATCCATTTTCACAAAATTAAGAAATGGACACTTAAGTTTACCAAAAAAATACACACTTATGTTTGATTTAAATTATAGTATAAACTAAATTCTTACAAGAAATGTAGGTGAACTTTAAATTTTTAAATCAAGTGATAATACCTAGATTTTTTTTGCTATAAAAGACTATATTCTAATGCTTGAAAATTTTTCCTTTTTTACTTTATAATTTTCAGAACAACAATTATGTCTATGCCAAACATTCACTGATATGAGTTTTAAAAATATAGTAACTGGTAAAGGTCTTAAATATCTAACTATTATTCTGAAATTTCCTGGATTTTTTTTTATTTTGCTTTACATCTAAAAGCTCAACCTTGAACAATAAACAGCAATGCAGACTCTTTCCAAGTTTTCCTGTTCCCTCCTTAGACAAGCAGGAGTTTCTTCAACTCTGCCTATACCAGCAGACCAGAAGGATCACAGCCGCGACGGTGGCAGCCTACCGTTGACACTGAACTTGTGGTTAATTGTGGAGTTCTGCCACAAAACCACCTCACTACCACAAGCTGGATACTTGCCCAGGAGAGTGACAAACTGCCAGGCAGAGCAATCTACAGGAGGCAGCAAGAGCAAAATGCCTTTTACACCAGACAGCAGTCATTTCTGAATTCCAAACAGAGCCAGCAGTGGAGCACACCAAGAAAAACGTGGGAGTCAGCTCGTTCTGCTAAACCTATTTAAAATTTATTCATGCTGTTTTTGCAAGAGAAGCTCAAGAGAATTCATCTGATGCATTAACTAGCATCGTCAATAAATGTGAACTATTGTTTTATAGATTTAACAGGGTGGAATTGAAAATAAAATTATAGTTGTATTATTCTGAACTGCTAAATGAACCACCTATACATGATCATTGCAAATAGAAGCAAATAATTTTGTATTTGTATGTGGATGACTAAGCTGTCCGAAGCAGCACAGCAGCTCTGAGGATTTATTGGAAAGAGAAAGCAGCATGATGTGAGTAAAGAACCTCACTGTCGGTCTACTCTAGTTACCACTTTGTAGCTCCATAACCTTGGAGCTTATTGGTGTCTCATGTTACCTACCTCATCTATAAAATGCCTATGTCCAGCTCTTGGAGTTTTATTATGTATTAAATCAAATGACATACTTAAGGTAGATAACAATGAATAGGTTGTGTGTGTGTGTGTGTGTGTGTGTGTGTGTGTGTGTGTGTGTGTGCGCGTGCGCGCACACGTGTGTGCGCAAGCAAGTGCGTATGTTTATTTTTCTTACATCTACCCTGCTCCTTACCTCCCATATTCCCTCAGGACTTCCCATAATCCTGTTAATTCTGAGTTTTACAGATCTCTAGAGTTATCATTACTGTTTCTTAAATATTTGTGTTGTTGCAATATATATTTTTCTGGCTACCTCTAAAGTATACTCTTCAAGTATGAAAATTCTCTTATTCAGTCTAGCTCAGTCTCCTGACCAACCAGATCTCTAGATCTCACTGTTTGTTCAACTCTTTCTCAAGACCTGCTTTCAACTTAATTTCATTCTATGTCTTGTTTTCCTAAATTCACCATCATATAGATAAATTAACAGCCCTCATTCATCCCCAAACAAATGACACAGGGTTTGGGGCCCCAATTACTAAAAATGTAAAATTAATACATTACTTTCCATGGAATAGCTATATTTATTAGCCTATTCTTGTAGGCCTATGGAAACTTATACCACAGAAAATATGTTGATTTGGGGCCTATTCATGATTACAAGGAGAAACAGAGAAAAACTGATCTTAACAACCCATTTCATCTCTAATAACATTAAACATCCTGCAGACAAGAAAATATTTGTGTTTTTCAGAAGTTTATTCATTCATTTAGCTTGTACCAGGCACTATTTAGACACTAAAGTTACAAATACAATTAAACAAATTACAGCTGCTTCCCTTAGTTTAGTAGAAGGGAAACTATGTAAACAAGGGCAGCATAGTGTGAAATGCTCTGAGTTCTTAGCAAGTACAGTGTGGAACAAAGAGGAGTTCTCAGATGAAACAATGCTAGCTGATTACTGAAGAATAAATAAAGGCTTCCCAAGTGTATGAGAAGACAGACAAGAATTCAGACGAAGAGCAGGATGTACAGAACCATGAGGGCCATCACAAGAAGTTCTGGAACTGTAAGCAGGTTGGTATGATTTGGGGTGGAAGGAAGGTGGGTGTGGAAAAACACAAGATAGAAATGTGGAGACCAAATGTGGGAAACCCTTTAGGTCACTGTGTAGCTGGAGTTTTCCTGGTCCTGCCTGGCACGCGGTCAGGACAGATCTCTCTCACCTGCCAGTCCCGCAGCTGCTCAGACCCAACCAAGTAAACACACAGAGACTTATAATACTTATAAACTGTATGGTCGTGACAGGCTTCTTGCTATCTAGTTCTTCTATCTTTTTTTTTTTTTTTTTTTTTTGGTTTTTCGAGACAGGGTTTCTCTGTGTAGCTTTGGAGACCAGGCTGGCCTCGAACTCATAAAGATCCGCCTGCCTCTGCCTCCCTAGTGCTGGGATTAAAGGCATGCATCACCACCGCCCGGCCTAGTTCTTTTATCTTAAATTAACCCATTTCTATTAATCTATACCTTGCCACGTGGCTCGTGGCTTACCAGCATCTTCACATGTTGCTTGTCATGGCAGCAGCTGGCAGTGTCTCCTTGCAGCTTTCCTGTTCCCACAATTCTCTTCTCTGCTTGTCCTGCCTGTACTTCCTGCCTGGCTACTGGCCAAACAGCATTTTATTTATACAGAGCAATATCCACAGCATCACTGAGAAGTCTGAACAACTTGATTGTATGAATAATAAGGAACTGTTAAAGGTTCTAAAGCAGGAGTAAGGCCTGATCCATTTTAATTGTGCATTTGAAAATCAGTACCAGTACTGCATAGGGATAGTTTGAAAGAATGTGAGGCCAAAGCCAGGAAAATTATCTAAGAAACAATTACAATAAGGCTGATCAATTCCAAATGATTTTAATGGGTACTATAAAAAAGTTTTCTTTGTCTAGGCTAAGTGACCAGAATAATTTTGTTTTGTTTTGTTTGTTTTTTCAGTTTTTCGAGACAGGGTTTCTCTGAAGTTTTGGTGCCTGTCCTGAATCTTGCTCTGTAGACCAGGCTGGTCTCGAATTCACAAAGATCCGCCTGGCTCTGCCTCCCGAGTGCTGGGATTAAAGGCGTGTGCCACCACCACCCAGCATGACCAGAATAATTTAAAGGCATTAATCGGGATTAAAAAACATTAGAGGAATAGCTGAGAGTAAAGATTACAAGTTTTGTTTTAAGCAGGTTGAAGACAAAGGGAGATGTTTCTTGCTGTTAGATATATGAATCTGAAACTCAAGAGCAATTGAGATTAGAAAGACAGATTGGAATCCTGTAGTATATAGGTAGAGTGGATGAAACAAGATCAGTTTTGTTTCATTTTAACTGTGAAGAACACCAACATGAAGGGATAAGGAACAATGCCAGAAAGAAAACCAGACAATATAAGTGCTTCAAATCAACATGAGGAAGGTTTCCAAAAGAGAGAGAGAGATACGGACAGGAAAGCACCCACCAGAAACTATTGTTGCTATTATGTGAACCAGCACTTGCATTGTATAGCCCAAAGGCAATTGGCAGTGACTTAAAGAATGAATGCATACTTATGTTGGAATTAACAAAACAAAAATTAATTCTAAGCAGTTACCCAGGAGATAACATTTTTAGTTGCTTTGTTACTTTTTTTTTAAATTATTTTTCTCCTTACAAGCATAATTTAAATGGCTTAGTGAAATAATAGTAAGTTGATACACCTCTGGTTTTTGGCTGTATAAAGAAAAAGTTTCCTAGGCATGGTGGCACACACCACACACTTTAAGTCCCAGCTACTGATGAGGCAGGAAGAGGGCAAGCTCAAGACCAGTCTGGTCACTGAGGGAGACTTCCTCAATTTCTTATTTTTGAAAAAAAAAGTCTGAGGCTGCAACTAAACAGTAGAGTGCTGGCTTTGCACTTTTGCCTCGTATGCACAAAGCCCTGAGTTCAATCCCAGACCATGAATGAACTTGACAGATTTCTCTGAATGGTATAGTTCCAGTCTTTAATACATCCTTACAGATAAATTTTATAAATTAGCAATAGCTTTATATTCATATTGATGTCTTACAAATGGAAGAGGACAAAATAGGAGAGTGGGACTACAGTCTTCATAATACAAAAATGAATAGGAATCCCCAACAGATCTCAAAGTCTTTTAATTGAACAATTACCCATCCAGCTTCAAAGAGTATGGCAATATGAGCCCAATTCTTTTTTTCATGTACCCCTTTGAAATCAATGACAAGTCTCCATTTTTTAAAAGACTAAGATGAGATCATTTAGCCTTTGCTCAATTTTCTTTGCTTAAAATCACTATATTTTCATCACTCTGGTAATAGCAAACAGCCAACTAGATCTACTAATTAAGAGCAAAGTATAGATTTGTTTATTTAGAGAATTTTTTAATGCTTGGTTAGATAATTCAGACAAAACCAATGGTCTTTTATGTCCTTTTCCTGCTAAATAACCAGGATTAGCTATAGTGCTTCCGTTTTAACCTAACATCAATCTTCACTCAAATTATGCTTGGACTGTTCCCAGTGACAACTCTCTAGCATGGCTTGGTGCTTTGGTAACTATATTAAATATAAGTGCAAACTGAAAAATAAGGACCCTTACATAAATTCAAGGTTTAATACTGTATTTTGGGGATGCTTAATCGTGTCTGAAAGGATGACTAACATCTAGTTTAATATGAACAAGACTTTAAACAAATCAAAAATACTTCACAGGCATGGCTGGCTTTAATCCTTAGCAACCCCCTTCTTTACAGGTGAAAAGGTTTACATCAGATTTCCCCCAATTATAACTTCCCCAATGTTGTCAGTACCAGCAACCCACTCTCTTTAAATAAATACCAGCCAACCAGGAAACCATGAGGTTTTATTGTGCTATAAAAGGGACCAGACATTTCTAAACCTTCATAGGAATGAACCTGACTAAATCGTTACTAAAAATAGTTTCAAAATAAACGGTGGGCTCCAAGTTTCTCTAACAATCAAAATTCCTTCATCCTTCGTCAGTCTTGCTCTCAAGTTCTATCTTCAACAGCTGCCTTTCAGGAAATCTCTCCAGCCACATATTCATAATAAGAACAAAGTTTATATTTCTGTTTTCCAGGATCCAAGAATGGGGAAACTGTTTTAATTCCCTACATACATTCACATTTGTCAAAATTCTGTTCTCAATTCTCCAGCACACTTTTGTCCCCTAATTATGACCTACTTCTTATTATCATAGTCATAAAAAGCCTCAGTTTCACAAATGCAATATCACTTTGAAAAAAAATCACATCTCCCTTTATTACAGTAAGCAAGTATTTGTTAATTTGACCTATCCTAGACGCCCTCAAGGAATGTGTATCACATGCAGAACTATGATGTGATATATGTGTGCATGTATGTGTTGAGATGAGCTATAAATGGTCACACAAAAAAACACTAAAATACAAAATGAATTTTCCTAAAAGACAGCCAGATTGCAATGGGAATCACAAAGGAATGCATGAAGTAAATCTTGAATAGGGGTATACCTCTGTGGCTGGAAGTATAGCTCAGTGATAGAGCAGTTGCCTAGCATGTATGAGTTTCTTACACAAACACATTTAAAAATATATCTTAAGGAGTAGGTATAATTTAGAAATGAGGAAAAGGAATAAATGTGAAGAAAATATCCATGAAAGCATTGTTTCACCAGGATATAAATGATGAAATGATGAAATGATGAAAATCAAAATATACAGCAAAAACATGTTGCATCCTCTAGTCCACTTACTATTTTTCACAATACACAGGTAATAATAATCTTCATCTTACATATGAGGAAATTGAGGTACAGAGAGAGTAAGTGATTTGGTAAAAATCATGCAGTAATAGGCTGATCCAAGACTAAACCCATGCTGTGTGACTCCAGGGATCCTATATGCTTTCCATTACATCAATAATTATAAAAAGAGGTATGTAAAAATCACCCAGATTATATGTACCCATATGGTAAAAATACAGATTTCTGAACTTCAATACTGAAGATTCTGATTCTGTAAACCCGAGATGGGAGTAAAGAACCTGCATCACTGCCATGCCTCAAGTATCCCTTAACAGAAGATCTAGGAGCCACAAGCTCCAGAGGTGGACCAGCAGTTCTGAATAGAACCTAAAACACTGAGTGGATTTGACCTACACAATAATGTGTGTTATGGGACTGAATCGTTACTACACAATTCATATGTTGAAGTCCTAACTCCCAATGTGACTGGATTTGCAAGTAGGCCCTTTAAAGAGGTAAAAGTTAAATGAAGTTAGAAGGGTAAGGCTCTAATCTGATATGACTGGCATCTTTATAAGAAGAGGCACTAGGGATGCCCACACCCAGAGAAAAAGACATGAGGACATCATAAAAAGGCAGCCATCTTCAAGACTTGGACGTCTCAAGCCTCATAACAAACAAAACCTGCCAACACCTTGATTTTGGAGTTCCAAAACTGTGAGAAAACTAATTTCTATTGTTTAAGCCATCCAGTTTGTGGTATTTTGTCATGACAGCCCTGGCAAACTAACACCTCAAGCCTAGTTAACTTCCTACTTCTCCTAAATGATACATATCTGTCATATATCAGAAACTGTCTCAAAGGAGATCCCAAATTATCATCACATCATAAAAATTCACAACTGATAAAGTATTTTATAATTTACAAAGCTTTTTCTCATGTTCTGCTGCACTTGAACTTTGTAACAGCCAATGAGCTACCCAAAGTTCGATGAGGCAATAGGACTTGTTCAGATTTCTTAAATGTTGTAGAACTAAGTTAAGAACTTCTAACCCCAAAGTTTAATCTTATTTTTTCCTACCTCACACACAAACACACATCATGAGATATGATTGACATCGAAAAGGTTCATGTAGTCTAGTTCTATATTAACATAATAAATAATATATACTAAGTTGATATATCTGTATATCAATAGCAAAGATGAGATCACAATTTTATACAAGATTCCTAATGTTCATTTCTCATCTTAAACAACTGAGCAATAATAAATTGCTCCCACTTGTTTGGATTAGGGTGAACTAGAATTATGTTTTTAATCCTTTAGGGAACTTATGAGCAAACTTTTGAATAGTCTAATAAGTAGACTTGCTTTTTTCACACACTAAGTTGTGGTGGTATTGTGTTCCCCAAAATATTGTGTATCCTAATAAACTTATCTGGGGTCAGAGAACAGAAAAGCCACAATATTAAACATAGAGGTTAGGCAGTGGTAGCACACACCTTTAATCCTAGTATTCCAGAGACAGATATCCCTCTGGATCTCTGTGAGTTCAAGGCCGCATTGGAAACAGCCAGGCATGGTGACTCACGCCTTTAATCCCAGAAAGCAGCCTTTAATCCCAGCGAGTGGTGGTAGAAAGCAGAAAGGTTTATAAGGCATTGAGGACCAGAAACTAGAAGCATTTGGCTGGTTAAGCATTTGGCTGGTTAAGCTTTCAGGCTTCTAGCAGCACAGTTCAGCTGAGACCCATTCTGGATGAGGACTCAGAGGCCTCCAGTCTGAGGAGACAAGACCAGCTGAGGATCTGGCGAGGTGAGATAGCTGTGGCTTGTTCTGTCTCTCTGATCTACCAGCATTGACCTCAATAACTGGCCTAGGGTTTGATTTTATTAATAAGACTCTTTAAGATTCGTGCTACACTAAGTGTGATGAATGCCTGGTTATTTATTGAAGTACAGACAAACTTAAGAAAACTGTAAATAGAAAATATGAAAGAGTAGTTAAAGATAGAGGAAATGGTTCCCTTTTTTTTCTTTTTGCAAGCACTTGTTCTGAATTAGGGTAGCAAAAAATATGGAAACAAACTGGTAATCAGGGAAAACAAGGTCAGCATCAGATAAATCTCTATAGATCCAGTACAGGAAAGTAGGCTTAAGTCTCAGCGTCATACCTTAATGTTTTATTTTTAGCTAAAGTGTCATTTCCCCAGTAGCACTGTCAATTTGTATCCTCTGAGAAGCAGATGTCTGGACAGAATTAGACACGCTAGAGATTTACTAAGAGAAAGAATAAGGGAAAACATGGAAAGTAGGAAGAAGTTTCAGGCTGTGATGCAAGTCTGACAATAGTGGAAGCAGGAGAAGACAGGAGAGCAAAGGAAGAAGAATCTTAGACTTTAGAAAGACTCTTAAGGAAATTTCAACCAGGCCGGTGTGGAGTCCATGGTAGAAGTCATGTTTTAAATAAAGGCACTCCTTTTAAAATAGCAATGGGCCTGTATTATAACCTCTGCTGGCACTGAATAAAAGTGTAGCCCAGTGCAAAACAAGGGACGGATTAAAGCAGCTGAGGCCCCAACAGTCAATTATGTCCCCACAGCAGAAGAATTTGGCAGCACTTTTTCATGGTTGCAATGGTCCACCCCTTGGTCTGGACAGATAGGTTCCTTTTTGCAGATTTAGCATACAGATTTGTCAGTCTTCTCCTCTAGAAGGAATGCTTGCTTGTAAGAGAAGTCAGTGAGATGAACCAGAGATCCCAGGGCTGCAGTAGTTTCCAGTGCAACTGATGCTCATCTTCTCCCACCTCTGTTATCTATTCTGATTCCCTAGAAACCTCAGCTGGCCCCTTGACAAGACACAATACTTTATCTAGTCCTGTGTCCCAAAGTTGCATTCCTATGAGCCTTATCCCTTAGCAACCATAACTTTCTCAAGGCAGATTTGTTGCATTTGTCCTTCACAAAAGGCAAAGAAGGTGAGTGGCAGGAGGCTCCTGCGTAAATCAACTTAGTACTATACATACTCTACCATTGTGCAGGGAGAGCAACACTATCTCTTCCTTGTGGTCAGGGTTGGTTACCTCTGGCAAGATATGAGGACTGTTTCTGCCAGCTAATCTCTAGAAACAAGGAATCCAAAGCATTCTAGCAGTATGCATTGCTTATAGGTCAGTGAGATGCTTGCTCTGTCTCCTGACAAAAATCTATTTTCTGGGAACCTCCAGCCTTGAGGAACAAAGAGAAAGCACAAAGTCTTCCAATGGGAGTTTTGGGGAGTTTTAACAAAGGAGGACATTCCACCTAGTGGTGGTCACTAAGTTCTTCCTTAGGGACATGACACAACCTAGACTTAGCTGATTTAGCCCAGATTTCCAAGTCATCTTCTACAATTGCAGCAGTGCTCCCCCTCCTCCAGCTTTGCCTACAGATAAAATGGGGCTGAGGAAGAAAGATCCTCATACAGCTATTTGAAGGAGGAAGAAAAATTCTGAGCCCTTCAATCAAGAAGGGTACTGCCTCCTTTCAGAGTGTTGACTCTCAACTCTTGTTTTAGCTGTGCCTCTAGAAGGCTGCTTCTGATGTCCTATAACTACATGATATGGGCTAGTGCCCACTAAATCCTGGCCCAATCCTACATTTCTTCACTGTGGAATGGGGCACCTGTTCATATGTTATATTGTGTGAGATTCCACATTCATGGATCAGCATTCCATAAGCTTCAGAATTTGGCTGAAGTACAGCAATCAGTAAAGATAAGCTAGTGTCTAGAATAGGCATCTATACCTGTAAGGACAAACTCTTAGCCCTTACAGTTGACTTACTACTAAATGGTCAGTTGGCTTCATGAAGAAATAGTGATATACCAGCATTTGTCTCTGTTGCTGAAAAGTTTGACACTCAGAAGCAGCAGAAGCTACTTCAGCCTTGGTAATAAGAAAGAAGTCTGTGCTCCTGGGCTCAAGGCCTACTCTCTTTTGTCACCATAACCACTTTGTTCATGTGCCTATCATGGTAATTGTATGTGACAAATGATAAATGCATACTTATGCTAACTGTTCTAGTTAACATATCAACTTGGTTGCTCATTACATCTTTCACAGTAGGTACTTTTTGTTTGGCCACAAAACTGTTGAAACTCATCTCCATTTTTTTTTTTAATCCTAAAACATTTGTCTCTAGGCTTCCCATGCTTTTCATTCCAGGCCCCTGAGCAGACAGGTCATTACTCATTTGCCAGTTATATATTTACTGGACTACTCCCCATCCTGTCAAAAGTTAGTGACTAAGAACATTGTTCATGGCTCTTCTTACTGGGAAGAGTTTCCTTCTCCATAGTCTTTCAAAGCTTACCTTGAATATGATTGTAATGGAGCCATGGCCTATTTTCAGCTTGTACTCATATATAAAAATATAACCACTCTAAAACAAAAGTAGACTTCTCTTCCTTATTTTGGTCACACAGTTCCTCCTCCACTCCTATGGCAAAGAAGCAAGCTGAGATTACTCTTGTCATTGTTGTGAGGAATACACCAGTCTGAACTATGTACTGTGGCTTTTGTCCTGCTCAGGATTAATCCCAGATGCATCATTTCTGTATTACACTGGCCTAGTTCTGAGCCTATACAACTTTGTGATTAGACATATCCATTAGAACCCAACTTATAATGTGCATTTCTAGACCATTGTCACTTGATGCCCAGTGTGAAACTATTGTGTCTCTCTTTGTCCCAACAACTCACAAGAGCTTTTTCTCAAAAGATATATTATTATGTGAAGTAAATGGCCTTGCTGCTGAATCACAAGGCTCTGAATCATTATTCTCTCAGTGATACTTGGCTTAAAACACTGCTTCTTTTCCCACTACTGACATACCCAACACAATAATATCTGCTGGGCTTTATGGTCAAACTTACATAGTTGTTTATATTATAGGCAGGACCTCCTCAATCAAAAATATATCACTCTGTTTATGGGGCAGTGTTGATAAGTTTAGAATTTGTTGCCTCAAAAACCCAAAGAGGTCTGCTAGATACTTTATTACTTTCTTTATTATATTGAATGGAAGTTGTGAAATATTTCATTTTGCTTTAGAGGTGATATCTTGTCATATTTTGACCACTGAATCCCTAAAACCTTCACTGAAATGTCAAATCCCTAAATGTTCACAGAATTTATTTCCAACTCTTTGGAACACCATATTTCATCAAAGCCTTTAGCATACTAGCCCCTTCCTGTGAATGCTGAAAGTCAGCATGTTATTATGATCAATGTAATCTGTTAGGAGACTTTCTATGCAGTCCAGATCTCTTCAGAGTTTGTTAAAACAGCAGAATTAATATAGACCTGAATGTTATTGTGTGACTCACAGAAAAGTGAACTGCTTCTGAATCTTCCATTATAATAGAAAAGAACACGCCATATCAGTTGCCACATACTATGTGCCTGAGGCCTTATTCATCTGCGTTATCAATTACACAATGTCCAGCAAAACAGCTGCAATAGAGCTACTAACTACTTGACCTTGAACTCCTAAAAGTCAAAGAAGATACCTATATTAGATGTGTTTTATCTAGAGCACATAGTCTCAAATATATAACAACCATATTGCTTTATAAATGGATTAATGAACAAAGTATGAAGTTCAGGAAGAAGCTTACTAATATAAGAAGATTTATATGGTCTGCCTCTAATTGTGAGTTATTGTGAGCATTAAGTAACTACTAATTGAGAGTGTTCACAGTGGTGACTGACACATTAAAAACACTCAGTAAACCTTATCAATTGTATTTTTCCAAGTCACAGAGAACCATCAGATGTAATAAGGAGATGGTACATTAGGCTAAATTCCTTGATTAGAGGTTTAAAAGAAATGTGAGAGATATGGATTGTACTTTGAAGTGAAAGTACTTGGAATGTTTTTCTAGAAAGCATGAAAACCCAAGAAAAACTAAAAAGAAAAATAATGGAAAAGATAGAAAGAATTGATTACTTATAGAAACAGACATTTAACCTAATGAGGCAAAATGGTGGTTGACAAGAGCATTTCTATTTTTAAGATAATTTTATAAAATCTCCCAGTTGAAATTATTGATAAGTCCTTTTTAGTAATCACAAAATCAACTATAGTTTTGAAATAAAAATGAATGAATACATTTGTTTACACTAGCCACCCCACAAAATGATGTTTCCTGTTACCTAAATGCCTGTTTCTATATAAAAATAAACCAGCCACTTAATAGACCAAAGTAGAACTATCTCAAGTTTAAGGCTAGCCTCAGTAGGTATCAAAATCCTAGCTCTACAGTTGGGCATGGTGGTGTACACCTTTAAATACAGCTCTTAGGAGGCAGAGGTAAGCAGATTTCTGAGTTCAAGACCAGCCTGGTCTATAGGGTACATTCCAGGACTACAGAGAGAAAAACCTGTCTCTCCTGCCTCCCCACAAAAAAATCTGTCTCTAATGAATAAACATTCACACATTCACATTTTTATTCCTGACATGGATCAGTTTAAGAGCTAGTACAAAAAAAACTGAAAGGTATTATATGATGATAGGATACATGCATGTCTAGTCCTCATTAAGGCATCATTATTCTTGTGTACTCTGACTTGAGAGGACTCAGTGCCATTGTTTGTTTTTGGCTCTTTTGTGGAGCCTGCCATCCAGTTCCCAAATAAACATACACAGAGACAGATTCCTACTTATGAAAGACTGGCCTTAGCTTGGCTTGTTTCTTGCCAGCTTTTCTTAACTTAGTTTAGCCCATCTATTTTTTACCTGTGGGCTTTTTTCTTTCCTTACTTCTATAATCTTACTTTCACTCTTGCTCTGTGGCTGGCTGTGTGGCTGGGTACCTGGCCCTTGATGTCCTCCTCCTTCTCTGGCTCCTTTTTTCTCAGGTTTCTCCTTCTATATAGTATCTCTGCCTGCCAGTCCCACTTATCCTTTCTCCTGTCTTGCTATTGGTCATTCACTTCATTACACTATTAGGTGTTTTAGACAGGCAAAGTATCACAGCTTCAGAGTTAAACAAATGCAACATAAACAAAAGTAACACACCTTAAAATATTCTACTACAACTCAGTGCACCTATCCTCTGCCATTAGCTTAGTGGTCAAATTTTAAATTATTTTGATAACTTTCATGGAACTGCCAGGTCTCTCAAAACTTTCCTAGTAATTGTCACAGCAAGAGCTATGAAATAAACCAAATGTCTCTTAGAAGAAATCCACATTTGCTGCTATTGAGAGAAAAAAAAAAAAAAAAGCATTGTTGGGGGGGGTGGGGGGGGGGGGGGGGGGGGGGGGGGGGGTGGGGGGGGGGGGGGGGGGGTGGGGGGGGGGGGGGGGGGGGGGGGGGGGGGGGGGGGGGGGGGGGGAGGGGGGGGGTGGGGGGGGGGGGGGGGGTGGGGGGGGGGGGGGGGGGGGGGGGGGGGGGGGGGGGGGGGGGGGGGGGGGGGGGGGGGGGGGGGGGGGGGGGGGGGGAGGGGTGGGGGGGGGGGGGGGGGGGGATGGGGGGGGGGGGGGTGGTGGGGGGGGGGGGGGGGGGGGGGGGGGGGGGGGGTGGGGGGGGGGGGGGGGGGGGTGTGGGGGGGGGGGGGGGGGGGGGGGGGGGGTGGGGGGGGGGGGGGGGGGGGTGGGGGGGGGGGGGGGGGGGGGGGGGGAGGGTGGGGAGGGGGGGGGGGGGGTGGGGGGGGGGGGGGGGGGGTGGGGGGTGGGGGGGGGGGTGGGGGGGGGGGGGGGGGGGGGGGGGGGGGGGGGGGGGGGGGGGGGGGTGGGGGGGGGGGGGGGGGGGGAGGGGGGGGGGGGGGGGGGGGGGTGGGGGTGGGGGGGGGGGGGGGGGGGGGGGGGGGGGGGGGGGTGGGGGGGGAGGGGGGGGGGGGGGGGGGTGGGGGGGGGGGGGGGGGGGGGGGGGTGGGGGGGGGGGGGTGGGGGGGGGGGGGGGGGGGGGGGGGGGGTGGGGGGTGGGGGGGGGGGGGGGGGGGGGGGGGGGGGGGGGGGGGGAGGGGGGGGGGGGGGGGGGGGGGGGGGGGGGGGGGGGGGGGGGGGGGGGGGGGGGGGGGGGGGTGGGGGTGGGGGGGGGGGGGGGGGGGGGGGGGGGGGGGGGGGGGGGGGGGGGGGGGGGGGGGGGGGGGGGGGGGGGGGGGGGGGGGGGGGGGGGGGGGGGGGGGGGGGGGGGGGGGGGGGGGGGGGGGGGGGGGGGGGGGGGGGGGGGGGGGGGGGGGGGGGGGGTGGGGGGGGGGGGGTGGGGGGGGGGGGGGGGGGGGGGGGGGGGGGGGGGGGGGGGGGGGGGGGGGGGGGGGGGGGGGCCAAGGTCTAAACATGGCTTCTTTCATTTAAAAAAAAATGCTAAATCTCCAGTGCCCACTCATATCAATATGCCATCTCACAACTAGACTTATATGACCTCAAAACTTGGGAAATTGCTCTGCTCCTTTATTACCAGTACTTCTTTCATTACAGAGCTTTCCAGAACAGAATCAACAGATTGAATTTATTCCACCAGTGAGTCAGTTGCTTATTAGCACTTTTGACATCCAGATGGTCTGAGACAAAGGCGAAACCAAGGGTAACTCCCAAGTGCAGCTAGTGGAAACTCTTTTGCTGAGCGACTCTAGTCTACTGGGCTGTGTTCCAGGGCATGGGTTTCTTTCATAACAGCACTGCTGTGGCCTTTCCTATAACATTTGTAAGTCAATTCACCTGAGAGGCCAAGAGTTAAACTGGCTGAACAGTCTGAACTGCCAAAGTTGGAAATGAATCCAAATGGACCAATAGCTTGGCTCTATTTCATGATTAAACAGAGGCATCCAGGTTTGAGACCCTGTAAAGTTAAGTCAATATTAGTTATAGAGGAAATCCTGCTTGTTCTTTCTGTTGTAGTTGCTTTTTAAACACAATTAAAGAAGAGTTTCTTAGTGTGTTACAATGCTAAAAACAGTCTTTGGAACACATACACAATGTTTGCAACCTCAAAGGTTGAGGATTGTAACTCAGTGGTAAAGTATCTGTATAGAATCTACATGGACCTGGGTTCAATCCCTAGCATCTCAAAAAAAATGTTTGAAGGTATGTGCCAATATCATTCAAGTATAAAACTTAAAATGCTACTATATAAAAAACAGAAAATACTAACCTAGAATCTGAAGCCATGCAGTTGCCAATTCATAATTATTAAAGATAAATAAGTGATTCAATTAAAATCCTGAAGTTCTCTGGCATAAATTTTCTCTGGTAGTCAATGCCTAGAAATTTCATGTAGCAGGGTCTGAAAAATCTAGTGATTAGATGTCTATGGTAAGACAATGATTCCACCTGTTGGAACTGCAATATCCTATTTTGTTTATTAGATTTCATAACTGTCCCCTCTGTGGTATGATCTCCACATGCCCCAAAGAAAAAAATATTATATGAAATATTTTAAAGACACATAAATTTAATATTGTTTTGTTTCAAGGTTTCATGATTTGCCTGTTTGTTGTTTTCTGTATAATTACTTCTTGTTGGAAGCCTGAGCCACCACAAATCTTAGGCAAGAATTAACTTCCTCTTTTACTATATTCTTTTAACTCTTTATATAAATTTATATGACAATATTTTTAAATTTATTTTTATTTTATGTCCATTGGTGTTTTGCCTGCATGTATGCTGTGTGAGGGTGTCAGAAGCCCTAGAACTAGAGTTACAGACAGCCGTGAGCTGCCATGTGGGTGCTGGAAAATGAACTCTGGAACTCTGCTCTTAACCACTGAGCCATGTCTCCAGCCCCCTATATGACAATATTTTAACATCATATTTTGCTTGTTAATTGTAAATTTTTCTCCCTGGTTTAAATGTAAGGGCTATGCCGTATTTATCTCTTTTTTGTATAGGATTTCTAATATAGAGCTTAATACAGTGAAGAATCAATAAATATTAGTTGAATTAATTAATTAATGAGTAATTGCCTTGGAAACAGAAACATATGGATATATCAAAAATACTAACCAAAGAATTATTCTAGTAATTTAAAAGTTACTCATGTAAGATCCTGTATTCTAGACTCAAATCCAATGAAAAAGACCATATAAACTTTGAAGTTCTACATAAAGTTGACCAAATGTCACCGTTGCTTATTACTTAGTAGACTGTAGCAAATAGTTTGTCAATCTGTGAATCTGTGACCAAACAAAACAAAAACAATACTTGGCTCATTAAATTAGGAGGACCATGGAAGGAATAGGAAATAGAGAATGTTAGCAGAAAGCTGCCCTATAATACAATAAAAGTCTTTGTGGAAAACCAGGCCTTGAAAGCTTTTTCAAATACTTGTTTCTGTGTTTTGGTGTACAAATGGCTATTTATTTATACATTAAGGATATGGACAATTCCATATAGAATTCCATATAGTAGTCCCAGAAATATACACTGCCAGGTACAAAACACACAGGTTTTAATGATCAAGGAAAAGTGTTACATTTAAATTTGAGACTAAAATAGCTGACGCATTTTGAAGTGACCATTGGTAATAAGCTTCAGTAGTTCTGGAAGAAGCAATAAAAATAACAGGGCAATTTGACAAGCTGCTGTGGTTCAAATAGATGTTAGAAGTAGACAAAGTTCAGAAATTATGTCAGTGAAGCTGGATTCCATTAGGTCAATGAGTAACTAAGGAAATAGTTAAATGAGATACAATCTCAAACTTGAAAAACAGGAAAAATTTAAAAAGTAAGAAGAATAATCACATTTCTGGATAGTCACATGCTATCAGACAGCATAATTTGATGTCTGGAAGATAAAGCAGGCATATTTCAAAAATGGTAAGGAAAGACATGGGATAGGGTGTGAGTAATTCCATAATAAGTAATGAAATGGGCATCTGTCTGAGAAGCAGATGACGTCCTCACAGATAAAATGACCTAAAAACAGCTAGAACATAGTTCCTTTGCCACAAGCATACTCTACCCAGTGTTGCATGGCTAGTAAGATGCAAAGTGAGTTTCCAAGACCAGGTTACCTCAAAGCCAGCATTTTCTGCATGGACTGCTTTCTACCAGATGAAGATACTTCAAGGTACATACCAAACTGTCATTTATCTCTTTACCCAAAAGATGGCTCCCAGGTCCATCACATTCTACATATTCCTCTTTGCTCAGGCATCTGCATATTCTACCATGTTTACATAGCCCTCCCAGGAAAAGAAGGCAATTCCCTACATAGCCACAATGCCCTTTATTCTGGATTCAGACCTAACTTATAGGGAAATTAATGAGAGAAATAGAAAAGCCACAACATTTGGAATAAAATATATTAATTACAATTAAAATTATACATAAATGGAACCCCAAGAATAAGCCAGTCATTGTACTAAACAGATGGCATGCTCAGAAGAAATGATTTAAAAGAGTGTAATAAGAGATTTATTCACAAAGGTGCACACGATTGGAGATAATGAAGATGTGTTACAGTTGTTCATGCTACATTTTTTTAATGATGTAAAGATGTGTTGCTTTGCCTGCTTAAGGCACTGATTGGTATAATAAAAAGGTGAATGGCCAATAGGTAGGCAGAAGAGGGATAGGCAGGGCTGGAGGACAGAGAGAATAAGTAGGAGGAGTAATCTAGGCTTGAGAGAGAAGGGGGAGAGAATGGGGAAGAAAGAGAGGGTTATGCCCCAGGACCAGAAGCCAGGCAGCCACCAGACAGACAGACAGGCACAAGAAGCAACGAATGTAAGATACAGAAAAGGAAAGAGAGCTTTAAAATCCCCAAAGAAAAATATAAGATGAAGAGAAACAGGTTAAATTAAGTTATAAGCGCTAGTGGGACAAGCTTAAGATAAGGCTGAGCATTCATAACTAATAAGTCTCTGTGTCTTCATTTGGGAGTTGATTGGCGGTCCAAGAAAGCCTGCTACAAAGAGCCAACACTTGACCCCTCTAGGCCTAAAGCAATTATTACTGAAATCCAGAAATAAATCTATCAAAGAGTTCTGTTAGGAGTTCTGACTTAGTAGACTAATGCAGGCCCTGCCAAGACATTTAATATAATGATAGTAGTATTTTCCCTGCCAAAAGGAGTTGGGAAAACATCACTATCATTATCACTGTCTGTTGTTCCCCTAGCTTCTTTCAGGGCTTCTGATAGTTCCAGTCCAGCATAAAGCAGAGACAGAAACCTGATTAATGTTGTACAAAAAAATTCAACCTCTGAAGACACAGGGCAAGCAGAAAATTATGAAAGGGGTGTTCCATATTGAGCTTAGCACAGAGAGCAAACAAACTGAGGGTTTTAAAGACTCTTTAGAGGAGATGGTACTTGAGTAAGACACAGAAGATCAGTAGATTACCAAGTACAGAAGTAAAGACATTCCAGGCAAGGGATAGCATATCCAGTTGTTCATAAACGTAAGAACACGCATAGTCTGTTTAGACAAGCAGTATGTAATGGTTTGAATGGGAAATGTTCCCCATAGGCTCAGTTATCTGAACACTTAGTTGCCAGTGGTGGTGCTGAGTAGGGAGGCTTAACCTTGCTGGAGGAAGTATTTTACTGGGACAGACTTTGCGAGTTTATAGTCTCACTGTACTTCCTGTTTGTTCTCTTGATTCCCACATGCCAATAAAGATGTTATCAGCCAGATCCCTGCTTCTTCCACCAGGCCTACTGCTTGCTTGTTGCTGCACCTTCCCACCATGATGGACTCTTATCCCTCTAGAACCACAAGCCAAAATAAACTCCTTCCTAATACACTGTCCTAGTTAGTCATGTATTTTATCACAGAAACAGAAAAGTAACTAGCAAATTTTGAAAAGCACATGCTACTTGCAGAAATGATCTTGAAATATTTAGGGAAATATTATAGAGTCTCCTGTAGTAAATGAGAATCCATTTAAAGATTTTAGAAAGCAACATGAGCATAGTTAAGCTGGAAAAGGTGACCCATTGTATAGATGTAACCATCTTGTTAAATAAGAAACACAGAGCCAAATACAGAATTAAAAGCCAAGAGGTCAGAGCAGTAGTTAAGAGCTAGGAAACCCTTTCTTACCCTTCACTGCCGCTGCTATCCTACCTTTCCAAGAGTGCTACTTCCTGTGTGTGTTGTCCTTTTTATTGACTTTTTGTTCTGCCTTCTCATTGGTTGTAAACCCAACCATATGACCTCCTCATCACTGCCCATCTATACAGACCTTCAGGTCTTCTATGGTTGGTATTGAGATTAAAGGCGTGTGTCTCCATGCTGGTGGTATCCTTGAACACATAGAGATCTGCCTGTCATGTGATCGGGATTAAGGACGTGTGCTACCACTGCCAGACTTCTGCTATGGCTTGCTATTAGCTCTGACCCCCAGGCAACTTTATTTATTAACATGCAAATAAATCACATTGCAGTACAAATAAAATATCACCATACCATTTTGTATCCATTAGAACAGAACTTCTCAAACTTTTTCCCACTTGTGGTCCTTTTGCTTAGGAAAGTTTTATGTGACCCCAAGTGTATAGATAAATAAAATACATTTATAAATCAAACATTTGTTTATAAAAAATAATATACTTGTTTTAAAATAATTCTTGGGAGAGCAGGCCCTGCACCTCACCTGGGCAGCACAATAGAGCCAATCCTATTGGTGGTGGTGTGGGTGATTTGGCCCTAAAGTTGTGAGCATAGGAGAGCTGTCTCCATTACTCATCTGTCATGTGGCAGCATGGAGGGAGGAGAGATGTCCTACTGCCCCCCATGCCCATCAATGCCTGAGGCAGGTAGGAGAGCTGGCCCTAAAGTCAGAAGGGCAGGAGAGCTAGTCCTGCCCCTCATCTGCTGCAGCACTCAGAAGAGTGCCCCCTACACCTGGGCAACACTATAGAGCTTGCCTCAGGCTCAGTGTGGGGAAACTGACCCTGAGGATATGAAAGCAGGATAACTGGCCCCACTCCTTGCTCATTTCTGCAAAGTGTGAGCTTGTCAAGGCAATACAGAAGAGCTCACC
Source organism: Peromyscus californicus insignis (assembly GCF_007827085.1). Lineage (NCBI taxonomy): Eukaryota > Metazoa > Chordata > Mammalia > Rodentia > Cricetidae > Peromyscus > Peromyscus californicus. The sequence goes on from NW_026294562.1 coordinate 89,212,528, forward strand.
CTGGTAGTGAGGACAAGTGAGAGCTGGCAGACTGACCAACCCTGCAACTACCCAGGCCCAGAACCAGAGTTATGGGTTGGCCCATCCCAATATCCATCCCATCTGTGATCTGCTGGAGCATGTGAAAGGACCGGTCCTACATACCCAAAGCTGCAGGATTTCCACAACACAGGGCAACAGCAGGATAGCCAAGAGAAGATCCAGTGAGGGCCCAGCATCAGTGGTGTAGCAGAAACCAGAGGCCATGAACCAGAACAATGTCTTTGCAATGAACACTTGCAAGTAAAGATGTATGGACAAAAGTGTTTACTGTGTGGCTCACTTTGTTGCACTACAGCTTCCATGATGAGATTTCTTTTTCTTTTCTTTTTTCTCTTCAATTTTATCTGGGGCAGGGGGAACTGCAAGGCCAGAGCGTGGGTACACAGGGACAGGAAACAATGGGATTGAGATGCATGATGTGAAAGACACAAAGAATAAATAAAAAGGAAGTTAAAAAATATATAAATAAATAAATAAAATGAATAAATAAAAATAAAGTTAAAATATATAAATAAATAAAATTCTTGTGAAAAAATAAAATATTTTTAGTATGCATATAATTTTACCATTTATTAAAAATGAAGGAAATTTTGCATACCAATGAAAAGAAACATGCTTGCTTTTTTTAACATCAAGAATTAAATATTGGCTTAATGTTTTATGATGTGTTTGTGTGTGCACAATTGTGTGTGGGTGTTGTGGTGTGGTGGATGCACACCATGTGTATGTGTGCAGATGTATGTGCAGAAATGCTCAACTGTGCACGCACATTTATAGACCAGATGTTGATGTCAAGTATCATCCTCTATATTTCCCCACAATATTTTTTTGAGACAGGATTTGCCACTGAACCTAGAGCTTGCTGTTTTGGCCTGCAACCTGCAAACCTTGTCTCTACCACAACCTTCACTGCTAAGGCTAGAGACACTCACCACCACACTCAGCCTTTTTACGTGTGCTGAGGATCTAACCTCAGGTCTTCCTGCTTTCCCAGAAAGCACATTACCTGATGAGCCATCTTCCCAGCATCTGAATATTTAATACTGCAGAAATAAAGCATCTTCAATATTTTATCCAGAGTTGATTGATATTATAATTTCATAATTGTTAATCATGAGAACACTACTTTGCACACATATATAGTACAAAATGACAGAAGTGTGTTTAGGGACATTTTAGAAAGTATAGAAAATTCCATTGTAATTGGAAGACAAATATAATTTTAGCAATTTTTATAAAAATCAAGTCACTAATTTAAACAGCAATTTTTAAAATCAAACATTCTAAATATAATCCAAAGACATACTAATTTGGTAACTGTCATACTGAATAATGTTAGTAAGAAAATATTGTCTTGGTTTTCTGTAATTAAACCTTTATGTAAGAAAATTTATATGTACAGTAAAAACACTGAAATACATATCACTGTAGTCCCAAATCTGAGCCTAGATGTTTTAGGCAGCAGTCATTGGCATCGTGTGGCATGGTAACATGTACAGTGCAAAGTATGCACACTGTGTGTTCACAGCCAAGGCTGCAGTGAAGCCATGTGATACAACAGAGGCAAGCATGATCAGAAACACCTTAGATGAGTCACATTTTCCATTTGCTACTAACAGAAGTTCAGAAAAATCTGGTGGGTATGTTTTATATAAGAAAAAAATTTCCCCTAAACTGGTACATCTGGTGGTCAACTGGCCACCACCTAATGCTCCATAATTATAATATGGGCATTTGATTTTGAATTTCATTTTTGGTTGTTGCACACTTAGAAATATTTACTGTTGCAAAATTTGTTTCATGATCCCCACATTCAGTTGCACAAACCCCATATCAAGTCACACCCTATAGTTTAAGAAGTGGACTACAGCACCAAGGTCCAGAAGAAGGAATATCATTAGAGAGGTCTTTGTAATATGGTGAAGATGAAGATGGTGGCACCACAGCAGTGGCAGTGATGATGAAATGAAGATTTTGGGCCTCTTGTGAAAATAGAAGTAACAATTTGATGACCCAAAATGAAGAGTACCTCCCCCACAAAAAGTACAGGGATGGATGAGTACCCATTTCTAGCTAACTTCAGAAGTTAGGTAAGTGGTGACACTGTAAATCAGAAGATAGAGTCTGGTTCATGGGAGTCTGGCCAGATTTCAGCCTGATCAGACTGAGTTTATTGTAATTATGGAGCATTAGGTGGTGGCCAGTTGACCACCAGATGTACCAGTTTAGGGGAAATTTTTTACCTTACATAAAACATACCCACCAGATTTTTCTGAACCTCTGTTAGTAGCAAGGGGAAAATGTGACTCATCATATAATGAAATAAACTTCAATAAGATTCAGAAATAAACACTGCTGATACTCCTTACCATGGAAAGGGTTTCTGTTTGTTTATTGGTGGTTTAATTCAGAATTTACATGGTAGTTTTGTAGTGTTGGTTTTGTTTCTTGGGGAAAAAATCACAACTGTAAGTTTTGAATGTTAAGGGCTATTTGCCCTATAAATTTAAACTCATTTACTCTTATAGATAAAAATCTAAGTTTCCCATAGCAGTTTCACTCTATTTTGTAGGCCACATCCCAGTGATATGTAATTAATTTTCAACTAAGGCATTTGCTAATACTGGTACTATTGTAGAATATTATTTTAAGATGTGTTACATTTGTTTATGCTGTGGAACATTTGTTTAATGATGTAAAGATGTGTTGCATTCCTTTATTTTGCATGTGTTTAACTCTGTGAAGCTGTGATTCTTTATCTGTCTAAAACACCTGATGGTCTAATAAAGAGCTGAATGGCCAATAGCGAGGCAGGAGAAGGGATAGGTGGGGCTGGCAGGTAGGGAGAATAAATATAAGGAGAAATCTGAGAGGAGCAAGAAGAAGGAAGAAAGAGCAAGAGAACAAGGAGAGGAAGATGCTAGGGGCCAGCCATGAAGTAAGAGTGAAAGTAAGATGTTGTGGAATATTATTTTAAGGTGTGTTGCTTTTGTTTATGTTGCATTTGTTTAACTCTATGAAGCTGTGTACCTGTGCCTGTCTAAAACACCTAATGGTCTGATAAAGAGCTGAATGGCCAATAGTGACGCAGGTGAGAGAAATAGGCCAGGCTGGCAGGCAGAGAGAATAGAAGGAGAAATCTGGGAGGAGAAAAAAAACAAGGAGCCAGAGAAGGAGGAAGACTCCATGGGCCAGCCATCCAGCTACACAGCAAGCAATGGAATAAGAGTAAGATTTACAGAAGTAAGAGAATGGGAAAAGCCCAGAGGCAAAAGATAGACAGGATAATGTAAGTTAAGGAAAGCTGGCAAGAAACAAGCCAAGCTAAGGCTGGGCATTTATAAGTAAGAATAAGCCTCTGTGTGTGGTTTATTAGGGAGCTGGGTGTTGGGCCCCCAAAGAGATAAAGAGCAAAAACAAACAACAACAGTAAGACATACCAAAGTAAGAAAGGGAAAAAGCTTAAAGGCAAAAAGGTAGCTAGGATAATTTAAAGTTTAGAAAAGCTGGCTAGAAGCAAGCCAAGGTAAGGCTGGGCATTTATAAGTAAGAATTAGCCTCTGTGTGTGTATTTATTTGGGAGCTGGGTGGCAGGCCCCCCCAAAAGGGTAAAACAATAACAACAACAGCAGCAGCAGCAACAGGTACTAGCAGAGCTCTCTCCTTCATAGTAGGTATATAATAAATATTTACTGGAGAAATGATTGAACAGGTAGACAGACTAATAAATGAAGGCAGTAGGTTGTATTAAAGTCATTTTGATCTTGTTGTAAGCTCTATATGTACATAGTAATTTATTTTAAAACAACCAAGAGAGAATTAAAAAGCTGTCCAGTTTTACTTCATCCATGAGACAGGCAGAATTATTTAGACTGCTGAATTATCCTTTGTGTCTATCTGTCTTAACTGGGTTATTTAAGAACTGACATGCTGTTATTCCTGCTAATCCATGGGTTAAATACACAGGTTTATGGTCTCACAGCTTGACTTCTTTTGTGTAATCTCCAGCATAATTGTTCTGAAGTTTTAGAAGCCTGGTTCTGATTATCTGAAACCAACAGGAAGTCCACCATTAGTCATGCATGATGAGACACAGTAGAGCCTACTGATTTTTTTACTTTATTCATTACCATTGTCTGACAATATATCTACTAAAAATTATGTGGTGCTGAGGGTGTGACTCTGATAGAGTGCTTGTTTAGCATTCACAGTGCCCTTGGCTTGATCCCCTGTATTAGGAGGAAGCAACCATTAATTACATTCTGTTTTGTTTAAATTCTCCTTTCAAATTTTTGTTCAAAAATACTATGTTTTATATGGCTGTGCATCTTGTGAAATGTGGAATGTACTGCATGAAATAGGAACTTAGAAGCTGCTTTTGCTAAAAAGCATTAACTCCTCACTTGGACCACAGATAACTAAAAGCAGAATCAAAGTCTGACATCCATGTCTTTATTTTTTGTCTCCTTTGGCTGAAGGTACAGTGTAGTTGGAATTTTCTTTTGGGTCACGAACCAGCTCCCAAACAAAGAAATGAAGACTTAGTAATTATGAGTGCTCAGCCTTAGCTTAGGCTTGTTCCACTAGCTTTTTAAATTTAATCCTATTCTAATCATCTATATTTTGCCTTGGGGCTTTTTAACTTTCTTTCATTCTATAAGATCTACTTTCCCACTTCCTCTATGTCAGGCTAGCTGGTCCCTGCATCTCTTTTCCTCTCTTCTTCAAGCCTAAATTCATCTTCCTACTTACTGTCCCTGCCCAGAAGTCCCACATATACCTACTCCCTTGCTATTGGCCATTCAGCTTTTTATTAGACCAATCAGGTGCCTTAGGCAGGCAAGGTAAAACAACAACACATCTTTACATAATTAAACAAATGCAACACATCTTTACATAGTTAAACAAATATTCCACAACAGCACAGAGGTAAATAATTGTCCTAAACTTGAAGTCACCTGGGATTCCAGGAAGAACAAATCTTCACAGGACAGACCCTGCCCAGGTAAGGACAATAATCCATTATGGTAAGGCTGTACTCTGGAGCAGAAATGATCATTTTGTAGGAGTCAGATTGATCTCTTCAAGGGATGACAGACATGAGGACTTCATCAGACCCCCTTGTAGCATAAGAATCAAGTCAGGGTTCAACCAGACACACCTTGCCCTCTATCAGAACTAACCTTCATAACAATACCCCCCAAACAGATTTGGGGCCACTGCTTTCTACCATTACTCTTCTCTTTAATTGGGATGCTGGCATGGTGGCCTAACCTATGCTACTGGGCTTCCAGAGTCTCAGCTTTAGCCCTGAAAACTATAGGTGCATGCATAACCATGACTCTTCCCCACCTCCAGTTTGATAGTTTCTTTGCCTTCCACAGACAGCAATTTTGCATTTTTTTTTTTAATATTCATCCACCTACCCTCTCAACCCATCTAACAAATGGAAAGATTTTTTTCCTAATTCCTTCTTTGAATGTTTCAAGTTTAATCTTGGTGAGTTCCCTGCACTCAAATCACTGATCTCTGGGTAAACTGAGCCTACATATAAAAGACTAAAAGAAACAGGTTGATGCTGGAGTGACAAAAATAGACTTTACTTGGCCATTTAAAATATATGTATTTTATTTGTGCATCTCCCTCTTAGAGGGTCAGTCTATGTGCTGTCATCTGTGAGTTCTTCTCAGCACCTAATACAATATTGCCGATATAATGAAGAAATTATGCCATACCTATTTTCTGATTTCTAATTTTTATAGTATCCAATTGCTCTATAATAATTATAAACTTTTATATAGTAAATTAATTAAAACTTTCAATATTTTGTTTTAATGTAAATACTCTATATAAATATATGATGTTGTACATTAACAGTTGACATTACATATCTGTGGACTCTTCATCCCTACATTTAACCAACTACAGGTCAAAATTATTGAAAAAGATTTCACCTGTATTGAGCACATACATTTTTTTATATAGCACTTTCCTTGTATTAAATATAAGTAATATAGCATCATGATTTAAAAGTATATAGGATGATAGATATAATTTATATGAAAATATTACCATGGCATCTGAACATCTGCAGATTTTGGTAAACAAGGAAGGTCCTGGAATCTAATTCTATGGATACCAAGAGACAGCTGCAAATATGTATATAGTGTATGTATATGTATATATGTAACAACTGAAGAAACATTTTAAAAGCTTTAAACTGGTTTATGAATAAGTAAATGATTCAGTTTCAACATCTTAAAATAAACTGCTAGTGACAATGTAGAATATTTAAATACTGTGCATTTGAGTTATTCTAAACAGATGGTCAGCAAAAACTGAACCAAATGTTTGGGTTGCTTTCCTATGACACAACTGGGTGAAAAGCAGAAGTACACAGAAGTTTCATAATGAAACTTCAAACCACATCAGACTTGTCTACTGTCAGGTTTTGTTACATTCCCTCTAACTCAACCCAGACTCCCTAAGGTTGGCCAATAGGCCAAAGTTTGAGTCAAAACCACACCCTTCCTATGAGCTTTAGGGATGCACTTAGAATTCTAGAGAAATCAAAAGAAATGGCATTTTTTTTCCTCCTGATGTGGTCAGCCTGTCTCATTCAGTATTTATTCAAATTCTAAATTTAACACAACAAATACAATAAGTGGAAGGGTAGGGAATCTGAAAGTTCCCTTCCACTCAAAGCACTCACGTTGAAGACTTCTAAGATAGGGCTCAAGTTAGAAAGAAGATATGGCAGAGGGAAAGAAAGAGGAAAGGACAAAAAGAACAAAGGAATAAGCCAATGAGAAATGCGTGCTAAGGTCAAAAATTAAGATTAATACAATTTATGGTTATGAGGGAAAAAAAGAATTCACATCAGACTTAATCACATTCTTTTGTCTAAAGCAGATTGTATCCTAGATGTTCACCAAAAAGACAATTTAAGGCATAGAGTTCTACTTTTTATGTACCTGAGAGGGAGGCTGAGAGATGGCCCAGTGGTTAAAGACACCTGCTGCTCTTCCAGAGAACCCAGGTTGGGTTCCCAAGTACCTACATCAGATGACTTACAACCACCTGTAACTTCTCCAGGGGACCCAACACCCTCTGGCCTCCATCACAAGCACCTTCACATACATGGTGCACATGAACTCACACAGGTGCATACATATGCACATAAAAAGTGACTAAATACGTATTTTACAAATCAGAGAGAAAATAAAAAGCAGTGTTGCAGAATATGGCCAGCTGGGTGACTGCCATTTGTACTCTTCTGTGTTAGCTCTACCTGTAAACAAACTGGGAAGTAAATTTCTTCTCAGTTTCTCAGTACTGCTATAGATTAGTCATCATTTACTATGAACTTCATTTTCGGTGTGGTGATAACTATTTTGCCTGATTTTATAGCAGAGCACTTATTCCTTGATCCTGTTGTTTCCTTCAGTGTGGAACACCATACATTATAGTAACCACCTATGCAGTTTACTAAGGCACTGGCAGGGTAAAGAAGACACCGCTGAGTTTCGCGTAAGGAATGCAGTCCATGACAAGAGCAAACATCATTGATGTTCCTTTATCTACACCATTCACTTAGACGTTCCAACCTCCAAAACACATGTGTCCTGATCTTCTCTCAGCAAGACCAGCAGCATAGTGGCAAAGGCCATGCCTGGCATGGCTAGGCAAAGATAATGGTAAGTCAAGCTCAAGGTAGGATTTGGATCTACAAGGAAACTGTCTCCTGAGAAAAAGGTGAAGGTGATTTTTTTTTTTTTTTTTGCTTTTAGTAAACTCAAAATTCATATAGTTCATATATGTGGGGATTAATCTCAATTGTTAATTTGGTTGGGTAGAGAAATACTTGGTTTAACAGAGCACACCTCTGGATATGTTGGTGAGGGCTTCCAAATAGGATTAACTAAGAGGGAACACCGAGTATGGGTAGCAGCATTTGTTCCCTAGGGCCCAGAAACAATAAAAGGAAAAGGAAGAAGCTTGCTAGCATAGGCATATACGCTGTACTTCCTGGTCACCATGTGTGCACCTTCTAGAATGTGACTCTCCTAAACTGGCACAATCAATCATTTTCCCTTTTGCAAAATATTTGCCACAACAAAAAAGAAATACAATGTCTGGACAAGAGACTCCATGTGGTAGTTTCCTTTATCCCTGCCAGGACCAGATACCTTAAAGGAATCAACTTAGGGGAGGAAGGTTGTATTTTGACTCATGGTGTGAAGGGTTATAGCAGCCCATTGTAGCAGAGAAGGCTGTGGGAGCAGCTTTTGGCTCTGGCAGCAGGAAAATGAAGTTGCTTGTTCACATTTTAGTGTACCAGAAGGCAGAGAAAGGAGAATCCTGTCAGTTAGCTGACTTTTTCCTCTTTCACTTTTTACTCAGCAAGCTAAGAGCTAAAACCTTACCCTTCCTCCTGCGGTGGTCCTACCTCTCCGAACCAGAGCTACCCCTGTGTTAAAGTTTTTATATAGAGTTCCTGTTCTGCCTTCTCATTGGTTGTAAACCCAACCACATGACCACCTCACCATGGCCTGTCTGTATAGACCTCCAGGTTTTCTATGATTGGTATTGAGATTAAAGGCATGTGTATCCAATACTGGCTGTATCCCTGAACACACAGAGACTTACCTAGCTCTGCCTACCAAGTGCTGGGATCACAAGTGTACACCACAACTGCCCTGCTTTCCTATGGCTTGTTAATAGCTCTGACCCCCGGGCAACTTTATTTATTAACAAACAAATAACATTTTAATACAAATAAAATATCACCATATTTCCCCTTTTCTATTTTAATAAAAAGAAAAAAGGAAAAAGCTTATAACATAAGAAAAACTATATACAAAAGTACAATAACTATATACAATATATACAAGTAGTAAATACCTAAACAATGTCTAGTTCATTTGTATTTAACAAATTCAGAGAAAATAATTCCATTATCTATCCTATTGTATCTAATTCACTTTCTATCCTAATTAATCTTCAACTATAACTAACTAATCTTCAACTCCCTCAGAGACCCAAGAAGGAAATAATATTAGCTAACAAAAATAAAAACAGGAAGTACATGCAAGCAACTTCCAAAAAATTGTGAGTTGACAGAAACAGCCAGCTGCTTGGACAGTCATCTGAGGTTTCTCTGCAGTGTTGGAGCATCATCTTCAGCCTATAGGCTTAGCGTATCTGACAGACTCATTTGTGAAGTAGGATGTACACAAGGTCAACAGTTCAACCTCACATTGGGTGAGAGCAGTCTATATACCAGAAACACCTGAATTCCACTAGTGTCATGTCATGATTCAGGATTTTAAATTCTGGAAAATGTTGATGTTTTTTAATTCAGCTGTCCATTCTTCTTGGCTATGTGTGTATGTGGCTTCATCTCAGCATCCTGTTCTTCTCCACATCCCTCTATCAAATGCCAGTCTACTATTGAGAGGCATGAGCTTAGTTACTCTTCAAGAATAACCGTTTCAACTGCTGTTCCATTGCACATCAGAAGCCATCGGCCCACTGCCTGTTAAGCTGCCTTCGAAGAAAAGGGCACTGTACCTTTCCCGGATTGCGAAGGCCACTTCAGGGATGGTGCCAGATTGTCCTGGCCTCAGAAGATGCCTTTTGATAAAGCCATAACCACACTTGTTTTGACAAGAATCAGTAGTCCTTTGTTTCGTGTCCTGTCTGTCCTGTTTGTCAGCAGTTGATTCGAGGATACTTTGTTGTCCAGTGGCTAACTTTTGCCACAATGAAAGTTAACTCCAACTGCAGTTTTTTCAATGCCCATATTTTCTCTGAAGTAGATTGGTACTGCCAGGAGCCGACATGTCTCATAGTCATGACAAAAAAGAAAAATTTTCTAAGTTATTACAACATTTTAAATGCCATATTCTGTAGATCTCTGAAGGGTTTGAAGATAACCTGTCTATCTAAAATATATCTACTCAATCTTGAAGACATACCTAATATGACTACAAGTTCTATTATAATGTCTAACTACTAACTTTCATTTCTTTATATCCTAATAGTTGGTAATAACAACATTCAAGGATCAGAAAATTGCATTACATTGTTAAATGAACGGTACAATTAGAAATATACATATAGCATTTTCTGACAGTATCAATTTCAATATATATAATTTGTATACAATATAAAATGATCCAATCCAATGTATAGTATTTACATTTTTCTTTTCTTTTCTTTCTTTTTTTTTAAAATAAGAACCTTAAATCTAATCTCCTTTGCTTAGCCCTTTTCCTAACCCTTGACAACAACTTGTAACCAACCCCCCTAATCAATGAAAATTACGCCAGACCCAAAACCCATTAAAAGACCAAAAAAACCACCCACCCCACACCACCTCTTTGGGAATGTGGGCGTCGTATTCTTGAAATTGCTTCCTGCTAGGTGTGGGCGAAGGTATCTATCCTGAAAAGAAAAATTTTAGGTTAATTGTCAAATTCTAGGAAAGGTAACTATATCCTTCGTTATCCAGTCTGTGTATAATGCCAAAATTCAGGGTTTATCTCAAATCCTTATTCAAGTAGTCTTTGAGACTGGATCATCTCAGCTAGCCCTCTCAAAATTGCTCTGAGCACTTTGTAGTCCAAAGCTGATCTGTAGATGATGTTTGTCAGCTTAGTGATGTTATTTTTGTCCACGTGGAATTGTTGTTGTTGTGGGGCCCCATCTTATTCCTGAAGACTTCAGTTGATGTTAGGCCTGGCCGTGAATTCCTACAGAAAACTGATAAGAGACTCGAACACAAAGACATATATATGCAGCTAATTGAAGCCTTTTTTCTTTTTAGAATTAGTTAGTACTCTATATGACCATTCATATCTTAACAAAGTTTAAAATGTATATATATATATATATATTAATCTTGTAAATTTTGATATAAAACTCATACTTTAAGAAAAGTTTAAAGAATCAGAATAGAATCAAAGAGTTGAGATTAGTAATAGAATAGTCCCTTAATTAATTTGGCTTTTCTCATGTCCCATAGCAAAAGATGGCTCTTTTCTTCTGGCATGATACAGGGAGTTTGCATTTTCCTTTTAACAACATGCTTGAGTTTAAAGAAGGAGAGAGCCATTCTGCAACTCCAAAGTCAGCTTTAAATTTTTATTGAACTGGGACTATTAGAAGACCAATAGTGTTAAATCTTTAAAGAAAAGCAGAAACAAACATTTAGGAAGACATAAAATTTTTTAGATGATATACCCATATGCTATTTCACTCCATTTCCTGGGATAGATGGTTTGTCCCTTTTCTTCAGTTGTCTCATTTGTCCAGTGTTCTTCAAATTCCTTAACCTTCATTCTCCTAAAAGACAAAAACAAAAACCTTTCCCCAAGGTTTTTTGGGGATGTTCCTTTTTGGCAAGTTATTATCTGATTAAATGAAAAGACATGTGTTACTGGTATAAGTTAGTTTAAATTGGATGTTCATGCTAGTTGATGAACTATCACCTCCTCTAATTAAGAGGTCTCTCTTGTTCAAATCGAACCTTTATCAATTTTGATGGTACCCACATCATGGTATACCATGATGGCCATAACTTCTAGCAAATGAGTGATTACAGAATCAGCTTTTACAGAACTCAAAGCAGTTGCCCATTGAAATCCTGAATAAGTATCGATGGTGTGGTGTACATATTTCAGAAGTTCATACATGAGAACTAAATCATTTCTCACTTCCTTCTCCTGACTCCAACTCCTCCCGTGTCCCCTTCATTCCCTCTCAAGTTCATGACCTTCTCTTTTATAATTATTGTTTTACACATACGTATACACCTGCACTCCCTAATGGGCCCATTTAGCTTTTAGGTACATGTATTTAGGGCTGACTACTCATAGCTGAGAGCCACAGGCCCCAGATGAGCCTTTTTGATGAACAACTGTAGGACACAGGAAAAAAAATACACTGCATGTCTATGTTGAGAAGAGACTCTAAGGGGGCTCAATACAGAAGCAGGAAGATCATTTGGGAAGATGCAAGAATCTAGAAACCTGGACAAAGGCCATAGTTGTGGGGTGGCAAATGGTTGCATTTTTATATAGCCCGAAAATATAGCCCAAAGAAATGCTATTAAAGATTGTGATAGTCAAAGGAAAGAAAAGACGAGGCTTTGAGCAGTACATGACAGACATAGAAACTCCCAAGACCAATAGAAGCACAGGCTTCCAAATTATACTTATTAAGACTTCTGCTAATTTAAATTCTAGAATTAAATGCAATCTAGGAAACAAGTGTCTTAGGCCAAAGAAGCAGTAAAAGCCACAGCTACTGTCGCATAAACTGGGACCTGTTCATAAGACATCACAGAGGATTAAATGCAACTCTTGGAGACAAGTGTCTTAGGCCAAAGAAGCAGTAAAAGCCACAGCTACTGTCGCATAGACTGGGACCTGTTCATAGGACATCACAGAGGGCTTTGCACTAGACACAAGCCCTCTTTTTAGCATAGGTAGCAGGAACATGGGCCTCACAGGGACAGTGGAAATTAAGAGGTTTTTCAATATGTAAGATAGAAAGGAAAGGACTTTTAGTACAATCTGTTGATGAGGAATGCTCCCACATGGAGATATTAAAACTTTTAGAAGCCAGAAGTACTACAATTGAAACCCTCAAAGAAAGGAGGTGATATACAGAGGTCCTCTTGATCCAGGATTGGAAGTGAGAGGTTGGTTTCTTTTTTGTAATTTTTTTCTTTTTTTTTAAATTTATTAGGGATGGGAATGTGCATGTGACAATAGTGCACTCATGGAAGTCAGAAGACAACTTGTAAGAATCTATTATTTCCAAAGTAATGGTTTTCGTTATAATATATTCATATATATATATATCCCATACTTTTCTCTTATTCACCCCTCCACAGTCACTCCTATCTCCCTGATCCCCATGATGATCTCCTTCCTTCCCACAATAGTCCCTCCTGAATTCATGTCACATGTATTCTATTACACTCACTTTCTCTCCCCTCCCCCTCCCTTCTCATACATAGCCCCTTCTCTACGTTCATGTCCTATACATACACATTCAGAGAGAGGAGACATGCGTGCATGTATACACACACAGAGATGTGTATAAATTTAAATCTATATTCCATATATAAACAAAAGTATGTGATAATTGTTTTTCTAAGTGTGGCTTATTTCAATTAACATAATGATATCTAGCTCCATATACCTGCAAATGTGATTTCATGTCCCTTTACAACAGAATAATATCTCATTGTGTATATGCACCTCCTATTTTTTATCCATTAATTGTTGATGAACACCTAGTCTGGTTTCATTTATAAGATCTTTGACCCATTTTTAGTTGAATTTTGTACAGGATATATCCCACAATTTCTTGACTCCAGAAATTTAGAAACGACTGTCATCAAACTATATAAAAATTCAACCATTTGTTACCCTACAACTATGGCCTTTGTCCAGGTTTCTAGATTCTTACATCTTCCCAAATGATCTTCCTGCTTCTGCACTGAGCCCCCCTTAGAGTCTCTCCTCAACATAGACTCAGGACTGATGACACAAAAATTTTACAGAGGCAGCTCCTTCATAGGGAAACCTGTATGTTCAGCACTACCAGATATAATACTATAGTCCCATTACTAAGTCATTTCCACCGGACATTAAACCTACATCCTTAATTTTAGCCTTTAGAAGTTTATCAGGTAATTTTTTAATCCAAACGTCTTTTTGAGATAAGAATCCGTATGCTGCCCACATGCTCCCTTCCCTGCATTTGAGCTGGAGTTCTTAAATATTTCTTAACAAAGTTTTTGTGAAGTTTTTATCAGTCACCAATTACATTGTTGGTTTGTGTAATAAGTTGGACATTTTAGTTTATAAAATTGAGTGGAAAACATAAAAACCAAAATTAATACTTGCAATTATTCAAGTGGAACAGAGATGGGAATTATGCAGCATGCTCAAAGTAGAAAATATTCAGCTTCAGGTGAATTATTGTTCTGGCCAACTATCTAATAAAAAATTTAAGCTATTCAAAAAATATATAGAAATAGAAAACACAGATCCCTAAAATTATTGTTAGGAAACTAACATCAAAAACTCTTCTATGGCTGACTACTAGAAGTAGATAACCTATCAGGGAAGGGGGCTGATCCAGGAGAAGCCTGATTCTCCTGTCTCAGTAGGCATTGATGGCCTGTGGCTCTCAGCTATGAGTAGTCAGCCCTAAATACATGTACCTAAAAGCTAAATGGGCCTATTAGGGAGTGCAGGTGTATACGTATGTGTAAAACAATAATTATAAAAGAGAAGGTCATGAACTTGAGAGGGAATGAAGGGGACACGGGAGGAGTTGGAGTCAGGAGAAGGAAGTGAGAAATGATTTAGTTCTCATGTATGAACTTCTGAAAAAAATTTAAATTTAAAAATTTCTAAAAAGAATTCAGATGAAAAGAGATATTTCTTTTCCATAGCTCTGTTTACAAGGATAAAGCATGTGATTTGATTCTTTTATAAGAACTAAAATTTAACCTTCTCTTAAGAAAATTAGAATATGGGCCGGTCGGTGGTGGCGCACACCTTTAATCCCAGCACTTGGGAGGCAGAGCCAGATGGATCTCTGTGAGTTCGAGGCCAGCCTGGTCTACAGAGTGAGATCCAGGACAGGCACCAAAACTACACAGAGAAACCTTGTCTTGAACCCCCCCCCCCAAAAAAAAAAAAGAAAGAAAAGAAGGTTAGATGATGATATTGGCTCTCTGAAAAATCATCCTCAGAACTCTTTCTAATGTTTTTTCCTTCTTATTACTACTGTACTGTGGATATCGCTCTGTATAAATAAAATGCTGATTGGCCAGTAGCCAGGCAGGAAGTATAGGTGGGACAAGCAGAGAAGAGAATTCTGGGAAGTGGATAGCTGAGGCAAAGAGATGCTGCCATGAGTACCAACATGTAAGATACTGGTAAGCCATGAGCCATGTGGCAAGGTGTAGATTTATAGAAATGGGTTAATTTACGACATAAGAATAGTTAGCAAGAAGCCTGCTATGACCATACAGTTTATAAGTAATATAAGTCTCTGTGTGTTTACTTGGTTGGGTCTGAGCAGCTGCGGGACTGGTGAGTGAGAGAGATTGGCCAGGCAGGACTGGAGAAAACTTAAGCTATACTACTATCTTTTCTAATAATCTGAGAGATGTATAATGTATATATGTATTATGTATGTTCATTGACAGTTTCAAACATGTATATACTAAATTTGGGCCATTTTACCTGCCCCCCCTACCACATTCCACTCTCTTCCTAACAAGTCCCCTACCTTGATGTCTGGTTTTGGTTTGGTTGGTTGATTGGTTTCTTGGCCTACTCTGTTTAACTTAGGTTGCTTGCATGAACATGAGTCAGGAGTTATAAATGGAACATGGGAAACTTACCAGAGGCTATACCACTGAGGAAAATGGCATCCCCTCCCCAGACAACCAATAACCAATCATAGTCTCTCAGTGAGTGTCAGGGCCTTGTGAAATCGTGACAGGTCCAATCGTGAAAGTCTTGGACAAGTAACTACAGCTACTTTGAGTTCATCAATGTCATATGCAGAAAACATCATTCCTCCTCATCTGGATCTGCAAAAAGAATCTTTCATGATAGAGAACTGAGAGCAACACTAATCTATGGACATAGTATTGAGAAGGAAGTTTGACATTATGTCCACTATGATGGTCAGGTTTTTTTGGGGGGTAATTATTAAAAATAAATTTTTCATACAATGTATTTTTTCTTTATTTCCCTTTTTTATTAAGAAAATTTTTATTCATTTTACATATCAATCACAGATTCTCTTCCCTCCTCCCGCCCCTCCAGCCTCCCCCCTACAAACCAACCCCCATTCCATTCTACAAGAAGGCCTCCCATGGGAAGTCAGCAGAGCCTGGTACATTCAATAGAGGCAGGTCCAAGCCCCTCCCCCTGGACCAAGGCTGTCCAAGGTGTCCCACCATAGGTAGGGGGCTCTAAAAAGCCCGCTCATGCACCAGGGATGGATCCTGATCCTACTACCAGGAGGCCCCTTAAGCAGATCAAGCTACACAACTGTCTCGCTTATGCAGAGGGCCTAGTTCAGTCCCATGGAGGCTCCACAGATGTTTGTCTAAGTTTCATGAGTGTCTACTAGTTTGGTTTGGTTGTCTCTGTAGGTTTCCCCATCATGGTCTTGATGCCCCTTGCTCATAGAATCCCTCTTCTCTCTCTTTGACTGGATTTCTGGAGCTCAGCTTGATGCTTGGCTGTGGATCTCTGCATCTGCTTCATGATGGTTAGTTTAATTGTCAATTCGAAATTACTTAGAATCACCTGAGAAAATAATCACAATAAGAATCATCTGTTACACTGTCCTGTGGGAAGCATTCTGAATTTTATTTAAAGTTGAAACTTATCCCCTGAAAAAGTGCTTTTGGATGGCACGAGACTATTTGATTAGCTCTGTTTCTAGTCTTCCTTTCTCACCCTTAGGCTGCTTCTTCCTCATCCAGGATTAAAATGGGAGACGTATAAACCATGACAGGAAGCCTCTGTCTGCACTACAGTTGCTTCTAGCTACAGCTAATGTCTACAGTCAACTCTGGCTGATAGTCAAAGCTGACTTCTCTTCCCATAGCATTTCTAAAAGCCCCCATTTTGAAGGGCCTGTGCTCTGCCTTCCACTGGTCATTTACATTTCCTCCTAAAGAAAAGTAAATCAAGTAAGCCAGCCCTCTTTGGGGTTATTTCTCTTTTCTGAGTGGGACTCATAAACTAAATGTGAAGTGACTATGGACTAATTCTGCTCTGCAGAGCCCTCCACAAGAAACATTTTTTTCCTGCTTTCAATGTAGATGCAATTAATACTCAAGAGAGGTTTAGCTCTGTCTTTGTTTCCCTGAACTTCACACTAATAGCTTAAGCCTCTTATCTTACTTATCTACGTTTTATTTATTATATTTAAATTTCATCACCACTCATCCATTGCATTACCAAACTATTTATTGTGTTTTGTTTTCTAGACAGAGTCTCACTCTGTAGGCCTGGCTGGCCTACAACTCACTATGTAGATGAAGATGGCCTTGAACTCAGACACCTGCCTACCTCTGCCTCCTGGGTACTGGGATTAAAGGCATGTGCTACCACACCCAGACAGACCAAGCACCTCTCCACATATTTCTACTCCATAGCTGAGCTTTCTTGAGAAGCCCCATAAGGAGCTTGTGAGTGAATGTACCAAGTCATGGAACAGACTATGAAATAAAATCCTCTCTTTTCTCTTAAACATATGTCCCAGAGAAGGGGTTTCTGTGTGATTTTTCCTAGGGAAACATAAACAAATGTTTATTCACCCCAGATGGGGCACTAATGACAGACCAAAGAAATGGTTCCAACAAAACCGACTTAGTGAACTGATAAATTTGAGGACCATGAGTGACACAATGATAGCTTTATCACCAAAAATCCTCCCCAGCATGGATAACAGCTGAAGGAAGCTGCATCCCTGGGGCTCCCTGTCCAATCTACAGGCCTTTCCTCCAAGCAAGTCTTTATTGCCCTCACAATCTGGGGAAAGAGCCTAATGAATTTTGTCCTTGCCTGAGCTTCCTCAGTCTTAGGAGCTTCCTCTCAGGAAGGAATGTTTCAATTCAGAGGAAATTGCAATAAAACATGGTGATGATTGAAGTCATTTTCCTTACTATTGCCAAACATTTGGGTAATCGCTCAGCTTTCTCCCTGGACTAGATAGTTTTTCCCACATGTCCAGTTCTGGTAGCCAGCTCTGTTATAGCACTGAGATCCCTCGCAGGTCATGTGTTCTTCCATGGTTAGGTCCACTTCTTTGATTGGTGTGCCCTCATAGATTTTCCTGTTGAGGGTGGATGTCTTATGCTTGCCTATGCTGGATGCAAAGCCTAAAGTCACATTTATATCAAAGAACCAGTAAATCAAAGTGACTAAATTTGGGATAGGAATGAAAGATTGAACATAGTTACTTAAGTGAGGGCAAGGAAGTGAGTCTCATTATCTTTTCTAGCCTAAGCCTATCACAGTATTTTCTAACATGTGAAGTTACTTCACAAAGATTTTGACAGAAAACCAATTTAGCATAGTAGTTATGTGCATATGTTTTGAAAGTTAGGTAGCTTGGATTTTAATTCTCATTCTTTATTATATATGTGGTCTTATACAAACTACCTTAGAAGCTTCATTGAGAGGTAGGAACACTCACTTTTACTCTTTAAATCATCAGTTTGTTTAAATCAGATTTTGAAGCCCGGAGCAATCTGAATTTCCCTTACAGGGAGCATATAGCCAGGATAATTGCTCAAAGAGAATCCCCCAAAGTTACCAGCAACCTGGGAGACTAGTTCAAAGAGCCTTGGCTAAAGGCTCCAAGGAAAGAAGAGAACCAGTTTTGTGATTTGAAGTGGCAATGGCAACCCATTGTGATTTTAAGTGGGAATTAAATAAGACCTAGAGAAATCCATATAAGTGGGTATCCAGAAGGTAAGAACCCAGTTTAGGAAAAGAACGAATCTGTAAACTCCTTAGCTGTAGTAGTTTGGAGATGTCTTCTCCACTATTACACTATTGATTGGACAGCTATGTCCCTCCTGTCTCTCTTCAATGAAAGTCTCACTCCCATCAGTTTAGACAGCACTCTCAAGCTGGCCTTAACCTATTTGTATTGCAAAATTTTATGCAAGTTGCAAGACTCAGGCCCCCAATCCTGAGCAAGTCAACTAATGGCCTAAAACAGGGTCCAATAATGTATGACAGAATGCTGGCCACTGGAGATGAGTGCTTGTTTCCCTGTTTAAAGTTGGACTGTTTAAAGGTGATTGTAGAGATGGCTCTGTAGTGAAGAGCACTGGCTGCTCTTCCAGGAGACCTGGGTTCCACTCCAGCAACTACACAGTGGCTCACAGCCACCTGTAACTCCAATTCCAGGAGATCCAATACCCTCTTCTGAACTCCTCAGACACTGCATGCACATGGTACACGTATAAATTCAGAAAACCCATTCACACAAAAATAAATAGAAATTGAAGTTTGACCCACTGAATATTCACCTGAAGATATCTGTCTTAAAGAAGAGAAGTGTATAAGAAAACTACAAAAAAATAAGCACCACACAAAAGTGGGAAGTAAAACCAAAAGTGGAGATTTTTCTATATGTTTAATCAATGATCACTACATCCATACAAGTTACATTTAACCTTAACTAACATGTAACAACCAGAATCTAATATTATGCTATTTTTTAAAATTCCAAATAAATTAGTGTTAAATTGTAGTCAATATATGTGATGTCTCTCAAACACTAGAAAGAAACCCATAATTCCAATGAGAAAAAGTCAGATTTCTCATTCCTATTAAATAATATTGAACAAATATTCTGTGACTATTGGGTTAAAAACATACATTTTTAACTTGTACAACTACCTGCCTTGAGGTAGACATAATTAAAATATGAGCAGAATTCATCCCCCTTTTCCTGCCCACCTATTTCTGAAGCTCATTTATATACCTTACCAAGGAGATGTAGACCTCATTATGGGGATTACCTCAATGTTGTACTGGGATTACCTCAATGTTGTACTGCTTCTGCCTAGTGATCAAACTATGGCTTGCAAGAATACATACAGGGGATGTTATGGGTCCTATTTGCTACATGTACAGGTAATATTCATTGCCCACAAATAACAGAAAACCTAAAAAATAACTTTTTATAACATTTTTGTCTCACATGATGTGAAATCCAAGTAAGTTTGTGGGTCAGCTAAGTAATTACCCATAGATGCAGAGTCTCTCATTATAGTGTAACTTTCTCTATCATCCAGCCTCACATGCAGACACAGCATCTCTTTCCAATTCGAATCTTAGTCATGAACAATCAAACAATGCCCAGAATTCTCTTTAGCCAGAACTATAGAAGGCACCCTGTTGGTTTCTATGTCATTCACTGATGAGGAAGATAATTGGTATAGGGAAGCACACCTTAAAATATGTCTCCACTTAGGCTGACAGAAAGAGAATGAGGTATAAGGGGAGAATCATGGTTTTGTAGAAATAATGAAGAAAGAGAATAGATGCTTAATAAACAACACGGGCATCTATTCATTCATGTTGATGCTAAAATTAACTTTTAGGGCCACACGTGAAACAGACTCAGATTTTGCTGAAACAAAAGTAATATTCATCTCTCCCTATCTCAGTATAAACTGATATTCTTAAGTTGTACAAGTTTCACCAACTTCCCAATCAAAAGGACAGAAAAAAAATCAGTAATATTTCTAAAAATATATCCCTGACACTCTAGAAATATTATATTTAAAAGGACTCTGTTCATATAGGTTTGAACAGGGATGAACATGCTTCTTTTTCTTGTCATTTGTACATTAAAAGGTTATGAGGATTCCTGCCATTAAATAACTCATGAGCTAATAGGATCCAGTCATCTGTGTTCAAATCTAGATTCTATCATTTTTCAGCTGTGCAGACTCCATAATCCTATGTTTCTCATTTGGGAAAAGGGGAACCTAATGATGCTTAAAACTTAATTGGGTTTACTACAAGACGTAAGTGAGGTATCCATGAGGAACTTTCAGCATAGTGCTTTGTACATTCACTCATTTAACGTGTTTATTGGTTATCTACCATATGCCAAGATCCCAGGCATTCTGGAGCCAACAATCAGATGGTGGAGACAGAAGACAAATGATAAGCAGATAAAAAGCAAATGGGACCATTTCAAATTGTGATGAATACTCTGGAGGAATGTAACATAACGTTGTTGTAGACCATGACTAGGATATTGTGTTAGTTAGGGTTTCTATTGCTGTGAAGAGACACCATGACATTTTCTTTCAAACCACCACATTCCACTCACTGGCCCCCATAGGTTTATAGCAGATCACATACTTCCAACATATAATGGCACAGGATATATATTACCATTCCAAAATATAAGGAAGGGAGCATAGTAAGGAATTACTGGACCAAAGCATAACCAAAAATCCACTTGACAAACTCCAAACTCTGCATCTCCATGTCTAATGTCAAAGTGCTTTTCAGATCTCTAATTCCTTTTAGCTCTGACTGTAACACACTTCTTTCTCTTGGGTTGGCTCCACCCTTGTCAGCAGCTTTCCTTGGCAGGTGTCCCATGACTCTTGGATCTCCAACATCTTGGGTCTCCAAGGAAATCCAGACTTCACCTTCACAGCTTCACACAATGGCCTCTCTAGGCCTCCATTCATGGACACCCCTGACACATGCCTGGCCTCAGCAGCTTTCCTTAGTTATGGAGGGAGATTCCATAATCTCTTTCTTGTATCTGTGATTCAAAAGCCAGAACCATGTGGCCAAACCTGCCAAATTCTGCTGCTTGCTGGGGCTGGAACATGGCCCCCTTGTTCAAAAACATTGTCACCAGCTTTCTATTTTCAATGTTTTCCTTCATTGCCTAAGACTGACTGTCCTTGAACTCTCTCTATAGATCAGGCTAGCCTTGAACTCAGTGAGCCTCCTGCCTCTGCCTCTGGAGAGCTGGGATTACAGGTGTGCATCACCACCTCCGGGGTCTAAGCTTTTCTTTAATTCCTTTTCACAAGTTGGAAGCTTAGCTGAGTGGGGTCTTCCCCTGAGGTCACCAACCCCTTTATTCCACTTAGCACCAGGTTTTCCTTTGATCTCCTTGAACATAGGACTTAACTTCATTCCACTTCCTGATGCCCCTTTTCTCCTCAAACTACACATTTTATATTTTTTCTTGCTCAGCTTGCTCCTTTTCATTATAGATCTGCATAAGAATGGACACTAATAGCCACATGACAGAGTCAATACTAGGCTGTTCTGAGATTTCCTCTGCCAAAACAATTAATCTAAATCTTTTCAATTTAGCCTCAGGCAGACCTTTCAGACAAGGGCAAAAAGCAACCATATTCTTTGCCAAAATATTGCAAAAATGGTCTCTGGGCTACATAAAATATTCTCCTCTGAAACCTCTTGAGCCAGACCCCCACAATTCAAATCACCTCAGCACCACTGTCTTCCATGCTCCTACTAATATGGTCCATTAAGCACCATTTAAAGCATTCAACTGCTTTTCTAATCCAATGTCCACATTCCTCCAACAAAACCATGGTCAGGCCTATCATGGCAATAGCCCAGACCCTGGTATCAACTTCTATTTTAGTTTGAGTTTCTATTGCTGTGAAGAGACACCATGACCATGGTAACTCTTATAAAGGAAAACATTCAATTGGAGCTGGCTTACATTTTCAGAGGTTTAGTTCATTATCATCATGGTGGGATGCATGGTGGCATGCAGGCAGACATGGTGCTAGAGAAGGAGATGAGAGTTCTATATTTGGATCCACAGAAAGTAGGAAGAGACAGTGAGCCACTAGGCCTGGCTTGAGCTTCTGAGATCTCAATACCCACTCCCAATGACACACTTCCTCCAACAATACCACACCTACTCCAACAAGGCAACACCTCCTAATAGTACCACACCCTATGATCTTACGGGTGCTATTTTTTTCAAACCACCAAAGATGTTTTAGATGGGAATCATAAAAGGGCATTTCTGAGAAAAAAAAAAATTTTACCCTAAGTAATTTTACTCTGAGTAGGCAGAGGCAGTTATTAGCCATTCATTCACTCATTTACCAAACAAATGCTTATTAAGCACTTACAATGTTCTAAACTCTGGAAATAAATCAACAAGGTAGATAGTTTTTATACTTAGGTCATCCAGCTTCTTTCTGAATCTGTGTTCTTTTCACTATTAATGGTTCAACCAAGATCTAGCCAGGAAAAGGAACAGGTCTGTCAGGATCTACTTTTTCTTTACAGATGAATGGAAGCATTAAAGAAGCCAAATCTAAAATAATGAAGCAATCTACAGATTAATGAAATCAGGAAGTCATTCCTTTTGTTGCATGGGGGTGACACTGGGAAAAGAGGGTGTCCCCATAGTACAAACAAAACAAAACTGCAGAGTTTTATATGGCTCAAGAGGCCATATTCCACAAAAAGCAGAAAAAAAGAGTGAGAGATACCCTGGCTTCCCCCTTCCCTGCTGTCTGACTCCTTAAGGTGCTTCTCACTACGTAGGTGGATTAAGGGCCAAAGAAGAGAGAACATGTGAGATGTAGTAACAAAGAGCACTGGATGGGTAGGAAATCAGCATATAGTTATACCAGTATGCACCCTCTGTTACTGAAATAAGAACTATCAAATGACACAAATGAATGACAAAGATACTATGTAAATTCAAAAGGAGGAAAGATTGGGAGCAACAACAGTAGCAGGAGAGCAGAAAGCAATGTTGAGTCCCACAGAAAAGTAGGTCTGTGAGTAAATAAAAGTAAGTGTTTGTTGTGGCTTGAAACTGAAATATCTCCCACAGGCTCATGTTTGAAATACTTGCTCTCCATCTGGAGGTGCAGTTTGGGGAAACTGGAACCTCTAGGAGGAAGAGCCTAGCTGGCTGAAATAAGTCACTAGGAGTGAGCTTCTGAAGGTTACTACCCCGCCTCTGGTTCCTTCTTCCCCAACTCTCTCCTTCCTAGTTTGCCATGATGTGAACAGTCTCAGCCACACTCCTGCTGCCATGAACTAAATTGCCATGCCTTCCCCCACCATGATGGACTAAAATCTAAAACTATAAGCCAAAGTCTCTTGCCCTTAAGTTGTCTCAGTAAGATATTTTGATCACAGCAACAAAACAACTGACAGAATGTTCATGACAGAAACTGTCTTAAGTATTTTCCTATGGACAAAGAATATATTCAGTCATCTCAAGTCTCTTTACTCCATAGATAAGATGAAGTGTCTATAATATATGTGCACAGTATAGAAAGTAATGAAAAACAACCATATAACTATTGAGGCACAGGAATTGACACGTGATTATCTGTGTTTATTTACAGAAAAAAAATTGTTGATTAAAAAATATGTGTGAAACTGGCATGTGTTAATCCCACCAGGTGAAAATAAGACCACTTTTTTTTTTTAGCCAAATTTGAAGCAAGCTTTATTATACAGGATAGGTGCATGGACACTGAGCAGGTCCATACCCAGGATTCCCAGAGTATGGTGCCAAATCACATTAGTCAGAAGCTTATAAAAGCAAAACCCACAAGGCTATGTACTTCCCACCTATGTTCAATCAGGGGCAAGCATACATTCTGACATAACTCCTTCCTATGTGTGATCAAGCACATCCTGTGCAGTTGAGACAGCCAAGCTTGTTTACAGAAGCGAAAACACATGGCTTATTACCTTACATGAACAACAGCCCGCAGCACTCTAGGAAGTTATCTGTCCTTGGGCACATGGGGCTTAAAGGTTAGAGGCATTTTTGTTTTCTGTATCTCTTAAGCACAGTAATTGAAAACTAAAACATAACTTTAGCCCTCATATTCCCCCTGAGTTGTATCCTGAGTCAAATCCTTGATTCCGTGGTGGCTATCTGTTTATATTGGAATCTAATAACCATCAGCTTAATAGCACCCAGATGGGAATTTATGTATCTAGTTAAGGCATTAATGATGCAAAGGTCAACAGTAATTAGCAGAAACAGAAGGGCTAAAGGCCCTGTGATGGCTGACATAAGAGTTATTATCTAGGAGGAGCCTGAAATGACAACAGGGACTAGTCATATATTTTTATTTTATCTCAGGTCCCTCCCCTTTTTTTGCAATGTTTTTTGTTTTTGTTTTTTTTTGGGGGGGAGGGGTGGGTACAGTCAGATTATTTCTAAAGATTCAGAACTGGTTTATATAGAAGCAGCACAATAACCTCCTTGTTCTACATGGAGCAGGTTGAGCGCCCTATCATATTGTGGAACTACTTCAGATAATGAATCTACCTTTGCTAGATCTTGGCCTATTTGTTTTTTAGCAGGCACATTTCCTGGTATACCAATCGGCACTATAGGTAACCATTTTGTCCCCATATGCCAGGGAGTGGTGGTGGTGGTGGTGGTGGTGGTGGTGGTGGTGGTGGTGATGGTGGTGGTGGTGGGTTGTAGTTTTGACCTAACATTCCAGCCTGTTGAGGATAAGGGGTAATGTACTGTCTTCTGTAACTACTTCCTGCTGAAATTACAATGTCATTGTCAGGGCTCAGGGATCCGGAATGCTAGTCAAGGCTGGGAGGGGATTCAGGCAATGGGGCATTCTCAGAAGCATCTGGTTAGGTGACCCAGCTGAAGAAACAGACAGCAATCACATCAGCTAGACTGGTTCACATCAGTTTTCAGCAAGCCCAGGGCTCACAGCCATTTGGAGCAGTTTGTAGTCCAAAGAGATTTCTTCATGAGGTCTGTCAGCCAAGTGGAAATCTGCTGGGACTGATACAGACTAGGGGTAACAGTTAAAGTTTAGGAACTTAAAGGAAAATATTACATTTGGAGCTTCCCCTTCAGGAGTAGCATAGGCAGGGAAGCTTAAGCCGTTGATTGATATGACAGGAGTACTTATCCAGAGTCCATTTGACCTATAACAGGTGGATTCAACTCTTACAACTCCCTTGATTCTCTGATGTTTCCATGAATTTTTTAGTTTACAAATACATAAAAGTTTTAGATACATTAACATTACCACTGTTTGTAATCTGTACTGAAATCCACATTGTAGGAAAAGCAGCTAACAGGTGACTGTAAAACAGCCAGAATAGACTCATGTCATTGAGTCATAGCAAAAGCTATGGCTTTGGGTTTAAAAACATGAACATTTTCTCTCTGTCCAGAGAGCTGGATATATAGATTGGACAGAGATGTTTTTAGCTTGGTAAGAAGCACATTTAAGTCCATACTTAGAACACAACCAAAGGAAATTTAAAATCTTGAGCTTGTGACTAAAAATAGTCAGTGCTTTACAAGCTTACCAGGACTCCATTGATTAATGTTAAAACTCTGAATCTTTGAAATCTTAGTAAAACAATAACATAGAGGGGGAAAGAAATATGAAAGCTTTCTCATTTTTTTTACATCCCTTAAGTCACTTCCATAGACTTTTATAAATTACATTTACACATTTTAGACCCTCAAAACTTACTTAAGTTTTCACATCATTAGATCTTTACAACTCATATTTGCCTTAGAACACTTTTCTAGGCCCTCAGAACTTGTATAAACTTTAAACCTTTTTCTTTCCATCTAATCGTTTACCAGAGACATGAGTGGTTATTAATCAGAAAAGTCATAGCAAAGCAAGTTCTTTTAAATACAGGAATAGTAAAAAGTTATTTATGAAACCTATGTCTGCCTTTCTCAGCAGAAGACTTAGTAGCTCTAGAAAAAGCAAGGCCTGATTTTTACATATGAAATGAACTAACAAAGTAGCTGCAGCCTTGGGAGAGAAACTGGGTGCCTGCTCTCCAAACTGACAAAACTTGAAGATTTTTAACCATACCCAATAAACTTACAAATCTTGAGGTACAATAAGTTCACATAACAGTCTTACAAATCTTGAGACAAGGTTTATATCTTAGCAAAAGTTTTAGGCAGTTAAATGAAATCAGTAGTCTAATTTTTTAGCTGTTTTATTTTGCTCTTTTTTCCCTGTCAAAGAGTCAGGTGGATTTCCTGACATAGGAGAGAGGGGAGATTTTTAAATAAGCATGCTTGGGTCTAGAGAAGGGAGAACCATAACCCAACTCCAGAACCAGCTTTTCAATAAAGTAGAACAGCATAAAACAACTTTAATATTATCCATACCCAAAAGACACTTGAATCTCTACTAAACTGAACCCAGTGACCAGAAAACTCAGAAATCAGTTCTGAACCCTAGCCATCAAAGCAGCCATGGCAAGCAATGTTCGCAGTGGTAACTGGCAGCAGCAGAGAAAGCAAAAACAAAACCAGTAAACACAGAACACAGAAAGCTCACACACTCAAAGCAGACCAGTCAGAAACAAAATCATGTGGTAGCCACCCACCATCATTCATACATCCAACTGAGTCTGACCCATTTCTGTCCCAGCTCCCACATTTGCAACTTATGAACATACTAGAAAACACAGACCCACACACACACAAAACAGACAGACAAAACTTTCCAAATAACCAGAACCAGGAGGACAGGCAACGTCTCACTTTTTGCCCTGGACAAGAGATATTTGAGTCCTGTCAAACCCCTCCACATCCCAGATTGGGATCCCAACAGACCAGATGTCACAGAAAATTACTATAACTTACCAGAAGAGGCCTCTGTAGATGTTTGCTGCTTCTCTCAACACAGCAGTTCACTCTAATAGTCCACGAAATCAAAGCACACCTCGGAGCCTTGGAACATATTAAGGTGCATACCTCCTGAGGCAGCCCTTCACCCCCGAAGTCCCAGACTAAATGTCTGGCTTTATAATTTGGGTGGGTGGTATGACCTCATTGGGACCTCCAGAAAACATTAATCCCATCAGGTGAGTATAAGACCACTACCACAGTTTTTGGAGCCAAAATTGAAGCAAGCTTTATTAAAGATGGGCCAGGTCTTTCAATACTGGTAAGGTCCATACCCAGGATTCCCAGAGTATGGTGCCAAATTACATTAGTCAGAGGCAAAACCCACAAGGCTATGTACTTCCCACCTATGTCCAATCAGGAGCAAGCATACATCCTGATGTACTTCCTGCCTATGTACCTCCTGCCTATGTATGATCAAGCACATCCTGTACAGCTGAGGCAACCAAGCTTGTTTACAGCAGCAAAAACACATGGCTTGTTATCTTACATGAACAACAGCCCCAGCATTCCAGGAAGCTATCTGTCCTTGGCCAAATGGGGCTTACAGGTTAGAGGCACTTTTGTTTTACATATATCTTAAGCACAATAATTTAAACTTAGAATATAACTTTAGCCCTCACATATGATGGTTCATTTGAGAGACTAAAGTGTTGAGGGGAAAGGGGAGGACTGAGAGTCCAAAGCCAGCCTCAGCCATAGAGTATGACTCCATCTAAAAAAAAAAAGAAAGAAAGAAAAGAAAAAGAAAAACGCCTTTCTAACAATTTAAGTTTACAGTGATATTATATTCACATGCTGTACAATTCCAAGCACAGCTTCTAAACTTTTTCATTCCCCTGATAACAGAAACTCTGAACAAGTAAATAAATGCTCACATTTCCTTCCTTCACACCCATAATTAACTTATTTTAGCACATAAAAATAAGATGGGTTAGTGTCTAGAACAATGATTGATTTAGAGATTGGGAAAGAAAAAAATGCATATTACTCAATGGATGTTGATATGTAACCATGTCCTAATGGCGGACTTAAGGCAGTGGTTATACAGGTAAAATTTTCAACTTCCTGCTGTTTGAATTTTTTCTTAATAAAATGTTGGGGAGGGGTTTCTGTGCTTAGGTACCAGGCTCAGGGACTCTGATGCAATAGTTCTATTTGTATTGAGGCATCACATTTTTCTTTTTCCTTTTTTTCCTCCAAGACATGATCCAGCGTACAGCCAGGGATAAGAACTCGCTGCACAATGCCTGGGGGAGTGGCTCAGTCAGTAAAGTGCTAGGCACATAAGCATGAGTTCAGTCCCCAGTACCCAAGTGAAAGCCACTTGTCAGAGTGTGCCTATGATCCCGGTGGCTGGGGAGGTAGAGACAGACCAGCCCATCTCATTCTAGGTTCAGTGAGAGACTCTGTCTCAAAAATAAGGGGAAGAGCAACTGAGGAAGACACTCAACACACATCTCTGGCCCTTATAAAACATGTACATACCCACAAAACACACACACACACACACACACACACACACACACACACACACACACACACACAGAAAACCCACTACACTGTGATCGTAGAGCCAAGGTGAGGCAAAAACAGGACATGGAATAACCAGGAGAGTGAGCAGAGAGAGCACATTTCTACATCCATAGCAGAGAGAGGCCTGCAGGGCTGTACTTTCTGTGTCTAGGGGGCTCTGTAAAAGAGGAACGAGAAGAGGAGTGGCTCGGTGAGTTGTTGAGAACTTAGGATGGGTCAGAGATCTCTGAAGGTCTTAATGTAAGGATGGTCATTTGGAATGGTTCATCCTTTGCCATGCTTCCTATGGTTTTAAACAAGACTATCCCTGCATTCAGAATGATATTTTGACCATGTTAGTGCTCCTTAGGTCTTGAGAAGTGTTAAGATGCACTTTTAACATGTATACCAATACATTTATGTTTTATTATTGTTATGCCATCTTTTTGGAGGTAAAGAGAGAGATTAACCTATTGAAACAGACAATGTTTTAACCTCAGGAGCCGTTAGTTCGTGGATCAACTGAGAATGAACAAAAGAAAGTAAGGCCTGGAGAGAATTGGGGCCAGTAATCATCTTAGCTGAGGGAATTTGAAATTGACAGTTCCAGAAATGCAATTGTAATTCAGTTAATCAATTAAAATGTATAACTGACATTCCCCAGAGAAATAATTCCCATACTGTTATCTTCCATAACCCTTCCCTAGTTCAGCTATATTCAGTCTTCCCCTAGAGGCTTCTATAGTACCCTAAGGTTATTTGTTCCTGCAATAAATAACCCCAGGCCACTAAAACATATGAAAGGAACCAAAACACCAGCATCGGCCCCATTGTCGTGAGACTCCAGCTTAGCACAGTTGAAAACTGGAGGCAAAACTGTGCCCAAGTGCCTAGAGGAGAAGGACCAAAGGCCAGTCCCAGAAAAGCTGCATCACAGGTGAGATCCAAAGGGAAAGTGCCCACTTAACAGGAGGAAGTATGCTGAAGTCCAGGAGTACCTCAGGAAGGGGAGATTCAAGATAGGAAGAGACATGTGAGGCCAGGGACCTGAAGTTCCTTCTGCTTGTGAGCTTGCCCTATAGTGTTAAGGTAAGAAGTTAGGAAGTACAGGATAGGGCAGTTAGAGGCATGGAGAAGGGGAGAAGAGAGAAGAAGGAAGGACGGTTGTTCCCTCTGACATGGAAGGCCTTGTTTTATTTAGCAGTGATGCTTCCAGCAAACTTACAGTGATCATTGGCCCCAGAAGCCAACAGTTAGACCTGTCCTTCCATAGCTCCTGACTTCAGCAAAGGGAGAAAGAAAAAGAGGGAGGGAGGGAGGGAGGGAGGGAGGGAGGGAGGGAGGAGTCCATCCAAGCCATATTATCACACAGCATATTAGTTGATGCTTGCTTTTATGTCCCTGAACCATGCAGAAAAAGTTAAAACTGGTGCCCTCAATTTTAAGGGTAAGGGATATACGTGAAATGTTTTAGAAAACTTGGCAAATAGCACAGTTTTGGTTTGTTCTTAACGGGGTCCTGTTGCCCCTGAAATGATAACTTCACATGTTTGTAATCACTCCACACCTGCACCGCCTCCATAAATCTAGACAGTGGTGGCATGACTCAGAAGCATGCCTTTGACTTTGGGTGTCCCTACTTCTCCCAGCTGCAGAGGCTGCTATTTCCCTCTCCCCCTTATTTTGCTGTTGGTAAGGCATTTCAGCATTCTTATGGAGCTCTGACCCAACACGAAAACTGAGAGAACTTTCAGGAAAGGAGTGTAGTGGGCTAGCGTGAACCCTCAAACTCATTCACTGTGTCTAAATGGTCTGACACTGCAATTGACCCTACTGGGCACTGCTTCTGAGGGTAGGAAAGAAGGGCTTGTGGGTTGGAGGATAGAACCCTAAGGTCATGTGGAACAGGAAGAGTAGTGCCAAGGCAAGAGAGACTGCTCTTTTCAGAAGTAAGACTGTAGAAAAAAAAAAAAAAAAAAAACAATGATCAAATACCTGTCTCTATCAGGCTCACGCAGGTAGAAGTAAAAACAGGGAATTGAATCCATGTGTAGCTCTTCAGATTTTTTTCCCTGCTGTTATGTCTCCTTTGCTAGGGAATACATTTAAAATCACCATCAAACTCCTGGTGTTCTATCCCTGCCCTCTTTGCTACTCTGCTTTTACCCCCAGCCTAGAGTCCACTTGGGTGGAAATGCACCCTATAATGAACCCAGGTTAATCATCTGCAGGTTTCCCCTGATAAGTCACAGTGTGTTTGCTGTGCTCCTTCCCAAGAGTCAACAGCAGCTGCAGGGATGTGCCCACAGTGGCCTATGGCATGCTGAATGCTGGTCCAGATGGGAGGCCTTGTGCTGGGGGAGTATTCACGGCTGAGTACTACCATCTGGAATGCCTCTGTTGCCCTGAAGGCACTTGTCTGGGGCTGCAATGGACACAGCTTAGAGATGCCAAAAACTGAGCCAAGTTCACTGGATGTACAAATGGCCTGACGTCAATGGAATTTACTCATAATTTAGGCCTCGTGTGTGATGTACTGTCTGAACTAAATGATCTGTCAAAACAATCAGGGAATAAGAAAAGAGGAAGGAATGAGGTGGGAAAAACAGAAGGAAGAAAAGAGGAGGTGACGGAAAAGAAGAAGAGGAGATCAGGACACAACCAGGAGCTGTGCTGGAACAGGTTCAGCGTTCGGCTCCTGAGGCCAATGGTCCCTGTGAGTTTACTGGAGCATCAGTGCCAAGTAAAACATGGCCTTTTACAGCACTGAATTACGTGAGTGCAGCGCTGTGAAAATCAGTGTAGCAAAAATCCAACTGGGTTAGGCCAGCGCCACAAAATGATACAAAATGATAATCATACATACTGCCAACACCTGAGTTTCCCAGACGTGGTGGCCAGGACAGACTTGCTTGGATACACATCCAGATCTCCGTTGTTTAAAACAAGGAATCTGCAATTAAGAAATGAAAACCTCCCGGATATTATTTGCTCTGTGTCCAGAAGAGAATTTATTGTGAAGCTCACAAAATTTCAGCCTTAGAATCCTCCCCTTGCCTGGGTCCCCGTAGTGATGAAATGTTCAAGTGAGGTGAGGAAACCATCACCGAGAATGAGAATTCTAGCATTTCTGGTAAACTGCTTAACTAGATCTTAGGAGAAAATAACACAAATCACCAAGATTTTGATGCTTTGTTAGGATTTACTTTTTGGTCCTAAATAAAACTCACTTTTATACCTGTTTTTAAACCTTCAAATTATTTTTATTGGAGGCTAAAATTACAAAACTTCAAGCTCTATAAAATCTGACTCTATCCCTATCTGCCTCTGTTGCCTTTTCCCTAGTAACTGCACCTTTGCCTTTGTGGTAATGTCCTTCTGTCTATCCAGTGGTGGACACATGATCCAGGCCTACCCAATGAGCAAGACAGGAACTGATTCAGAAATGAGCACATGATCCAATTTCAACCCAATTTGTGCTATCGATAATCAGGGGCCAAATTTTTTGCCAGATCTTCTACCAGGTTCAGATTTAAAACTGATGGGAATGGAAGTCTGACACTGCCAACAGACATCAGGAAGCTGCCCGAAAATACAAATAGCAAAGAAAGAATCTGAGATAAAAAAGAAGCCAAGACCTGATTGTATCGCTTTACACATGACTCAGCTGGAAAACCTCACCCAGGGAAGCTGGCTGTTGGATGCTCTCCCCAAGACACGTCCACAAGCACAAGCCAGACAAAGAGCTTACTAGACACAGTGAAAAGTCTGAATGTGCCCTTTGAGATCATCAAGGAACGCTTCAGTGGCCAAGGGTACAGCATGGCATTCAACCCTCCTTCAACTGTAGGCATTGATGACTTGAGAGAGAAAATCTAAGGAAGACAGAACAGAGATGGTCATCTGATGACAGAATCCAACTCAATCAGGCCCTCTGCTTTCTTTTTTAATTTTCTTAAAGATTCACTTATTTCATGTGTATGAGTGTCTTGCCTGAATGTATGTATGTGTACCACATGTGGGCCTGGTGACCACAGAGGCCGAAAGAGGGCATCAAATCCTCTAGAACTGGAGTTAGAGATGATCGGCACTTGTAACACAACCTCTGGTCCTTTGCAAGAACAAGTTCTCTCTACTGCTAAGCCACTCTCCAGCTTTCTTATGGACAAACAGTCGAGAAAGCCTCTCTTACTCCCTGAGGAAGAAGGCAACAGCTAATAGGATGAGCAGGAGTTCCTTGTCTGCATCTAGCATCTCCTTTCCTAAGACTCAACATTATATGAATTGTTTGAAAAATATTATTTATCTTTCCTGATTTTGTTACAGATATTATGAAGGATGTGCTAAATGAGTAAGATATTAAGACTGATCTGCTAAAATCATCTAGTATATTGTATCCATTTGTCTTCTATGGATATACAATTCAAAAATTGAATTTAATCAGAGTGAGATTAAAATACCAGTTAAAAGTAATCTAGCCTTTTATCCAATCAGAAAAATGATTAATAAAATTTTCATATTTTTCTTGAAAAGTTTATACAATTACATATCACTTGGGGCTAATATCTAATTAGAGGTTTTTGCCCCAAAAAGGGTGTTTTATAACCCCAGAGGACATCCTTTTGGGAGATACTACATGTTTTTCAAGATTTATAGATCAGCTGTAGGTTATAAAGCTACTACTGCTTTTAAACTAAAAAATATGTAAGGCAGCCATGTAAATTGCATTTGTCCTTAGATTTCAATTTATCAGAATTTTCAATTTGCTATTAAAAAATGCATCCATCAGTATATTAAAAATATGACTTGTTTGGGGAACTAGAGAGATGATTCAACAGTTAAGAGCACTTGTTGATCTTCCAGAGGACCCCAATTTGCCTCCCAACACCCATGTCCAAGATGGTTCACAGCCAACTGTAACTCCAGTTCCAGGGAGTCAGGCACCCTCTTCTGACCTCTATGAGCACCTGCACACAGGTGAAGAATGTGATACACACACACACACACACACACACACACACACACACACACACACAAAGACACACAATCAAAACAAATCTTTTAAAAATATATGGCTTATTTTCTTTTCAAACTACATGAATGATAAAGTTTATGTTAGAAATTGACTGTACATTTTTAGAAAACACTGAATTAATTTCAGCAGACAATGTAATCAAACTTGGATTTTCAGATGCTACTCTGGTTAAGGAACATGCTTTTGCTGGGCAGTGATGGTGCACACCTTTAACCCCAGCATTCGGGAGGCAGAGGCAGATAGATCTCTATGAGTTCAAGGCCAGCCTGCTCTACAGAGTGAGTTCTAGGACAGCCAGGACTACACAGAGAAACCCTATCTCAAAAAACCAAAAAAAAAAAAAAAAAAAGGAAGCATGTTTTAGGATTTACCAGTTTCTATTTCTGATCCATATGTATGTCCTGCTTTTGTAAACAAGTTATGATAAAAAAGAAAAAAAAGCATAAGAACACACCCATGGCACTGTGTAGACAGTTTATCATTAAGAAAAAAGAAATAGATCAAGGTTTTCAAAGAACATGTTGTCCTTGACATAACTACCAATTAATTAGCAAAAAGGTATAGTAATAAAAGGAATTTACATGACAAGCTAAAAAGGACCATCAAAATAACTGAGCTCTCTCAAGAACATTTTATTCCTAAATTAAGGGCCTTGAACTCAATATTCCCTGCCTCAGCCTCCCTCAAGGGCTGAGATCACTGTGTGTGTCGCTATTTGCCACTCTATATTAAAGGGAAAGAAGTCTTCTGGTGGCATTTAAGCAGTGCAAGGGATGAAAATCAGGGCCTTCCAGATGCTGGGCATGCACCCTACCTCTGAGCTACATCCCCAGCCCTTAGCTTTTGAGACAGGGTCTTGCCTTGGAGCCCAGATGGCCTTTGAAGTTACTAGGTGGCCTACGCTGGCCTCACACTCATGATCCTTCTGCTTCAGCCTCCCGAAAGCTGGAATTAAGGATGGGCTGCCAAAGCTAACTTGAGCAATCATTTTAAAACCTTGATCATTTTAGATTCCTTAGTGGGTCATGGATGTACCCTTATGTATTGTGGGCTGGCAAAAGCAGGAGAATATGAGTGATAGAAGAAAAAAACAACTACATCTTCCATGAGCTATATGTTTATTTTACTTGGTGCTAAATCAAAGAATCAAGCCTTGTACAGTATTTTAAAACATTGGCCCATTTTATTCCAGACATGTGAAGTACAAATGCCAGCAAGCACTTCTTATGTCCTTAGGATTAGGAGTGGGAATTTTCATTTGATTTTTAAAAACTTCATTGTTGATCTTTCAAAACGGACTAAACCTTTTAAAAGGATTACAGTGAACATTTTGTTCCTTGTAAAAGTTTCTATAATGCCTTATTTGAATGTTGTTATCTACTTTCTAAAAATGTTGTCAACTGCCTAAACTTGTGAATTATCACTTAGGTTAGCAGGCATACATGAGTCTTTGTTAAAACATAATGAAATGTCAACAGTGTCACTGTTTTACTTTGTCTCTGGTCTTATAAGCCTACTCCACCAGCCTTTCTTTCTACTACAGTGATGACTCACTGACCTTATTCTATTGTCTTTAAACAGTTTCTTTAATAAAATATATGGATATGGAAATGCAAATTTTAATCCAGACAATATCTCTTTCGATTCCAAGGTTGTTTCTAAAAATATTATGAAATCGGCATTTATGTTTTAGTAATGATACTTCTTAAACTTGGTTGAATGTTGGTTCTAAAAATATGCTCATGTCCTAATATCCAGCCTCTGAAAATGCTACCTTATTTGGACGACAGGTCCCTGCAGTTATAATTTAAGGATTTGAGATGAAGTCATCCAGGTAGGCCTTAAAACCAACAACAAGCATCCTTATGAGAGAAAGATGCAGACAAAGATAAAGAGGAAAAGGCCATGCAGAGATAGAAACCAAGACTATAGTTAGGTTACCAGAAATTGGCCAAGTTAAGAAAGGATTCTCTGCTAGAGCCATCAGAAGTGTGGCCCTGATGACACCTTGATTTCAGATTTCTACCCTTCAGAGAGTGATTACAGATTTCTGCTGTGGTTTAAACCACAAGATTTGTGGCAATTTGCTATTCCCTAGAAAACTAATCTTTTTTTCATTTTTTTATTTGTGCATATTAATTAATCATACTAGAAATATCATTGTGAGGGGCTAGAAAGTATAGTTGGGATTTTCTTTAGGCCACCAACCAGCTCCCAAATAAAGGCATGGAAACTTATTATTAATTATGAATGCTCAGCCTTAGCTTAGGTTTGTCCCACTAGCTCTTTTTAACTTAATTTAACCTGTTTCTATTCATCTACATTTTGCCTCTGGCTTTTTACCTTTCTCTCATTCTGTATGTCCTACTTTCCTGCTTCCTCCGCGTCTGGCTGACTGGCCCCTGATATCTCCCTGGCATCTCTTTTTCTTTCTTTTCTGTGTCTAAATCCCTCCTCCTACTTACTCTCCCTGCCTAGAAGTCCTGCCTATGCCTCCACCCTTGCTATTGGTTGTTCAGCTTTTTATTAGAGCAGTCAGGTGCCTCAAGCAGACAAGGCAAAACAGCAACACATCTTTACCTAATTAAACACATGCAGCACATCCTTAATAGTTAAACAAATATTCCTCAAATTAAACAAATGCAACACATCCTTAATAGTTAAACAAATATTCCTCAAATTAAACAAATGCAACACATCTTTGCATAGTTAAATATTCCACAAGAAAGAGGGCTCAGTAGTTAAAATCAAGGACTGCTCTGCAGAGGACCCAAGTTCAGTTCCCAGCCTCCATGCTGGTCAGCTCACAACCCCTGTAACTCCAGCTCAGGTAGTCAGACTCCCTCTTCTAGCCTCCTCAAGTACCCACACACAAGTGCACAAGTGCATTAATACACAGACACAAGCACACATACATGTGGTGTAAAAATAGTCTTTTTTAAAAATAATATCATCGTGAAATGTTCATATGTGCGTATGGTATGTTTTAATCATACTATTCCTCCCTAATGCCCTCCATAATCCTCCTTGATCAACATCCTCTTCTCTGAGTCTCCCTCCTCAATTCATCTCTTTTTTCTGGATATGATCATTTATTTGTTACTCCTAATGACTCTTATTTTGTACTGGACTCTGACTTAGAAGTAAACCCACTCAACAGCAATTTCTGTGGCCATTCGCTTCTCATAAAAAATATGAAGTTCTCCTTCCAGTTCAATGAGTTTCTGAGAGCTGGTGACTGAGAAGATATTCAGCTTCTTCTTGAGGTAGCCAACCACCTAGCCAGACAGGCGGACACACACACACACACACACACGCACACACACAAGGGGTGGGGGGCAGGTGTGATATATATTTATATATATATATATATATATATATATATACATATATATATATATATATATATATATATTTTACATTGACTTATTTTACTGGAGGCAGAGCACATGCATGTGCTCTGTCTGAGGACACCTAACAGGAATCAGTTCTCTCCTTCCCATGTGTTGATTCCAGGGATCAAACTCAGGTCGTCAGGCTTGGTGGCAACAGTCTTTACCCAGAGCCACACCACTGGCCCCACATCTGTTAGTAGGAGGTCATGCTTAACCGTTTTCAGGAAAGACGGTTTTCCAAAGTGCTGTATAATGATATTATGCAAATGAAGTTGAGCAAAGTAACTTACTCCTTGTGAGTCAGTTTTGGTTTTCAACTTTTCCACTAGTCCCATGCTCACAGAATGGTAAGATAATCAAATAAAATGAAACTACCTAGCAGGCATTTGGCAAAAGTAAGGTGCTCAAAGATGTATCCTTTTGCTACACACACTGCCCAGACCCCTTTGCGAGGAAAAGCCTCCAAGGACCGCACTGGCAGGTGTCCCATGCAAAGGCCTGGGCCGGTCTCTGACTCTTTTGCATGTAACCGCTTAGACCCATCTGCTGTCAGCTCTTGTTTCTCACCACCTAACCACCACCCTCTCCCCCAACCTTTTCTACTTCCTGTTTACGTAGA
This sequence comes from Peromyscus californicus insignis, assembly GCF_007827085.1. Classification (NCBI taxonomy): domain Eukaryota; kingdom Metazoa; phylum Chordata; class Mammalia; order Rodentia; family Cricetidae; genus Peromyscus; species Peromyscus californicus. The sequence goes on from NW_026294562.1 coordinate 89,250,419, forward strand.
TTGCTGCTTCCTGGCGGAGAGAGCTGAAGAGTTTCTGCCAGCCTGGCTTTCCCCTGGACCAAACTAAGAAAGCCTCCATGACTTTGTTCTGGTTCTTGTAGCCAAGCCATCACATGAACAAGGAGCAAGCTGCTTCTTGAGCTGCGCCCAGCTGAGTAGCTGGGCCTCTTTCTAGCCACTGAACTGAATCAGATGGACATTAGTCTTACTGCTTCTGGTATAACAAAGGCAGAAACCTGTCCCTTCTTGTCCCAGCCCCTTCAACTATTAGTACTAAGCTCAGTCCTCACTTAGCACTAGAGTGACAGTCACAGGTGGCCATGCCCAGCTTTTCACATGGGTGCTGTGGATATGAATTCAGATCCTCATGCTTGAACAGCAAATGTTCTTACCCACTGAGCCATCTCCCCAGCACAATGATGGCTCTTTTAAATGTCCTTCTTTGAGCATTAATCAAAGGGTGATTTGGGGAGGCAGTAATAAGAGTTATCAGCCACAGGAGGGATGAAAGCACACGCCTTTAGTCTCAGCTATTGAGGGGCTGAGACAGGAGGGTAGTTTGAGTTCAAGAATGAGGCTAGACTGAGAAATATAGCAATACACACCATCTCATAAAACAAAACAACAGGAAAAAAACAGATATGACTTTCATTTTATTCTACTCTTGGTTGCCAAAGTGATTCACTTGGGCACTGCACACTATTAGATGCCAACTTAAGTTTTTTTTTAAAGATTTATTTATTTATTTTGTATACAGCATGTATGACCAGAAGAGGGCACCAGATCTCATTACAGATGGTTGTGAGCCACCATGTGGTTGCTGGGAGTTGAACTCAGGACCTCTGGAAGAGCAGTCAGTGCTCTTAACCTCTGAGCCATCTCTCCAGCCCAAGATTTTTCAAAATTGTTATCTCCTTTACAGATTCAAATGTGGGACTGCGTTTGCTCTGAGAGTAGCACATTGGCTTTCTCTGAGCCAAGCCTTCATTCACATAGCAAGGCAGACTCTGAGAAGACAGCCTAACTCCACAGGATCTTTGGAAGCAATGATTTTCAAAAGCGCTGTGTGCCTTCTCATACCTCATCACCATCAGGGTAAGTAAGGGCTTCCTTTTCTGTAACGGCTTCCACTGTGTAGGGCCCAATCAGCATCATTTCCAACAGAAGTCTGACTTCCTCTCTGATGACTCTGCCTGTGGTACAGATGACTATTTGGAGGACCTCATTTCTTCTGTATAATTCTTGCATTACTCACTCACTGAATGAGATGCACTGCACAATCTCTTTTGTTCCACAAACCGTTGTCCTTACAAAGCCCTCATGAGCATCTGGTAAAAAGCCAGACTTTGAAAGAACTGATTGACTGGGGAAAACTAGGACAGAATGCTCCAAATCACGGGGCCGATGGTCAGATTCCGGGCTAATGGTCTAATGTCACAATTACAACACTGTTTTGACATGGTAGGTTTTAGCCAAAGAAAATGAATGAATATATAGTCTCTTTGCTCTTATCCCTGGTAATTGTTTATAATAATATCTCCAAGATGATGTTTTCTTATGATAAGCATATAACCTCGTTTTTTTAAATCTCTATATGGAAAAAACAAAAAACTATCTAGAGAGAAGATAGCTCAGGGTTTTGTAAAAATATGATATGTAATTTTGAAATTTGAAAGTCTAGTGTTGAAATCAGAAGTGGTACAAAGTTAAATTATAATTTGTTGCATTTTGAAATCAGGTTCTACTATTGGAAAAATTGCAAATATTCAGTATCTTTTATATTAAATTATATTAATAAAAATCTATGTATACAATTCAGTCTCATAAAGTCTGTAACAAGAAAATACATTGTCAATCACATTTGACACATGTAGTAATAAAAACTATATTGATGGGCAGTGGCATCACATGCCTTTAAACCCAGCACTAGGGAGGCAGAGGCAGGCGGAGCTCTGTGAGTTCGAGGCCAGCCTGGTCTACAGAGAGAGTTCCAGGAAAGGCTCCAAAGCTATACAGAGAAACTCTGTCTCAAAAACCAAAAAAAAAGCTGGGCGGTGGTGGCACACGCCTTTAATCCCAGCACTTGGGAGGCAGAGCCAGGTGGATCTCTGTGAGTTTGAGGCCAGCCTGGTCTACAGAGCGAGATCCAGGACAGGCACCAAAAAATTACACAGAGAAACTCTGTCTCGAAAAACCAAAAACCAAACAAACAAAAAAAACATAAAAACAAAAACACTATATTATTTGAAAGGAAGTGTTATTATATCTCTTATTAAAATAACATTCTCCTGAGTGTTGCAAGTAATATCTTATATGTGTTTATATTCTCACAGATTTTAGACTGTTAGCTTGTACTAGGAAAATTCAATAGGTATGTATTGGATTAGTTAATGTTTAAAAGTGATGGAAAGAACCATCAACTACTAATAAATATCTTTTGTATTAAGTAAAAAAAAAAAGCTAATTTAGTAGAATTTTATCCCACTTTTTAATACACCATTTACACTGATATGTTACCTTGTTTCCCAAGGTTTAACATTTGCAACAGAATTACTGGTCCCGAAGGCAAAAGAGCCTAAGCTCAATCCAATCAGTTTACTTAGTGCCAAAAACCTTTACTAAAATCTGACAAGTGCCTACAGGTATCCGTGAATCCCTGAGGCTCACGACCTGGCCAGGTGTGAATATCCTGTTTTAGTCCATTCTCCTTGCCTTACCAACTGCTCAGATGAAAGGAAAAAAAGCTTTGACTTAGCCAAGCTTGTTGTCAGATATGGAGTTCTACCTCTCACTAGAAGAGCCTCAGGCCACAGTTTAGGAGAGCTGCTTTCCTGCATTGTCATGGGAACTGCTGACACAGAGCAAGTTCTCAATGTTGGTTCCCTCTTCTTACCCCTTAGTGTAAAATGACACCTCATATATCTTTAGGAAATGTTTGGTATCTTTTCCCTATCACATTCACTACTGTGTGTGTGTGTGTGTGTGTGTGTGTGTGTGTGTGTGTGTGTGTGTATGTGTGTGCATGTGCGCGTGCATGTACCTTTACATGCATGTCAGAAAATTAAGGTCACTTGTGGGTAGTTTAAGGAACTAGTAGCTAATGATTACTATAGTTGTTGGGGAAGACTTGAGACTTCCTGACATGCTGCCAAGATTGCTTCTGGTACAGAAGATAAAACTCTATCACATGTGTGAACACCCATCTTCCTCGTAGATTCCTAGAAACTCAGTGTTTTTCTTGCTTTCTTGGAAAAAAAAAAAGCTATCACCTCCTACAAGGAAATACCAGACATAAGAGTATTACTATTGTGAACAAAAATACCCTCTGAGTTTTATAAGCACACTTCATACACACATACATACATACACACACACACAAACTTTGTAGACTTCATCTTTATCTTTCTTTCTTTTAATTACTATGATCCCATAAAGTAAATCTTTTTATCCCATACATAAAAATCTAAAATCCAGAAGAATTAAAAAGCTTGTCCCCTATTATGCAAGTGGTAACCCAGCTCAGTCTTACTCCAGAGTCCCTATCCTTTGTACACCACACAACCCACTGCCTCAGCAACACTACTTCTAGCTACCAGGGGCCTCCAGATCCTGAGATTTGAACAGAAAATCACCTATGATAATAAAATAATGATTCAGAAATCAATAACATTTTTTTCAGTCCTGACTTCCTGCTAATATTGTCCCCTAAGTGACATCCCTTCCTTAGGCTCCCAGTCAAATGTATCCATTTCTTCCTGGGTTCTCTTCCCTCCCTCATCCCTATTTCCTCTCAAATCTGATTTGCCATAAGTAATAGAAGGGTAACAACGATGGGTTTTCAGCTTGGCAAGGGCAAGGCCCAACACAAGCATGTCCGCCAATGAAAAGGATTTATTTCCTGCAGCAAGCAAAAAGAACATGGGAGTTATTTATAAAGCAGTGATCTCCTTGAGCAGAAGCAGCATGGGGATTTTATTCAGGGAACCTATATGTATTTTTATACGTGTTGGCCCATTCCTGAGCATGCTCAGTTTCAGTTCCTAATTTAAGAAGGAACAGTAGTAGCTGTATTTTGTGCACACTTAGCTCATGGATGGAGCACAGTATGTGTTGAAAAGATTAAAATGGTTTACAGAAAAGGCCACCAGACATGCTTACTTCTATCATAAAGTTCTAGCAGAAAATAAAGGGCTCTGCAAGTTTGTCTGTTAAGGGACCAGCCTCACTTAGCAGCTAACAGAACGTGGAGAGGAAGCTGAGATGTCATAGAGGGACTAAGCTAGGGAGAGTAAGGGATAAGAGTCCAGAGCCCCATACGACAGGCACAGCACTGTGTGCCTAGCAAGTATGGAAAGAGCAGTTCAGTTGCTGGCTCAGAGTCAAGACGGTATCACAGCCCAAGCATTGTGCCTCCTGCCTCCTCTTTCCTTGTTCCTCCACCCTCACTCTTGTATGGGATACCCAGGCCCATCTTACTAGGAGAAGTAGAGGTAAGCCAAGGAGAGAATAAAAAGGAAGCCGAGGCAGCTGATAGAATACTTGTCCAATTCAGTTTCTTTCCGTCCCTCGACTGCTGCTCTGAAAGAGCTCTTCCCTTAGCAGTGTTGGTTCTACTATGTGCCCTGAAGTTCCTGCTGTGTTATCAGCCTACACCAGTGTTCTCTCCCTGGGGAAGAAAGGTGCTGTTATGGTTTAGCTATGAAGTTCTCCCTGGACCAAAGTCTCATGTGTTTGAAGACTTGGTCTCCAGCTGGTATATTCAATCATTGAGAGGGGAATGGAGCATGTAGACTCTGACTTAATCAATGAATCAGTCCGTTGGCAGATTCATAATTTGACGGCATTACTGGAAAGTGGTAGAAACTTTCGAAGGTGGGTCCTAGTTAGACAAAGTAGGCCACTGGGGCCCTGTGCTTGGGATGTGTGCTGTCCCCAGCCTCTTCCTCTGCCCTCTCTGCTTCTCAACTGCTGTGAGGTCAACAGTTCTATTCCACCAAACTCGCCCACCATCACAGGAACCAGCTGGCTGTAGGTTGCAACCTCTGACACCACGAACCAATTTTCTCCTTTGCCGTCCCAGGTACTTGGCATCTACAAGGAAAAGTGTGGCTACTAAGGTATTGATCTAGGCATTCATTCAACAAACACGTTGAATACCAACTATATTTTGGACTGGTAATTCAGAGATCAACAAGGAAGATGTTCCCAGCCTACTGTTACAGGAGCCAATTCTTATGCAGTGGACTCCCTGAGGCCCTTCTAAGCCAGACTCAGCTGAGATGCTCTGAGATATTATAAGGTCTAGGTTTTGAAACCGATTGATAATTTTGCTTTACAACTTCAACCCCCAAATATATGCTTATCCTATAAGGTCATGGATCATCATGCAAGGAAGAGTGACTATTTCATCTTAGATAGCCAATTCTCATCAACATGGCATGGTTGCCTGGAGTCTTATGCTGAGAAGAATTATAGAACTCCATGTGTGCTCCATAGGAAAAGGAGCCAAGCTAAATTGGCAATTTCTGTCAGTGTAAGAGAAGGGTGAAGACAAGGGTACTACACATTTCTGTCTTAGCATTTATGTAGAAAATTTTCATTTTTACCATAGTTTATGACTATTCACTTCTCAATTGGGGCCATAAATTCTAGGAATGGCAGCATTGTCTGAAGGAAGGAGGGCCAGAGGCTTAACTCTTCTGAAGGAAGCATGGTAGAACACAGCGAGCACAAAGCTACAGACTCAGGGAAGCATGACTTTGGAACGAGGCACCACACCCTTCCACTGACTGAGCCTGGTTGTGTCCCAGTCAATTCTTCTTTTTCACTAACTGTGCTCAGTGAAGTCTTTGTGAACTCAAAAAAGAATGTTTGCAAATGATCTTAGTCCTGGGGAAACAGAAAATTTGGTGCCTGCAAGCCGCTGCTCACATTTTTTTGGGGGGGGGGCTTCAAGACAGGGTTTCTCTGTGTAGCTTTGTGCCTTTTCTGGAACTCGCTTTGGAGACCAGGCTGGCCTTGAACTCACAGAGATCTGCCTGCCTCTGCCTCCCAAGTGCTGGGATTAAAGGCGTGTGCCACCACCGCCCGGCCTCATTTTTATCAGTAGTCAATACATCATTTCATTCCATTCATTTAAAGATATTTTAGTATACACTGTTACTCAGTGTAGTGGTTTGCACTGGTAATCTCAACACTCAGAGCTAAGATAGGAGAATCACAAGTTTAAGGCCAACCTGGCCTATATAACAAGATCCTGTCTTCTGGAGAAAGAGAGAGAGAGGGAGAGTGTGTGTGTGACTCAGCAACTTGAGACCCAATGCATATAACACATGACTGAATGATGCTTATGTGATACATGCTATTTTCTCTGTAAGGCACAGACTGTAGCAGGAATCTTAGAGAGTCTTATTAATAAAATCAAACCCGGGGCCAGTTATTGGGGTGAAATGCTGGATGGTCAGAAAGATAGAACAAGCCACAGCTAACCTCACCTGGCCAACTTCTCAGCTGGTCTTGTTTCCTCAGACTGGAAGCCTCTGTGTCCTCATATCTGAATGGCTCTCAGCTGAACTGTGCTGCTAGAAGCCTGAAAGCTTAACCAGCCAAAAGCTTCTAGTTTCTGGTCTTCACACCTTATATATCTTTCCTTTCTACCACCACTCCCTGGGATTAAAGGCCCGCTTTCTGGGATTAAAGGCGTGTGTCACCATACCTAGCTGTTTCCAATGTGGCCTTGAACTCACAGAGATCCAGAAGGATTTCTACCTCTGAAATGCTAGGATTAAAGGTGTGAGTGTCACCATTTTCTAGCCTTTGTATCTAGTGGCTGTTCGGTCTCTGACCCCAGATAAGTTTATTAGGGTGCACAATATTTTTGGGAACACAACACCACCACACAGAGACAGCCTTCTTATGCTTAAGAACACTACATGGCACTTTAGCATCAGAGTTAGGACCATTTTAAAAAGTGAAACCACCAACAAAAATACAAAATGGGAGAACCAGCAGTAAGTAGGCTGCAAAAAGAATCTCCTTTACTTGCAAGAGCAGAAACAAGGCGAGCTATTTTTTTGCTCTAGCTAGGCTGGGAATATGCACATTGAACAACTTTTGTTTGTTTTAACTCTGTGCACGTGTCTGTGAAGAGCCACAAAAGGACTGATTGGGACTGACAAATGTCACCAAGTGCACAGATTTGCATTATAGAATGTATGAATGAGCATGGGTTGCAGTAAACCTTGGTGAGCCTAGGTGATGGTACTCTCACACAGTACAGGTCAAATGGAAAAGCACATATGTGCTTCTGTGATGCCAGGTACCTCTGTAGACCAAAATAAGTGCATTTTCACTTTCTGTACCCCATCTGCTGTGCTCCAACCTGAGAGGTAAGAGGACACCAAGAAATCTCCTGCCAAATACATCATCTTTTTCCTTGGATCACAAATCAAAATCTATTCCTACTGGCTCAGGTAGAAAAGGAGGCTATTGCTGAGCATGGTGGTCCATATCTTTATATGTACTCAGAAGGCAGGGTTAGGTGGATCTCTGTGAGTTCAAGGCTAGCCTGGTCCACATAGTGAATTCCAGACCAGACAGGGCTCCTGCTCCAGGGGAGAAGGAGGTGGTGGCATTTAAGTACATACAGGAAGTAACCTTTAGAGAACACTTAAGTGCCAGGGTCACAACCAGGCCACCATGAATGGGACTGACACAAAACAGAAGCAGCTCCACCTCTCACATGGCTCCATTCTCTGCCTTCCTCCTGTGCTTCAGAGTGTCTGCTGTCCTTTTCTGCTTCTCTCTGCAGATAGGCTTCCTCTAGCTTCCCTGCACCTTCATAACACTGACTCTTATGTGGTTTCGTCTTCCACAGCACTGATTCTAGCCAAACTCTACAAGGCCTATGCACTGCACACCTGACATGCTGCCCTGTCTATCACCACTTGCATTTCTTGGAACAGATGCAACCTCTGGCTGCAGTGTTGGCCTCCAGTCGGGCTTGGTCCCTGGCTCTCTCCTGGGAGTCTGATCTATAAGCTCCGTCACTTCTGTCATTGCTCTGTGTATCTTTCTGCTGCCTCATGGCTTTGTTTGCTCAGCGCTCCTGTTTATTCATGGTTTCTGCTGACTCATGAAGTCTGACTACTGATTGCTGCTTCGCACACATTGTTTTCCTGTTTCTCCAGTTCAGATGCTTAAAAGAGTAACAAACACCCTGGAACTCAGGTTTTAAAAGATTACTTTTTAAAGTACAGAGTATACAAAGTGGCCGGTTTCACTGTGGTGTTTTGACATAATATGCCATTATACATGCATTCATCCCCCCCACCTCCATCTATATTCCTGATGCATCCTGACTAGTCCCTTCCTCTTCCCAAATTCAGCTCTTCCGATTTTACATCACATTGTATTTTCAAAGGGAGAGAAAACGAAAGAATTTAAAACTGCTTTTCAATTTTAGAAATGTTATAATGTGCAAACGTATACCTTTCAAACTAGGTGATAGATTGATAGACAGATAAATATGCAGTGCTGAGAATCACACTCAAGGTTTTAACCACACTAACTAGTCCCTCTACCATGGAGAAACACTCCCAGCACAAGGAACTATCTTAAATAAGCACATTTGTTTATGTGATGGTGCACATCCCACAGAAAACCATTAGAAAAGATAGTAGCTGTAGCATTTTAAGCTTATTCATCTTTTTTCTGTAATGAACATACACAGTTTATGTAATTTCGAAGCACACCACACTTTAAGACATGGTTTAGAACCCCCTATCTGTTGATTAAAAATCTGCCACCAGTCCTCAAGTCATTTGTCAGGTCAGCCTTTGATATCATAGAAACCAACAGCTCCCAAAGTAACCAGGCAGCTTTGGCAGTCAGAAATGGCAGCTGGTGAAAGGGAAGGCCTGGAGTGCTGTGTCCCTGGGGTTAGAGACACACATTTAGTTCCTACGGGTCAGTTAACCTGGCTTATTGACAGAGGGAAATGGGAAAGGTCCACCACCCACCTGGCTCCCAGGGGCAAGCACAGTTAGACACTGTCCACAAGAGACACAAGCATGGAAGGAAGCAGGCAGTGAAAATCCAGCTCTGCTGAGCACTCCTGCTCACACTGGGCGACGGCTCTTTCAAGTGGTCAGCAGGATACACAGATTGTAAAGCCATTGCTATAAAGTTATCAGTAGCCAGAAGTGAAAATGTAATCCTGTTTACAATGGGAATTCCATTAAGTAATTTGGAGCCAATTTAGCATCCTGACTAGTCCCTTCCTCTTCCCAAACTCAGAAAACTCCAAAACCATAATGACACACTGAAGGAACTCAGACTAGACGGATAGCAGTTGCTATGCATGACTGGAAAGACTCTGCAAACGGCACAACACTTCCATGTCCACTCACATATTTAATGCTGTTATGGTTTGAGTGTGAAATGTCTCCACAGGCTTACGTTCTGAATACTTATTTCTGAGCTGGTGGCACTATTCTGGGAGGTTACAGAAGCTTCAATAAATGGGACCTCACTGAAGAAAGTGAGTCACAGTGAATGGGGTCCTTGGAAGTGTCTTGTCCCCTTTCTGGTCCCCTCTCTCTACGTCCTTGCTGTCACGATGTGAATTCTGTTGCTTCTATCCTGGGCGTGATAGAACAGAAGAATTCACATCATGACAGCAAGGACGTATGTTCTATCATGCCCAGGATAGAACAGAACTGTGCGCTGAAATAAACCTTTCCTCTACATTACGTATGTCAGGCCATTTGTCACAGTAATGAAAAAAGTAACCAATGTGAATGCATCACTGATTGATGGGATGCTGAGAGTTTTATAAGACAGAATAACAAAACAATAGCAAATTTTACATCAATAGAAGCATGCTGTTAGTGTCATGCAAGAAAAAAAAATATATTACAGAACTTTCTCATGGACGTTAAAACATGGTGATATTCTAATGCAATTAGAAACTACCAAAAGTCTTAGTTCACTTGCATGCTGCCATGCAAAATATGACCCACTGGTTGCCTGGCAAAATATGACCCACTGGTATAAAAGTGGCAAAAATGCTTTGCAGAAACTATCCACTTCCTGATTGGATTGGAGATCTGCTCTGTGGGAGTAAATTCATGCTTGGCACTGTAGACCCAGGCAAAAGCCTATGGTTAGGGTGTCACAGGCCCTATGGAGGAATCTGCTACTGATGCTTGCGAAATGGATATGTAGGTAGACTTCTTTTCAAGTGTTTACATTTATACCCATGGTCCAGTGCAGTCTCAGCCTTGGTCAGAGAAGCCTCTTTTGTCACTGGAGGACAGTCAAAACAGGAACTCATAACTGGGAATAAGTGCTGTGGAATGACGTATGTCAAATGTGTTGATTGGTCAATAAATAAAACACTGATTAGCCAGTAGCCAGACAGGAAGTATAGGCGGGACTAACAGAGAGGAAAATTGAGAGAACAGGAAGGCGAAGGCGGAGGGAGACACTGCCAGCCGCTGCCATGACAAGCAGCATGTAAAGACGCTGGTAAGCCACCAGCCACGTGACAAGGTATAGATTTATAGAAATGGATTAATTTAAGATGTAAGAACTAGATAGCTAGAAGCCTGAGCCATTAGGCCAAACAGTTTAAATAATATAAGCATCTGTGTGTTTATTTTATAAGTGGGCTGTCAGACAGCTGGGGTTTGGCGGGACCCAAAGAGAAAACTCTCCAGCTACAAATAAGTGACTGTTGGATGCTCAGCCCTAAAGGGATATCTATGTCACCCCCTCCAAGGTGCAGGGACTATCACAGAAGGGGATGTGGAAAGTCTGTGCGATCTGGAGAATTGAGGGTAGTGCTGTGAACTGCTTCTGTTTATGGCATGGTCATCATAATCATGAACACACAGCTGCTGTGACCACTTGCACAAGACCTGCTCAAAAGGGGGAGAGGTATAGGAAAGGAGGAGGGATGGGTGGGAGGGAGGAAGGAAGGAAGGACATAAAGGGAGGAAGGAAATGATCTGGGAAGAAGGGAGTGGGCATGAGCTGGAGAGGAAGAGTGAGGGTAGTTAGTAGAAGGAATATAATCACAGTGTACAGTATACAAGTATGGAATAGTAAAACAAGTTGAAAAATAAGGAAAAAAATTAGTTGAATTTAAGGAGCCATTCTGATTATTCTGTTGAAGGGAAATGTTGAAGAAGTCTTGGCTGAAGCCCACTCAGAGGTAAATAGCATCTGTTCTAAGAACATAACTGAGACAAGATGGGAACAGCAGAGGACATTTCAGGGATACCAGGGAGTGACTGTTGAGAGATCTGCTCACACAGAAGTCTGGAGAGTGTCCTGCTGAAGGCATGGGAGCAAATGCATCATCTGCAATTTCCTTAATGTGACATATTTCCCAACTTCCCCCTTCTTATTATTATTTTCTTATAAATGCTTTGTTGTTTAAGTTGATATTTTTATTTTCCTCATTTTATTTGAAGAGTTTCTCTTTTTATAAGCAAAGGAGCAGATGATAACAATTGTGGACATAATATATGTTAGAATAGGTAAATGTAAAGTACTAAGTTCAACTGCTCTCCAACCACTCAACATTAACCACCAACAAATTTTTCTTTGTTTGAATGTTCACGTGATTGTGAGGCCATGTGCATATGCTTTTAAATCAAATGCACTCCAATTATGCAGGCAGAAATAAAAGGACATTTATGACACACTTTATACTGTATGCCTTGAAAAATTAAGAGCCATCAAATTAAAATCTATTTTCATTTGAAGATTAAAATTTTAAGTATTTATTGTAAAATGTAGAAGGTAAAACAATGACCTGATATTCCTAACAGCTAATAAGCTACCAATTTTAGAGACTCGAGGCATAATTTAGTGATACAGTGTTTGCCGAACAAACATGAAGCCCAGGGTTCAATTCCCAGCACACTCCTAACATATAAGTATTTAAAGAAATCACGAAAGTCATGATTGTCAAAACCAGTGAGTTTTACAATATTAAACAAAATAAACTATCTCATTAAAAAGTAAATTATAAATGAAGAACAGTGGAATGAGGAACCATGGATAACAAACCGACAAAGTTCACTCTCTACTGCAAGAGGTGTGATGAAAGTCTGAAAGGCCATTGTTCTGTAAAGAGATCATCAAAAGATACACAAAACAAAAGACAAAAAAGCCTGGAAACATTAGCAGCCTCACTAATTAAGGAGACAGAATTTAAAATAATAATGAGGTGAAAATTCACCATCCAAGGTCAAAATGAGAAAGACCACTGTCAGCCTAGCCTTGAGCAAGAAGGCACTCACACACTGTTTTCACAGTGCCATGAGTTAGCACAGCCTTTCTGAAAGTGGGGGCAGAGCAGACAGCTCCATCCTAGGGAGGACGAAAGGAAAGCATGCCAAAGTGACTTGTATAGCTGTGCCACACACTATAGGGAAAGTGTACGGAGGTAAAATACTCCAAAGAGAGGGCATAAATCATCCTGGAAATATTATTGTTACTATGGTAAGGAAGTGACTTGCCAGTAAACATAATAAAATCTACAAATTATATACTAATGCAAAACAAAAGCACAAATTAAAATACCTCTTGATTAGGACCATGTTAACACGATACCTACACAAACAGGATTATTTATACAATAATGATACCTACACAATAAACATGATACCTTCCACAATAAAGTAGAAGCAAGCAAGATCTTGGAATTGGCATGAATTTGATGACAAAGGCAGTCTTCATTTCTTTGACCTACTTAGAAATGTTTGCTATTAAATATATATGAAATCAGTGTGCACAGTTTTTAATGAATTTTCCTTTATAATCCAACTATGACTGGCATGTAGTTCATCTCATAATTTACTCTCCTCCAAACCATCTCCATTCTAGAATTGCTGAACTTTGGAACAGAAATTCCCAGTTTAGCTCTTGCAGTGGATTCTATGCTGCTTTACCTAGATGCCCCCTTCTCAATGAAGTACCTATTTATTCTCTTACCTGATAAGGGAGTTGGCAGCCAACTCTTGGTTCCCTATGTTTCCAAGAGTTTCCCTCCACTGAAGAAAGCTGCCGTGCCCAAGGTTACAACCCTATCCTGGAGTTCAGCAGCTTCCAATGTCTGGTCAGTGACAGGAGAGAGGGTATAAGACCCTGTGAAGGACAGCTCTGAAGAATAGTTCCTACAAAAGCCTCTTTTCCTGGGAGTCACTACAGTGACTCCATCACTGTTTGCTTGTTTGTCTGTCTGTCTGTCTGTTTTGTCCATGGTAGTGGGTTTGCATTTTGTTGCCTTTTTTTTTTTTTTTTGGCTTAGGTGTTGCTGAGACAGGGTCCCACTATGGCATCCAAGCTTGCCTCAGACTCACTTTGTAGCTAAGGCTGGTATCAATCTCATCGTGATCTTTGTCTCAGCCTCCTGAAGGCTGAGATCACCAGTGTGCTCCATCGCACCCAGCTTGTACCACTTTGTCCAGACACCAACATTGAGCCTCTATTAAGACACCATTTTTCCAATTCTTCCATGAAACCAGTCATCCATCCCCTTGATAGCAAACTGGTTACATTCCAAGGACCAGTGATTTATTTTGACTAGAGCTAACAACAGTCTGAATACGGATTTACCTTTTCTGCCCTCAGAGATCCAACCCACACCCTATCTAAGCAAATATGGAGTATTTGATCACAGAGTTCTGCCTAAATTTTTTATTGGATTCAGAAAACTACAGCAGTGTAAATCATCCATGGATATGACGATGGGCTGACTGTTCTATTCAATTTCTGTTGCCAGAATTGCACGCTAATAGTGTGGATGTAATGGCCTTTTAAAGTCCAGCTAAAGTGTTATTGCATAGGTGAGACTCTGTAAAGATGGAGTGGTACCTTTCAGAATGCAGCATGGACCCTAAATCTACAAGTATAATACTAGCACGTATCTCAATACATCGGATACACAGTCCTAGGATCCAAGACAAAGAAGCAGGAATGATCCCAAGCCTTGTTTACCATCCCCCACAGTGACCTACCTATTTATAGGATTTGTGCTTCTTGTTCCAGAATTCTGGGCTCTGAGTTTAGAGATTTTGGTGATTGACTGGAGTATCTCCTGAGTTGAAACAAGAGCAGCTATAGCCACCTTGAAAGGACATGGTAACCAGGAGGCCACAAATAAACCACATAGTCAGCAGAGATGAGAGCTAAAGAAATTAAAATGGATTGAATAGGAGGGACTCAGTGATTACCAGTTGCAAGCTTCCCACCAGTACAGCTAACAGGAGTTGTATTTTGTCACAGTAGCCTTCTTCCCCAGGAAAATCCAACCAGGATATCAGAGAGCTGTTCCAGAATTTATCATACACAGTAAATAGCTCCCACGCAATAGGTTGGTTTTTTTACCCATGCTACAACATGCTACCATGTGGGAATGAAGTAACCATCCACTATGCTGCTAGGAATATTGGCAGCTGATGGCTCTCAGGTGACTCTCTCCCAATACTGTCTTTGTCTGAGGAGAATAACTTCATCCAGCTTCATTGGCAGCACACCCCTATTGACCAGGCCATGCAAGTATGAAGTCCAGAGTTCCCTGTAGGATTGGCTGAGAGGCCTCTGTTGTGACTCCACTGCAGTTCAGTTTCTAACCAACCCTAGTCCTCTGACGTTAAATCCCTGAGCACTCCCTCAATGAACTCTTTGTATGCAAATATCCATCTCTGAGTCTATTTCTGAAAAGCTCAGTGTGTAACAGTTACATGTATTGTTAACAAAAATACTAACAAAGCTTTAGCTGTGTAACTGTAGGTAGATATTAAGAACTTACAGGTACACCCCTCAACCAGGCTCATCCCCAACTCTGTAGCAGGAAACTTGCTGTGGTTTCCCTTTCCTCTCTGACCCCACCCCCAATGGAGCAAAAAGATCTTCTCCCCCAGCCCTTCTTCCCCCAACTCATCCCATCATCCCAACCTCCATCACCTGCAGATCATCCCCTCCTAACCTTCCTATCTCTGCTGTTGCTATATCACAACCCCCAAATCCAGCAGATAACCCCTGCTAAACCACACGTTATGCCTGCCAGGAAACCAGGTAGACTGTCTGAAAACCTTCTCTTCTATGTTCCCCTAGATCCAATTCCACAGTCTCATCCCCAGCTCTGCAGCAGGAAATCCCTTTCCTCTCTGACCTCATCCCCCAAGGGATCACAAAGATTCTCTCCTCCAACCTTCCTTCCCCCAACTCATTCCAGTATTCCCAGCCTTCACACCACCAGGCACTCCCTGGGAACACACCAGCTAAGCAGGTCAGGAAAATGGGCAACACAGCCATCACACTCTCCAGAAATCAAGGGAAAAAACAGAAAGCAAAGAACAAAACACCCACCCAACAAAGGCTAATCCAGAAATCAGCACCTAGATCTATAATCCTCCCAAACCCAGATACCTAGGCCAACACAAAAACACAATAACAGCCAAGGCAACATGTCTCCAGTAGATCCCAGCTATCCTACCACAGCAGGCCCTGAATATTCCAACATAGCTGAAGCACAAGAAAAAGATCTTAAAGCCAATTATATGAAGATGATAGAGGTCATTAGAGAGGAAATTAATAAATGCCTTAAAGAAATCCAGGAACACACAAACAAACAGTATGAGGAAATGAATAAATCTCTTAAAGAAAGCCAGGAAAACACAAACAATTGGAGGAAACAAATAAAACTGTTCAAGACCTGAAAATGGAAATAGAATCAATAAAGAAAACACAAACTGAGGGAATTCTAGAAAGGAAAAATTTAGGAATTCAAGCAAGAACTACAAAGGAAAAGTTTTACCAATAAAATAAAGAGATGAAATTCAATTCAGGCATTGAAGATACAATAGAAGAAATGGATACATTAGTCAAAATGTTAAATCCAGAAAAATTCCTAACAAAAAACATCCTGGAAATCTGGATACTATTATCTTAGTTAAGGTTTCTGTTGCTGTGAAGAGACACCATAACCATGACAACTCATTAAAAAAAAAACATTCAATTGGGGTGCCTTGCTTACAGTTCCAGAGGTTCAATTCATTATCATCATGGCTGAGAGCGTTGGCAGCATGCAAGCAGACATGGTGGTGGCTACATCTTGATCAGAGGAAAAAGTGTTGTGGAATATTATTTTAACTGAGCAAAGATGTGTTACATTTGTTTATGCTGTGAACTATTACTTTAATTGTGTAAAGGTGTGTTACATTTGTTTAATAATGTAGGATGTGTGTTTAATTCTGTAAAGATGTGTTGCATCTGTTTCACTTTACCTGCCTAAGGCATCTGATTGGTCTAATAAAAAGCTGAACAGTCAATAGCTAGGCAGAGAAAGGATGGGGAGGGTGCTGGCAGGCAGAGAAAATAAATATTAGGAGAAATCTAGGCTCAGGAGAAGAAAAGAAGAGAGGGGAGGACAAGGGAGACATCCAGGACCAGAAGCCAGGCAGCTGCCAGACAGACACAAGAATCAGTGAAAGTAAGATATACAGAAGGAAAGAAAAGTGAAATGTCCTGAGACAAAAGGTAGATAAGAAAAACAGGTTAATTTAAGTTAAAAGAGCTAACCAGAGAGAGAGGAGTCTAACTAAGCTAGGCTGAGCATTCAAAATTAATAAGTCTCTGTGTAATGATTTGGAGCTGGTTGGTGGCCCAAAAGAAAAAGCGTCGTACACAACAGGAAGTAGACTATCTCAATGGGAGTAGCTTGAGCATAGGAAATCTCAAAGCCCACCCCGTAGAGTGACACACTTCCTCCAACAAGTCCACACCTACTCCAACAAGGACACACCTAATAGTGCCACTCCCTATGAGATTGTGGGGGCCAACACATCCAAACTACCACAAACTATGAAAAGACCAAACCTAAGAATAATAGGATTAGAGGAAGGAGAAGAATTCCAGCTCAAAGCCTAGGTTCAAACAAAAATGTTTTGTTGAAAATATTTTCAACAAAATCATAGAAGAAAATTTTCCTAACCTAAGATGGAGATACCTATAAAGGTACAAGAAGTATACAGAACATGAAGTAGATAGCATCAGAAAAGGAGTCCTCTTGAAACATAATAATCAAAACACTAAACATTCAGGACAAAGAAATAATATTAAAAGCTGCAAGATAAAAAGACCAAATTACACATAAAAGCAGACCTATTAGAATTATGCCTGATTTCTCAGTGGAGACTCTACAAGCCAGAAGGATCTGGACAGATGTCATGCAGACTCTAAGAGACAACAGACTACTATACCCAGGAAAACTTTCAATCACCATAGAAGGAGAAAATATGACATGACAAAGTCAAATTTAAACAATCTCTATATACAAATCCAGTCCTATGGAAGGTGCTATAAGGAAAACTCCAACCTAAAGGGGTTAACTACACCCATGAAAAGAAAGGAAATAAATAATCTCACACCAAAAAAAAAAAAAAAGTAAAACACACACCACCATCACCTCCACCACCACTAACAACAAAATAACAGAAATTAACAATCATTGGTCATTGATATCTCTCAGTATCAATGATTTCAAATCCCCAATAAAAAGATACAGATGACACAATGGATGTGAAACACAATCCATCCTTCTGCTGCATCCAAGAAACACAATCTATATTTCCTGCTGCATTCAAGAAACACACCTCAACATCAAGGATAGACATTACCTCAAGGTAAAGGTTGGAAAAAGATATTCCAAATAAAAGTATCTAAGAAACAAGCTTATGTAGCCATTTTAACAACCAACAAAATAGACTTCAAAGCAAAATTAATCAAAAGAAATAGGGAAAGACAATACATAACTCAAGGGAAAAAATCAACCAACATGACATTTCAGTTCTTAATATCTATGCCCCAAACACAAGAACACCACAGTTTGTAAAAGAGACACTACTACAGCTTAAATCACTTATTGACCCCCACATGCTGATACTGGATGACTTCTGTACCCACTCCCACCATTGGACAGG
This sequence comes from Peromyscus californicus insignis, assembly GCF_007827085.1. Taxonomy (NCBI): domain Eukaryota; kingdom Metazoa; phylum Chordata; class Mammalia; order Rodentia; family Cricetidae; genus Peromyscus; species Peromyscus californicus. Next base: position 89,268,418 of record NW_026294562.1, read on the forward strand.
TCTTCCAGACAAAAAACTAAACAGAGAAATACTGGAGCTAACAGATATTATAAACCAAACAGACCTAAGAGATATTTACAGAACATGTCACCCAAACACAAAAGAATATACCTTCTTTTCTTCACCTCTTGGAACTTTCTCCAAAACTGACCACATACTCAAACACAAAGCAAATCCCAACAGATACAAAAAATATTGAAAGAACTCCCTGCATCTTTTCAGACCACAGTGGGAGACAGGCTCCCACGTTTTCCCAGGGTACTCTTGAGGAGAGAGAGAGAGATAAGAAATATTTAGATAGAAAGATAGTGTGGAGAAGACAGACAGAAACACAGGATAGCTTCAGAAGGACCTGGATCAATATCCACTGGCCCTTTCTGTCTCTTCAAATGGGCTTTTTATAGGAATGCCAAGGGGCAGGGCCGAAGACCTCCCCCAGCACAGCCAAGTGCAGACCCTTCCAAACACCTGGTGACCACTCACACTGTCAAGCCATCCTCTAATGCAGCCCTGCTGGGTAAAGCAAGCTCACTAGGAAACCTCTGTGGGCCCCCACAGACCACCATGGATTAAAGCTGAATATCAACAACAAAAAGCTGACAAACTCATGGAAACCGAACAACTCTCTATTGAATGAAAAACAGGTCAGAAAGAAAGAAATTTAAGACTTTCTAGAATTCAATGAAAATGAATACACACCATATCAAAACTTATGGGACACAAATTAGTGCCACATTAAAAAAAATTAGACGTATGTCTTACTAGCAACTTAACAGCACAACTCAAAACTCTAAATCAAAAAGAAGTAATCATACCCAAGAGGGGTATAATTGCAAGAAATTATCAAACTCAGGACTGAAATCAATAAAATAGAAACAAAGAGAACATTACAAAGAATAAATGAAACAAAGAGTTGGTTCTTGGAGAAAATCAACAAGATAGACAAATTCTTATCCAAACTAACTAAAAAGCAGAGAGAGAGAGACTATCCAAATTAAAATCAGAAACAAATAGGGGAAAATGACAACAGACACAAAGGAAATCCAGAGAAGCATAAGGATGTACTTTAAAAACCTGTACTCCACCAAGTTGGAAAATCTAAAAGAAATGGATATTTTTCTCTAAAGTACCACTTACCAAAGTTAAATCAAGATCAGGTAAACAATTTAAATAGACCTGTAACCCCTAGTGAAATAGAAACTGTTGTGGGATAATTGATCTCACTGTGACACTCCAAGACTGTTAATTAAGTTAATCTTGAATCAAAGGATGAAGTCAATGACTAGCTGACCAGAATTAGCCATAGAGATTTTGGTCGACCCAGGATACGATATGATAGAGAGGCACAGGAAAGAGTAGGGCGGGGCTTAAAATCTTAGAAAGATTTGCAGGCCTTTTGAATCTGGGAATCATGGGGAGAGAGGGTTAGCTGGTCATTCTTCTGATGCTTTCTTGATCTATCAGGTTTTTACTCCAATATCTGATTCCCAAATTTTTATTAATAATAGAACAATTTAGATAAACCCTTCATCTGGCATCCAATGCGCTGCACGAGATCATGCTAGTGCACAGGGGCTTCTGCCACTGCTACAGGAGACCCCATTCCCGCACACTTCTGCACCCTCCAAAGCTGCAGCAGTCACATGCAGCTGGACATCCAGACCCTAAACACCTTCTGCCACCAACCTCGGCCCCAAATGCCACAGTCACAGTCACCTGACACCAGCTCTGTCATTCAGGAGGCCCTTGCATGAAGGAGGCCCTTGCATGAAGGAGGCCCTTGCACAAAGCTCCCTAGGTTTTCCCTTAGTCTGCTCTCCAGGCCACCCTGTGCCAGCCTGGCCACCTTGATACCGCCTTGATGCCTGGTCATACCTGCTCGGGCTTCTGCTGCTTCTGCCATTGCCACACAACCACAGCCTGCACCCTCAGCCCATGGATGCATGTGAGCCCTCAGGTGCCCTCAGCCCAGCTTGTGCAGCACAACTGCAGCCTTCAGCAGCACCTGGGCACCCCGCCAAACCCACATACACACACAGCTGAGCACCTATACTGCAGCTGGCTACACCCCCAACCCACACCCCATCTCTACTCCCCTACCCCACCCCACTCGCACCCTCCCCACCCCACTCCCACCCGGCACAGCTCCACCATCTCTGTAGTCCGGGCTGTGGGGTCAGCAGATCTGGTAAGATACTTGGGAATTCTTAAGGAGAGAATTAAGTTTTATTTTTAAAAAAATCTTTCCCATGTTGAGAATGGGGAACATTAATACAATACAGGGATTTATGTCTCTGTATAGTTCTATAATGTTAGCTTGAAAAAGGAAAAATTAAATAAAGGTATAACCAACCAACTTAGTTGGGATTGACATAACATCTATTCTAATTATTATCAGTTTAGTAATTCATACTTTATCCTTTAAAAAGTGGTTTGATAACAGTGCCAAATATAAAAAATTGACTGATAAGATACAAGCATGAGAAAGACTTACTATTGGTAAGATACAAGCCTTAGAAAGACCTGCTAATGAAGCTAAGAAAAATATTCACACAGAGGAATTTACAGCAGGGTCTACCACACCATTGCATGAAGAAATAGAAGAGGAGCAGTTCAAGCTTATTAGGAAACCAACCTTAATTTACCAAGTTACCATACAAGAATGACCACTAGATGATAGACACCCCCAGGGCTGTGCAGAAGTTAACTGGAATCCTGTAGAAATGTTAGATTTTTAGATTTAAGGAAGCAGTCGTTTCATATATATTCACCTTATGTGAAGCATATACATTCACCTTATGTGAAGCATATGTTAAATTCATGGGCAACTTAGAACAGGATTATTCTCCAAGACTGGAAAGGTTTAGATAGAGCAATATTGGAAGCTGGTCCTCAGTTACAATGGAAAACATGGTGGAGAGAGGAAGCTAGGGTCATAGAACAGTGAAACAGGGCCAGAGGTATTGATATTTCTCAAGCCCAGTTTCTTGGTGAAGGTCAGTATGGTGATTTTCAAAGACAGTTTGGATTTGATTATCACACCTTAGCCCTATGTCAACAAGCAGCTTTGAATGCTTGGGACAAGGTTGAAGATTCAGGAAAGAGGTCTGAGTCATTTACTAAAATTATGCAAGGCCCCAAAGAAGACTTCACTGATTTTTGGCAAAGATTGACTTCAGCTATAAATAGAATAGTATCAGATCTAGAAGTTAGACAAATATTAATTGAATATTTGGCTTTTGAAACTGTAATTCAGAATGCAAAAGAGTGATTAGGACTTTAAAGGCAAGATCAGCACCAATAGATGAATGGATTAGAAATACAGTTAACTTTGGATCTTATGTTTATGATGCTACTTTGATTGGAGAAGTGATTTCTAAAAATTTTTAAGAAAAATCAAAATGTCAGATGTTTTAATTGTGATAAAGGAGATCACCTGAAAAGGAATTGTAAGCAAAGTATTCCTAGAAACAATGATGTTTTTTCTAGAGATATTCCAAATAGAAGGCCTTAGCCTTATGGAGTATGCAGAAGGTGTGGCAAAGGCTGGCATTGGACTAATGAAAGCAGATAAACAAGGGTCAGGCAAGATAACCCTTTGCCATTGGGAAACACCTTAGTGGGCCTCTCACAGGCACCAATGTCAAATTTGGTTCAATCATTCCCTGTCAACATTGGAGACACTCCCTGAAAACCATACTGCTCCAGATGATAGAAGAGCTTCAGTAAACAGAACAAAATTTTCAGGAGAGACCATAAAACAAGTATTTTGGCAAACTTCTATAAACAGTCAAACTAAAGCTAAAAATACAAATAAATGGCAACACAGGTGCAGATGTAACAATAATTTCACCAAAATCTTGACATCCAGATTGGCCTTTTCAAGAGTTAAATATTCAGCATCTAGGGATTGGAACTTTATCTCAGGTAAAACAAAGTACAAAGTGGATTGAGTGTATAGGGCCAGAAGGGTAGGTAGGAAAATTAAATCCATATGTAGCTAACATAGCAATGAGTTTATGGGGACATGACTTGTTACAGCAATGGAAAACATAGATTAACATTCCTCCAATCTCAGAAACAAACCACAAAACAAAGACTGCCTCTGAGAGAAATATTAAAAGGTATTATCAAGAACATCACCGACCATTCAGGTTTTACATAAGCAGGACACAACAGCTGTTTGTCTTTCAAAGGTACCAACAGTTCCACCTTTTTAGGTTAACTGACAAACCTGTCTGGGTGAAACAATGACTTGGACATCAGAAAAATTATAGGCCTTAGAACAGCTGGTACAGCAGCAGCTAAATGCTCAACATATTGAAGAATCAACCAGTCCTTGGAATTCTATACTTGTCATTAAAAATAAATCTGGAGAAGGGAGAATGTTAACAGATCTAAGAGCTATTAATAAGGTGATCCAGCCAATGGGCTCTTTACAGCCTGAAATTCCCTTGCCTCCCTATTACCTAAGGGATGGTTCATTATAGTGATTGATTTAAAATATTGCTTTTTTACTATACCTTTACAAGAATGGGATAGAGAAAATTTTGCCTTCATCATGCCCACATATAATAATTCTCAACCTGTTAGACGATACCAGTGGAGGATCTTTCCACAAGGGATGTTAAATAGCCCACTTTGTGTCAATATTTTGTACAACAGCCATTAGAATTAATTCATAGTTTCCTCAATCTATAATTTACCATTATATGAATCATATCTTACTAGCTGATTCAGATGCAGACACCTTAGAAAAAATATTTGATGAAATAAAGATAATTTTGCATTGTTGGGATTACAAATTACCCCTTAAAAAATACAAAGAGAAGATTCTATTAATTAACTAGGATATAAGATAGATTTACAGGAAGTTCAACCACAGAAAGTACAAATCAGGAGAGATAATTATGAACTCTTAATGATTTTCAAAAATTGATGGGAGATATTAATTGACTACAGCCCACAAATGTATTAACAACTCAAGAACTAAGTAATTTATTTCAAACTTTATAGGTGATAAGGACTTAAATAGTCTAAGAAAATTATCAGCAGAGGATGAGTGAGAACTGGCTCTGGTAGAAAAGAAATTACAGGATGCACATGTGGATCTCTTAGATCTAGAGCTTGATTGTATTCCAGTTATTTTAACTTCTATATATTCTCTCATAGGAATTCTTATGCAGAGAGAAGATGATTTTTAGAATGGATACTTTTGCCACACAGAGTAAAAAATTAAAGACCTGTGTAGAAAAGATTTCTGAATTGATTCTGAAAGGAAAATTGAGATTTGTCAGTTAGCAGGTAGAGACCCAGCAGAAATTGTAGTACCTTTTACTAGTGCTGAAATTTTCTCATTATAGGCAGAAAATGAACATTGGCAAAGAGCTTACAGTAATTTTTTGGGAGAGTGATTATCAACAAATATCCACAAAACAAGAGACTTCAGTTTATAAAAAGAACTAATTGGAGCTGGGTGGTGGTGGCGGCGGCGGCGGCGGCGGCGGCGGCGGCGGCGGCGGCGGCGGCGGCGGCGGCGGCGGCGGCGGCGGCGCACGCCTTTAATCCCAGCACTTGGGAGGCAGAGCCAGGCAGATCTTTGTGAGTTTGAGGCCAGCCTGGTCTACAGAGCAAGATCCAGGAAAGGTGCAAAGCAGAACAGAGAAACCCTATCTCGAAAAACCAAAAAAAAAAAAAAAAAAAAAAAAAGAACTAATTGGATGTATGTCACATGGTACAGGGAACACCAATTTCTGGAGCACCTACATTCTATACTGATGCAAATAAATCAAGAAAGACAGGTTAGAAGTCAGGAAAAATAAGTGAAGTGGTTCAAATCCCTTATGATTCTGTTCTGAAATCAGAATTATATGCTATTCTCATGGTATTATTAGATTTTCCAGAACCTCTTAATATAGTTACTGACTCTCAATATGCAGAAAGACTTGTTTTACATATTGAAACCACTGAATTTATTCCAGATGGTTCAGAATTAACTTTGTTATTTATTCAATTACACCAAGTAATCAGAAATAGAAATCATCCTTTGTATATAACCTGTATCAGATCCCATATGGGTCTACCAGACCCTCTAGCACAAGGTAATGATGAAATTGATCAGCTATTGGTAGGAAATGTGCTAGAAGCCTCAGAATTTCATAAGAAATGCCATGTTAACATCAAAGGTTTGAAGAAATGTTTTTCCATTATTTGGCAACTAGACAAGGAAATTATAAGGAAACGTCCTCCTAGTTCTCTGCATAACCAAACTCCACTACCTGCAGGAAGTAACCCAAAAGTATTCAAAGAAATGTAATTTGGCAAGTGGATGTGTTTCATTTTGTAGAGTTTGGAAAATTAAAGTATGTGCACCATACCATAGATACATATTCAGGATTTCAATGGGCAACTGCTTTAAGTTCTGAAAAGGCTAATTCTGTAATTACACATTTATTAGAAGACATGGTCATTATGGGAATACTTGCACAAATTAAGCCTGACAGTGCTCAAGCATATGTCCCTAGTAAAATGAAAGTTGTTTTGCATATTACAACATAAAGCATATTACAGATATCCTACAGGACAATCTACATACAATCCTACAGGACAAGCAGTTATAGAAAGATCTAATCACACTTTAAAAGATATGCTTAAGGGGATGGAGAGACTGCTCAGCAGTTAAAAGCACTGGCTGCTCTTCCAAAGGACTCGGGTTCAATTCTCAGAACTCACATGGCAGCTCACAACTGTCTACAATTTCTGTTCCAGGGGATCTGACACTCTCACACAGACATGCAGGCAAAACACCAATGCACATAAAATACAAATAAGTTATTTTTAAAGATATGTTTTAATAAACATAAAGGTGTGCTAAAGATCCCCAGAGCTAGATTACGTATGCTTTATTAATTTTTTTTTTTTTTTTGGTTTTTCGAGACAGGGTTTCTCTGTGTAGTTTTGGTGCCTGTCCTGGATCTCACTCTGTAGACCAGGCTGGCCTAGAACTCACAGAGATCCACCAGGCTCTGCCTCTCAAGTGATGGAATTTAAGGCATGCACCACCACCACCCGCAGGCTTGTCATTTTGTAATGAGAGAAAAGGAATGGATCTGGAGAGGAGGGAGGTGGGAACTAGGAGAAGTAGAGGGAGGGAAAACTATAATCAGGATATAGTGTATGAAAAAAGAATCTATTTTCAGTAAAAGAGAATAATAATAACAATAATAATAAAGAACTTGCAGGTGGTATGTGACCAGAAAGCTGTTAGCCTCACCAGCAGCACTGACACTGTTTCTTTGAGTTTGAAGACCTTGTTTTCTTGAGACTGCACGACAAATGCTGAATGCCAGAAGTAGTTGAGACTTAAACTTTCCTTGGAATGGTTGTTTTCTTTCTGCTTCAGCAATCTGGCTCTGTCAGAAAGAATGGCAGCTGGAAGTTCTGAGAAACAATACCCAAAGTTGGGGCCTACACATACATGCACACATGTGTCATACACTTTCACACACACACACACACACACACACACACACACACACAGGTTCACACAGACATAATAAATTTCAGAAAACAGAAAGCTAAAGTAAGGAAGATAAATGTTACTACAGAACCCTGGAAAATTCTGAATGGAGGCACCAAGCGCCTCTGAAGATGGGAATGGGGTGTCTCTGAAGATGGGAGTGGGGTACATGTGAGAGGAGGGGATTGTTGGCAAGTGTTCATAGTAGTTGGTTAGATCCCAGATCTTCTTCTCAACACAGCAGAGCCAGATGACAGCTGTCCATCATCCTGGAAGAATTCTGAAGGTCTGTTCTTTTGAAAGGCTGGCTCAGACACTCATGAATGAAAATGGAGTTATGCCTGTATCTAAAGAGAAATGGAAGAAGAGGAGTGGATGAGGATGGGGGAGAGGAAGGAGGGGAAACTTTGGTTGAGATGTAAAAACAAAACAAGAAAGAGAGAGAGAGAGAGAAAGAAAGAAAAAAGAAAATGGAGTTAGGTAGACATTTGCTGCTGGATGATGGACTTTCTACCATAGGCTTCGGCCTACAGAAAGGTGGGAGCTGGATTTATAAAGCCATGAGCAAAAGATTTCTCTGATGGCGGAACTGACCAGTGAAAGAAAAGAGCCTTTCTGACAAGCGCAGTTACTGGCTCCTTCCCCGCCACAGCAGACTGTTCCTCGAATTTGCTGTTCAAGATGTAAGTCGATGCCTCCACAGCCGTGACCAAGACAGTTAACTTATCTGTGGGCACAGTGGAAGTTCCAGGCTATCCCGCAGCCTCTTTGCTCTCACACACTTTCGTGTTGAGAAGTGGTGGCCTCGGGATGCTGTCCAGGAAATGGGAATCCTCAAACCTTCCAATTTTCCCCAAATAAGGGGCAGCTTGGAAGCATCTCGTTAAAAAGTTCCTGTTACAAACCATGAGAAGACACTAAAAAAAAAAAATTGCCGCTTAGTGAATCAAAAGGTTCAATGTTTGAATCTTCTATACTAACTTTCCAAGTGGCAGGTTTAGATTTTCAATGAATTTTAGCTTATTGCTGTTATTTTCACTTTTTGTGTATATTTGAGTTTTACATAATGCGTTCCTTTGCCACCATTGCCTCTGTAGTGAACAAAAATGAATAAAAGAACTGAAGGGGAAAAAAGAAAACAGAACACTAGTTAAAGCAAATGGACATCAGGGAACTTTCAGAGAACCAGAGACAGCTGTTGCAAAATAAATGTAGATCCGGGCAGCGGTCCATTCCTTTAATCCCAGCACTTGGGAGGCAGAGACAGGAGGATCTCTGTGAGTTTGAGGCCAGCCTGGTCTACATAGTTCCAAAACAGCCAGAGCTACATAATAAGATTCTGTCTTGGAAAAAAAAAATCAGAAAAATTTAAAATAAAATAAAAGTATTATGGCAGAAAATTTAAATTTAATAGAAGTGTTAGAAGAAATAATTAGGAAATCACTGGGGTGGGGTTAAATGGGTAGAGGCAAGTCATGTGTAAGATCAATGTGCAAGATCCAATAAAGGAATCAGGAATTCTGGGGGGGGCGGGGAGAGGGGGGATGGGAAGAACACTCGGAGAACCAGAAAAAAAAAACCACCAGAAAATTGAAGTATGTTGGCAGGAATTTTAAATTCAATACAAAAATTAGAAGATGAAAGCGAGGAAACCTTGGACAAGAGGCAATATGGCAAAGAACTGGTGCAGAAGGAATTCACAAGAGGATTTTAAAAAAGAAATTAAGAAAAGGGAACTCTCAGACAGATGGATGACTGACTAGACACCAACTGTCCCTAACCAGAGATGGACCAGTGAAGGAGTCCACACTGTCATCCAAAGCCACATCTGTGAGAGGCTGGGAGGGAGGGCACTGTCAGAGGCACTGGGGAGGAATTCGTGCATGGAAACTGAAGTTTAAAAAAGCTTAAGCCAAGGAAAAGCAGAGTGATTGTCAGATAGGAAGAGAACAGAAGGTAGTCACCCATGAAAATGTCTTCACAATCTAAATAGTCTGAGCCCTGAAAAGAGATGTAAGCATGATTACGATATCATGAGAAGGCAAGGATGGGTGAGGGAGGGTGTGTTGTTTATGGTGTCATGAGAACCAAATCTTAACCTAATTAGGAAATCAAGAGATAATCTTAACGGTGCAAAGTCAAGAGACAAATGGTACGAGCCTCAGAAAAAGCCGCTGAAGTACGGCAACAGTTGGCTGTAGGGGCAGAATCAGAGGTGGGAAGCTGTGGCCAATGGACCACTGTCTTGTTGTTAGTTAAAATCTCATACAGGACTTTTAAGTATGCGCTTATGTTTGGTTTGTTGGTTGGTTAAAAACTCAGGTTGTGGGAAATAAGAGAGATGAAAATGCTAGGGTAGAGAATACTAAACTGAATCAGGAGTGAATCTAGGTCCAGGGTACATTCCTGAGACTGGGAGGCTAAATTTCAGTTCTGAGCTTGTAGCAGCCAGCACAAAGTGGGAAATGTAAGCATCTGCATAGTTTCAGAGTGTCCAAGAGACAGAAACAAACCACTTACTCAGGAGAAACAGATCTATTTGCAGTACTGAGGCTGAGAGACAGTTTTCCCATCTGTCCACCTAAAGAGGACACCATGTGACATAGTCAACCACATCCTCAACCTGCCTACAGAAAATGTAACGGTGCCAGAGAGCTACTCTTTATCCTGTCTCTCAGCATAGGTCACTGGCAAAATGCCAACACCAAGCCCACTGAAAGCAGCTTTGAGAGGAGATAAAAGCATGTTCACAGTAAAGCCTAGTGGTTAGAGAGCAGGCCCAGCTTCCAAATGTCTCAAACAAATTACATAACCACTCTGTCTATATTCAGTGCTCTTATCTATAAAAATTGGTCTAAATATAATCATTTCTTAGGATTCTGTGACGATTAATAGAACTTTAATAAAATTAAATACTCATTGCTCAAACTGGATGACCTGGGTGGTGCCTGTTTCCCAGCACACAAGTGTAGAACTCAGAAAGGTCACTTGAGCCTAAGAGTTTGAGATCATCATGGACAGCCCAGTGAGACTCATATGGAAACAAAGCAAGAAGAATCAGGAAGTTTTCCATTACTCAGACCCACATGTGTAACAGCACAGATCTATTTCAGACAACAGAAAACAGTATAATATTGGTGGAGGGATAGACACGGATCAATGAAATAGAATAATAACGATGTAATCTCTACAGAAATGCTGGCTTCGTAATTCAATGGAGGAAATAGTCTCTCAGCAAATGGTGCCAAACTGTTGAGATCCCCATAGGCAAAGAAATTCAGTTCAGCCTAACTGCATATGTCACACAAAGATGAACTCAAAATGCCCAAGAGATTTAAAAGGAAAATGCCAAATTATAAATTTTTTAGGGGCTGGTGATGTTGCTCAGTTGGTAGAGTGTTTGTCTAGCATTGCATGAAGCCCTGGGTTCCATCCCCAACACCACATCAACCAGGCACAGTGACCAACACCATAATTCCAGCATTCAGGAGATGGAGACAGTAGAATCAGAAGTTCAAGGTCATCCTCAGCTACAGAGTGAGTTCAAGGCCAGCCTGATTTGTGTGAGATACTGTCTACAAACAAACAAGCAAACAAATAAAAATCATTGGTTAAAAAGTGGGGAGGGGGAAGAAAATCTTCCAGACCTATGGCTCAATGGAGTTCTTATGTCTGATGCCCAAAAATAAAGCTTGAGAAAAATTGATAAATTGAAAAATTGATAAAAAACCTTCATTCTACAAAAGATCCTTCCAAAGATAAAAGATAAGACTTGAGGAGGAGACAGTGTTATAAGAAACTTTGTTTTGTTTTATTGTTATTGTTTTGGTTTTTCGAGACAGAGTTTCTCTGTGTGACAGCCCTGGCTATCCTGGAACTAGCTTTGTAGACCAGGCTGGCCTTGAACTCACAGAGATCTACCTGCCTCTGCTGGCATCAAAGTTGTGATCCCCCACAACTAGCAAGAAGCACTGTTAACCAGACAGCTGACAAAAGACCATAGAGAGCTTTCAACTAGTAATGAACAATACAGAAAATGGACAAAAAGCATAAGGAACTATTTCTGCAAGGGAGGCAAGTAAGCAAGTCAAAGTGCATCCACTTAGCACCATGAAATCCCACTGGTGTGTCAGAATGCACAAGCAGTAGAAACAGCAGGCGTGATGGAGGAAGCCGACTTCCCCAGACAGCACTAGTGGTGACGTGCGATGGTACAGCAACTCTACAGTGTACCTTGACAATTGATTAAAAAACCAAACCAATGCTTACCATAGGACCCAGTAATCATATCCTAATCATTTACTCAGAGAAAAGAAGTGTTCACACACAGAAACAGTACATGAGTATTCTAGGGATTGAGGAGAGAGCCCAGTTGGTAAACCATTTGCTTGTAAGCATGAGGACCTAAGTTTGATTCCCAGAACTCACATAGAAGAGCTGGGTGTGGTGATGGCTCAAGCTAATCTCATCACTGGGTAGATGGAGACAGGCAAATTCCTAGCGCCCATTGGCCAGTCAGACTAGTCTCCTTGGGGAGCTCCTGCCCAGTGAGAAACCAAGTGTCAAAAACAATTACAAAAAGAAGGAAAAACAAGCTGGGCGATAGTGGTGCACACCTTTAATCACTCGAGAGACAGAGTCAGGCGGATCTCTGTGAGTTTGAGGCCAGCCTGGTCTACAGAGTGAGTTCCAGGAAAGGCGCAAAGCTACACAGAGGAACCCTGTCTCGAGAAAGAAGAAGGAGGAGGAGGAGGAGGAGGAGGAGGAGGAGGAGGAGGAGGAGGAGAAGGAGAAGGAGAAGGAGAAGAAGAAGAAGAAGAAGAAGAAGAAGAAGAAGAAGAAGAAGAAGAAGAAGAAGAAGAAGAAGAAGAAGGAAAAACAAGGTGAAGGACCCCAAGGAATGACACCTCAAGTTGTCACTAGCCTCTGTATTTATGTGGACACAGATGCACCTACACAAACAGACACAAAAGGTAAAGATAACACCCATTGTGGCTTTACCTGTGATTGCCTGGCATTGGAAACAGCCCAAATAATCTTGGACTAGGTGGCTGACAAAAGCTGTGGTGTATCTAATGTCATGGACTACTGCCCATCAATGAAAATAAATGAACTAGTGAGATTCAGCAACCAGGACTGATAACAACAGAACTTTTTTAAAGCCAGGATTCAAATATTAGATGCTATGTGATTCCATCTACATAACATTTTTAAAATGGCAAAACCGATATGTGGAGAACAAATTAGAGGTGCTAGGGATGGAAACAGAGGTGTGCCCATAGCAGCAAGGCATGCAGGATCTCATGGTAACAAAATGGTGCTGTATCTAGATCAGTACTGTTTGTATGGGTGTTTCCATGTGCTAGATAGAACAACATTCTATGCACACACAAAACAACACAGGTACATTTTAAAAAAAACCTACAGGCTGGAGATATACTATAAATTGTGGTAGAGTTACTGCACAACATGCATGAAACACAGGATTCAAGATTCAACACCACACACACACACACACACACACACACACACACACACACACACACACATACACGCAAACTGTTATGGTCTGAATGTGCAGTATACCCCTCTGTATGGCTGAACTTTTGGTTCCCAACTGGTGGTGTTTGGGGAGATTGCAGAAACAGGAGGTATGGCTGGCAGAGGTGGGTTACTGGACATAGGATTATGAGATTAATAGCCCAGCTCTACTTCTGGCTCAAGGTTTTTGCTTTTCTGATCCACCAAGACATGAGGAGCTTCCATCACACACTCCAGCTACTGCTTTGAGCTCTGCTGTAATGACCTTCTTCATCTATGCAAACTTGACATAATAATAATAATAAGCTGGTTGTACTTAGCTCTGTCCTCTTTGATGATGATATACAGTTCTAGTCCCAGAGGGCAGTCATATGGTGGTGGCCTTAGTCTCTTAGCATGTGCTCACAGTCTGTACAGACCACTTCACCCAAGGTACAGGTTGTTAAATACAGGACACAAGGTGTAAAGGGGACAGGAGGCTGAGAGGAGTTAATGCACTTTGGTTTGCTAAAATAAAAAGGATCCAGTCCCACTTACTGTTAGCTGCTGACTCCGCCCTCCTGCAGGTGGAGCATCAGAACACAACCTGTTCTTACTCTCATGGCCCCAGCCAGCACTCTGGCCTTGAGCACACTCTGACACTCACTTGGCCAGGAGGATGCAGTAGGCGTAAGGGTGAGGAGTGCTGCCTACTGTTGCCATGTGCTATGAGGTGGCAAGAGTGTCTCGTTAGATGTGGTTTGCATTATAGGAAATAACAAAATCAGATTACTGAACACAATAGGGCTCACTCTGAGAGTCGACGGTGAGATATAGGAGCTTTTCAACCCACTTATCAAAATGCTTCTTGTTCTCATTTCAGAGCAGATGAAACAACAATAAATACTGAGCAAAGGAAGTTAATTTACATCTGGAGGATTTTCTTCTGCTTAACAAAATAAGTTGTAGGGTCCCAGGAAATGTTTCATATTAAAATTCTCAGCAACCCATGGGCACATTTCATCAAAGGCTAGAAGCAATGTAGTGAATCTTTTTTACCAAATAAAAATTAAGTTGCCGGGGGTGGGGGATGGGGTGGTGGTGCAGGCCTTTAATCCCAGCACTTGGGAGGCAGACCAGGTGGATCTCTGTGAGTTTGAGGCCAGCCTGGGCTACAGAGTGAGTTCCAGGAAAGGTGCAAAGCTACACAGAGAAACCCTATCTCAAAAAAAAAAAAAAATTAAGTTAAGCCAGGGTGGTGGTGGCACATACCTTTAATCCCAGCACTCAGGAGGCAGAGGCGGGTAGATTTCTGTGAGTTTGAGGCCAGCCTGATCTACAGATGGAGTTCTAGGACAGCCAGTGCTACATAGAGAAACCCTGTCTCAAAACTAAAACAAATAAATAAATATAAGTTAATTTAAAACACAGCTTTAGGACTGGTTGGGACCTGTTCCAAAGTATCCATGAAGAAGCCCCAGTTGTTCCCCCTATCACTGTGTCACCCAGTTGACCTCAAACCTACAGCAATTCTCCTGCCTCAGCCTCCTGGGTACTGAGATTAGAGGTATGAGCTCTCATGCCCAGCAGAATTATCTTTTTTTCTACACTGAAATTGTATTAAAAGTACTCTCTTTTTTTGTTGTTTAGTAATCTGAGGAATAAAGGGGTGTTAGTTTGAGATAGAGTATTACTCTTTAGCCCAGGCTGGCCTAGAGCTCATTATGTAGCCCAGGCTGTCATCAGACTCACAGCAATCCTTTCAAGTACTAGGATTATAGGTGTGTCCACCTACCTTACTTATAATGAATTCTTTATAATTCTACTGAAAACACAACTTTTTGTGTACCCCACCCCTGGTTGGGCATTGAACTCATGGTCACATTCATGCTAAGCAGGTGCTCTACCCTGGAGCCATACTCTCTGCCCAGTCCTTTTGTTTCATATGGAGTATGAACAAGTATCATTTTTGAAAGGTTCACCTGACCTTTTTAAATCCTAGGACTGAGGTGGCCATAAGTCTCAGTTTCTAATTCTAAGCCACAGTCCATATTCTACTGTCTAAAGACTCCTTCTGTCTCACATGGTGGGGAAATTCAGAGAAGCCTCCAGAAACAATGCTGCCCTACTTTCAAATCACAGGAAAACCTTAAACAGAATAAGAGAGAGTTTATTCTGGGGCCCATTTTGAGTGACCACAACATAGGAGCACAAATTTAAGTTATCCCAAATTCCATGCTCCATGTGGAAGCAGTCTCATGACATTTTATAGTTTTACAGAGCAAAGACAATCCCAAGCCAAGAAGTTTAAAATACATTAGTGCATACATCAGAGAGGTGGTTATAGCAAGATGGGGGGAGCTTCTCTATAGGCATCATATGCTATCTGATAACATTCAGCTTTTGAGCTGGTGGAAGGTAGTGGTCTGCTAAGTTAATAAAATCCAAAAGGTTTTTTTATCTACTAACAGGATGCTAGTTCCAACAGAGGTGGGCAAGGAGTAAAATATTGAGGGGGTGTGTGCAAGGCTGTCCTAAGAGAAGATAATTAGCCTCCAGACATGCAACATCACAACCTCTCCATGTTACTGCAGCTTTAATCAGTCAATCAGTCTTTGTGGACAAGATCTCTTCCGGGAATTTTTGTTTATAGCAGGAAGGTCCCTCTACGGTTCTTTGTGAAACTTCTCCCACCGACTCCACCTCTGCTGGCTGGCAGCTCTTTTGACTCCCCAGGTGTTCAAAGGCAAATTTTAGAAAATATTTATTCTAAGGAAAATTCAGAATCTCTATTTCTACTATGTAGATGTAACCAACCTTCTTATTAAATAAGAAACACAGAACCAATGCAAAGAAGAAAGCCAAGAGGTCAGAGCTAAGAGCTAAAACCTTACCCTTCCTCCTGCGGTGGTCCTACCTCTCCGAACCAGAGCTACCCCTGTGTTAAAGTCTTTATATAGAGTTCCTGTTCTGCCTTCTCATTGGTTGTAAACCCAACCACATGACCGCCTCATCACGGCCTGTCTGTATAGACCTCCAGGTTTTCCATGATTGGTATTGAGATTAAAGGCATGTGTATCCAATACTGGCTATATCCCTGAACACACAGAGACTTACCTAGCTCTGCCTACCAAGTGCTGGGATTACAAGTGTATGCCACCACTGCCCTGCTTTCCTATGGCTTGCTAATAGCTCTGACCCCCGGGCAACTTTATTTATTAACATACAAATAACATTTTAATACAAATAAAATATCACCACTACTAGAACCCTAACAGAAGTCAGTTCTCTAAGTTAATATCTCCTGTTGAAAAGGGTGGGCATAGTGCACGGGGGTGCAGAGTCGGGTCAGTGGCAGGGCTGGAGGGTAAGACGAGGATTATAGCAGTCTCCTTCAGAAACCCCCAGAAACAATCCTCCCACTGTCTTTTCCGTCCAAAGGCTGGCTGGCTGGCTGTTTATTTGTTTGAGTCCTGAGAGTTATTGAACCCAGGGTGTTAAACTACTGACCTACAATTTCAGTTGTTCCCCGTTTTGAAAGCTGTCTAGCAGTTAAAATGAAACTCATTCTTACGTCAGCAGTCCCCTTTATTCAAAGAAGGGGAAAACAGAGTCAAGAGACAAGATTTCTTTTGAGACATAGTCTCATGTAGCCCAGGCTGGCCTCAACTTGCTCTGTGGCCAAGGATGAAGTACTGGGATTACAAGCGTGTACCACCATGCCTGGTTTTATGCGGTGGTAAGGACCAAATGCAAAGCCTCCTCACTCTATCAGTGGAGCCACACTCTCCTACCCCAAGAAATCTCTCTACCTCACTCTGTCTCTATCTTACTCCTTCCCTACAGAGGTCTGTAACCTGAGATTGAGGATTCCCACAGGATCTATAAACAGAATTCAGGGTGTTAGTGAACTTGGAAAGAAAACAAAATTGCATCCTGTCTTCATTTAGCTCTGCCTGGAACCCAGTACTCCTTCAGGGTCTGCCCCACCTCCGCCCCCCTTACCTCCTCATCTATAGATTTACACTGGCACACAGCCCTTCAGTTATTAATACAGATGCTGATTGTCCACCGACCTTATAGGTTTCCTCAGGAGAGATCAGAACTGTCTTCCTGTGACTTTTATATTCATTATGTGTAACTCAAAACATATTCTCTAATCACTACTTTGTGTCATATTTCAATAGACTCACTGCTACATCTCATAGTCCAATAACAAACACTTATTTCTATAATACAGTGGTTCACAATCTTTCTAATGCTGTGACTCTTTAATACAGTTCCTCATGTTGTGGTAACCCCTGACCATAATTTTCTCTGCCTGTCTCTGTCTCTGTGTCCCTGTCTGTATCTGTCTATCTCTCCCTCCCCCCCCCCTTTTTTGGCTTTTTGAAATATTTTCTCTGTAAAACTTCCCTGGCTGTCCTGGAATTCACTCTGCAGACCAGGTTGGCCTCAAACGCACAGAGATCCACCTGACTCTGCCTCCCAAGTGCTGGATTAAAGGTGTGTGCCACCACCACCTGGTCAATCATAAAATTATTTTTGTTGCTACTTCCTAACTGTAATTTTGCTACTGTTATGAATCATAATGTAAACATTGTGTTTTCCAATGGTCTTTGGTGACGCCTGTGAAAGGGTTGTTCGACCTCCCAAAGGGGTTGAGGCACACAGGTTGAGAATCACTGCTATACTGCAATGCTTGTTTTTTTAATAGTCATTAGCTTTCAATAGAATTTGCTTCCTTTGGACCCTTGAATATTTTATTTATTAAAAAACATCCTTATTGGAAAAAAATCTAATATAAAATCCACCCATTTAAAGTGTATAAGGCTGCTAGGCCTAGTGGTACATGCTAGTAATAGCAGCACCTCAAATGCAGAATCAGGAGGATTGCTACAAGTTGAAGCCAGCCTGAGCTATGTGGCAAGTTCCAGGCCAGCCAGGGACACATGGTGAGACTCTGCCCCCACTGTCCAGTCCCGCAAAGGGTACAATTCAATGGCTTTACTATTTTCACAGAATTGTGTAACTATCACTATAGTCTTAATCTGGAGCATTTTCATCACTACAAAATAAACCTATACCTACTATTGATTACTTAAACTCCTCTCTGCTCTCTTGAGCTTTAGTTCTCTTTATTGCCGAGTCATAATCCGCTGTGTGGCTATACCGTGTTTTATTTATCTATGTTGTCGGACAGTTTGACTCTTTCTACTTTTTAGCTATTCAAACACATGTCTTGTGTGCTCAAATTCTCTGCCTGTGGGTCTCACCAGCTCCCTGTAACTCTTCCAGTGGTTTTCCCATGCCTCTGCTGCCTTGGTCACTCTGCCACCTACTCCCTATCTAACCTTAGACCCTGTCACTTTATGGAACCATTCAGCTTGCCTCTTGCCACTTCTGCTACCACAACCGCTGCTAGGTCTCACCTGCCTCCTCTTTGTGCTATCCGTTCAGTCCACCCTAGTCATGCTGAAGGCTAATTCAAGAGAGAAAGATGACTAGAGAGGAGCTGGTAGTAAACCTAAAATTGCTACAACAGGGGTCAGCACAAAACCCAAAAGGTAAGCCAAAGACCCTGCTTAAATAGTGAAAAAAGGGTGTGTGGCTAGGGTGTTTGCACCAATCCTGACACAGTCTTTCATGCAAACGAAGGACTGTGTTTGTACCAGTCACAGACCACCGCCAAGGGAAATGATCCTGCCATTGTTTAGGTGAAAAGCACCCCAGGGTCACAGGAAGTTCGCCAAGGCTTGTTTTGCTTAGTGGACAGCTTTCAGAAGCTGGTGTGGGCTGTCAGGAGGGGTTATGACTAGAGTGTGTATTCAGCTGTAGCTGTGGGGTCCTCCTGATGCTGGAGCACACTCCAAGTGATTGTAAAGTGTCTAGAATAGCTGGGCTGTAATGAGAGAGATGCTTGGTCAGTAGTTGCACACTGGAGGGTGTCAGACTTAAGGGCCCATCAAATATCACCTCTTCACACTTTTAATCATTCATACAAAACATTAAATGGGTACTTACGGGGCTGGGGAGATTACTCTCACTAAAGTGCTTGGTGTGCAAGCATCAGAACCTTAGTTCAGATTCCCAGCATCCATGTAAAGTTGGCACACTGACATGCACCTGTAATTCTAAGCACTGGGGATCCATCCCTAGCACTCACTGACCAGTCAGTCCAGCTGAACCAGTAAGCTCTGTTAGCATTTAGGCATCTGTACTGGCCTGCCCTTAGGGTCCTGACAGGATATATCCTCAGCTGCAGCCACTAAGAGTACCCCATGCACATTTGCTCTGCTTCCTCATAAAAGGTAGGCCTTATCCGCCTCCCATCTCTTTCTCTTCCTTCGCTCTTGTCCCCAGGGACCAGTCTCTGCCCCCTTCTCTGCCCCTTCCCTCCCTCCCCTCAGTAAACCTCCCACGTGGGCCCTATTGTATGGTGTGACTCCTTCTCGCTGTTTTTAAAATATAACAAGCTCCAGGTCCAATGAGAGACCCTGGCTCAAAAAATAAGGCGGAGCCACTTATGTATACTATCATATCATCTGCAAATAGCAATACTTTAACTTCTTCCTTTCCAATTTGTATCCCCTTGATCTCCTTTAGTTGTCTTATTGCTCTAGCTAGAACTTCAAATACTATATTGAGTAGAGAGAGAGAGGGAGTAGACAGCCTTATCTTGTCCCTGATTTTAGTGGAATTGCTTTGAGTTTCTCTCTATCTAATTTGAGGTTTGCTATAGGCTTGCTGTAAATTTACTTTATTATATTTAGGTATGTCCCTTATATCCCTGATCTCTCCAAGTGTTCATAGCAGCTTTATTCATAATAGCCAGAAACTGGAAACAACCTAGATATCCCTCAACTGAAGAATGGATAAAGAAAATGTAATACATTTACACAACAGAGAATTACTCAACTGTTAAAAAACAATATCATGAAATTCTCAGGCCAATAGATGGAACTTAAAAAAAATCATACTGAGTGAGGTAACTCAGATCCAGAAAGACAAACATGGTATGTACTCACTTATATGTGAATATTAGCTGCAAAATAAAAGATAACCATGCTCCGGTCCACAGATCCAGAAAGGCTAAGTAACAAGGAAGGATTAAGGGGAGATGCAAGTATCTCCCTGGAAAGGGGAAATAGAATAGATTTTACTGGTGAACTGGGGGTATCCAGTGGGGGAAGGGAGAAAGTTCTGGGAGAAATGATTGGAATTGTGGGGCATTTCGGAGGCTAGGTAAAAACCTAGTGCAATGGCAAATCCATGCAATCTATGAGAATAACCCTAGCAAAGATTCCTAGTAATGGGGGACACGGAGCCTGAAACGGCCATCTTCTGTAACCAGGCAAGGCCTCAAGTGGAAGGATTGGGACACCAACCCAACCACAAAACCTTTGACCTACAGTTTGTCCTGCCTGCACAGTGTTCTGGGACTGGAGCCTAGCTGAATTCTCACCAAAGAGACCAGAAAGTAACTCCTGTTACCGATGGGAATAGATGCAGAGTCCTGCAGCCAAATATTAGGCGGAGCTCAGGGAGTCCTAGGGAGGAGTGGGGAGGAAGGATCAGAGGCACCAAGGGGGCAGGGATGCCAAGAGAATATGGCCCACAGAATCAACTGATGAGGACTCACAAAGATCAGAGAGCCTGGAGGGGTCTGACCCATGACCTCTGTATATGTTATGGCTGAGTAGCTTGGAGTTCTTGTGGGATTCCTAACAGTGAATGGGAGTGGTCACTGACCCTTTTACCTACTTATGGGATGCTTTTCCTCCTACTGGGTTGCCTCATCCAGCCTTGATGTGGTGGTATGTACCTGGTCTTATTGTAGCATATTATGCCATGTTTGTTTGATGTCCCTGGGAGGCCTGCTCTTTTTTCTTTCTTTCTTTTTTTTTTTTTCATGTAATGAAATTTTTAATATTTTTTTAAAGAAAATCTTAAGAACCAAACATGAACTTTAAAAGTTGGCACTTTCTACAACTGTACATATCCTAAAACAGTCGTCTAGTACTTTCTTACAGAATATAATTCAAACTCTGTTGGTGTTTCAATATATTCCTAAGGAAATAGTTAAAAGCACATTCAGTGTGCTGGATCTTAAACAAAGTTCATAATTCTGATTTATGGCTATGAAAAGGCAGTCAGCCTCTATCGAAAACCGCAGCCAGTGATAAAACATACTTGGAAAACATAAACATTTGGTCTGATGATCTTTAATATCGGTTAGGAGAGTCTGATGTTTGATGACAATGAAAGGTACTTTAATCCAATATGCAAAAAAAAAAAAGTGCAGCTGTCCTTTTCCTTGAAACACACAGTTCCAACACTACTATTTACACATTCCAAAGATTTTAAATTTATTTAAGCATCTTCTTTAGGAGAAACTGAGTGTTGCTGCAGAGAGCCCCAAAGCTTGATCATCCGTAAACTACAGAAACATCTCAAGAAGCATTCTGTTTCTTGTCCTAATTTTGATCTTCAATACAAAACCAACTTTGAAATCAGTCAGGATTTCAGACTTAGGAAATCTCAGGGCTTTTGTATCTGTGAAAACCTTGTCTCAGAGATTTTTCTCCTTCTCTTACTATGGGTTCACTCCACAGACACCCACAGGTAGAGTGGCCACACTGGACAAAAGAGGAACTCAGTCTCAGCACTACCAGCACCCCGGTGGTCTCACTCACCCTGAGGTATACATGACCTGCAGCATTTGGGGTGGGTACAGGGGGGAGGCCTGTTCTTTTCTGAGGGGAAAACAGAGGGGCCATGAATATGGGGGACAGGGGAGGTGGGAGAAGCTGGGGGGAGGTAAGGAAGGGGAAACTGTGGTTGGGATGTAATACATGAGAGAAGAATAATAGAAAGGGAAAGGAGAATGAACAAGACACCCAACCTCAACCTCTGGCCTCTACATGTATATTATGCACATATGTACCTGCACACATACATACAGAAACGTGCACACCATACCCACACCAAGAGTGCTTAGAATAAAGACTAACAATGCCAGCAAGTGCCTACTTAACTCCTGCCTCTGTCCTGGCTCCCCATGAATAATGCTGTTAAGAATATTGGTGTACAGAGGCTGTGCAGATGCCAGGTGTCTGAGTCAATACTGAGGACCATGATGATATCCAAGGGTCATGCTGCCTTCAGGGCCATACAATCCGTTTGAGTGCCCTGCGATGCCACCTGGGGCCATGGTGTCATCTTGGCCTGAGTCACAGCCAAGGACCACGTCTGAGTCCATGATCCTACTGTAGTCGGTTTCTGTGTTGATGTTCATGGCCCATGTTGCCACCAAAAGTCACAAGGATGCCTGGGTTCTGGGTTACTACCTGTGGCTATGTTGGGGTCTGAGGGATGTGGGAGGCCAGCTCTCATCTTTTCCAGGGTTCCTATAAGGAGGAGAGAGGGATAAGAAAATATTAGGTAGAATGAGAGACCTAGTTGACAGGAAGAAAGACAGAAACTCAGGATAGCTTCGGGAGGACCTGGATCAAAACCCAATGACCCTTTCTGCCCCTTCAAAAGGGCTTTTTATAATAATGCCAAGGGGCGGGGCAAAAAACCTCCCCCTTGCTAGATCAAAGCATATTGCACAGCCAAGTGTAGACCCTTCTAAACACCTGGTAACCATGCCCATGGTCAAATCATCCCCTTATGCAGCCCTGCTGGGTAAAGCAAGCTCAGATTCTCTAACCCTGAATAATTTAAGCCTCCAAAGAGGGACATGCTGTTGCTGGAGCAATCCTGATCTGGATGGCCTGCATTGCCACCTGGGGACAGGGTGTCATCCAGGCCAAGCTGGTCCAGGGCCATGTCTGGGTCCGTGGTCCTATCACAGCCAGGATCTGCATCAGTGTCCATGTTTCCTGTTTCCAATGAAGGCTGGTAACAGATGCCCAGGATCTGGGCTGACACCTGAAACCATGTTGGCACCAGAGGGTCAGGCTGCCACCAGGACCATACAGATCAGGGTGGCCTGTGCTGCCACCGGGGGCCATAGGGACATCAGTGCCTGAGCTGTGGCCAGGGGCCATGTCTGGGTCTGTGGCATTACTGCAGCCAGGATCTGTGTTGATGTCCATGGCTCCTGTTACTATGGAAGGCCGTGCAACTGCCCAGGATCTAAGCTGCCACTTGGGGCCATATTGGAGTCCCGGGACCACGCTACTGCTGGGCCCTTCCCAACCTGAGAAGCCTGCGCTGTCCCCCCTCCCCCGGGGCCATAGTGACAACCAGGCCCAAGCTGCTGCTGATGGTCATGTCTGGGTCAGTGGTCCTGATGCAGCTGGGGTCTATGTAGAGGTCCATTGCCTGTGTAACCACAGCAACCCATGCGAGCCATGTGTTAAATAACATATTGGATGCGAATAAGGACGTGGGCGGTGCTGAGCTGGCCCTGCCCCTCACTGGCCTAGGGAGTGCTGCCCCCTCACTTGGGAAAACCGGCCCCACCCCTCACCAGAGGTATGGGAGAGCTGGCTCCACCCCTCACCTGAGGAGGCTGGTCCTAGCACCCCAGACTGACCAACTCAGCTACCACCCTGACACACATCTAGGCCTTTGAGTTGGCACACTCCAACATCTACCCCATCTATGCCCTGTGGAACCAGAGCCACAGCATCTTCACGACTGGGGCAACCGCAAGATATCCGATCGCTGAGGGTCCAGCATTGATGGTATACCAGAAGCCAGAGGCCTTGAACCTGACCATCAATACATTACATAATGAACATTTGCACGTAAAGCTGTTTGGACAAAAGAGTATACTTCACAGTAACACCAAAGCTCCCGATGCCACTAAGACGAATGAAGAGGTGGTAGAAAATTGGGAAAAGCAGGTTTTTTTGTTTGTTTTTAATTATTATTCTTATTTGTATTTTTTATTTTTATTGTTTCTTTTTAAGTTTGCCTTTGGGGGAACACTACAAGGGTGAAGTGTGGATACAGAGGAACTGGGAAATGGGTGGGACTGGGGTGCATAATGTGAAATTCCCGAAGAATTAATAAAAAAAAAGTTAAAGAAAAGAAAGAAAATTGGTATAGAAGTTGTTGGCTGTGCTTGTTAATTTGCCTAGGGATTATACTTAGGAGTAGAATTTTAGGGTCGCATAATAACTCTGTGTTTCAACCTTTGAGGAACTGCTGGATTGTACTCCAAAGTGGCTGCACCCTCTTCTGTCACCAGCAGTGGATTTAAAGGTTCCAATTTCTCAATGTCCTCTCCAACCTTAGCAATTCTGTGTCTTTTTCATTATAGCCATCTTAGTAGGCATAAGTCCAGTAACTCATTGTGTGACTTGTTTGCATTTCCTTAATGGTTAATGATGCCTAACAATTTTTCCATGTTCTTAAAGGGCATGTGTCTATCTTCTTTGGAGAACTATCTACTCAAATCTTTTGTCTATTCTTTAATTGTATTATCTTTTTATTGTTGAGCTACAAATGTTCTTTATATGTTTTAGATACAAAGCCCTTATTAGATGCATCATTTGCAAATGTTTTCTTGCATTCTGTGGACTGCCTGTTCACTTTCTTGATGTTATCATTTATAACAAAAAAGTTCTAGTTTGGGGCCAGGTATGGTGGGACACACCTTTAATCCTAGCACTTGGGAGGCAGAGGAAGGCATATTTCTGTGAGTTCAGGGCCAGCCTGGTTTACATAGTGTTCTAGCTAGTTTTTTGTCAACTGGCACAACCAATAGGCATCTGAGAAGGAGCCTCAAGTGAGCAAATGACTTGGGCTGTATGCAGACAAGCCTGATGGAATTTTCTTAATTAGTGATTGTTGAGAGAGTGCCCAGTCCATTGTGGGTAGTGTCATAGTAGTAAGTTCTAGGCCAACGACAACTATATAGTGATATCCTATCTCAAAAAAAAAAAAAAACAAAAAAACATTGAATTTGTGGGCTGAGGAGATGGCTCAGTGGGTAAGAGCACTTGCTTAAGAGTACCTGAGTTTAGCCCAGCTCCAGGAGTCCAGTCGAAGCGAGAGAAGAGGTATTCTATGAGCAAGGGGCATCAAGATCGAAATGGGAAAACGTATAGAGACAACCAAACCAAACTAGTGGGAACTCATGAACTGTGGACCAATAGCTGTGGAGCCTCCATGGGACTGGACTAGCCCTCTGCATAGGCAAGACAGTTACATAGCTTGATCTGCTTAAGGGGCCCCCTGGCGGTGGAATCACGATCCATCCTTGGTGCATGAGCGGGCTTTTGGAGCCCACTGCCTATGGTGGGAGACTTTACACAGCCTTGGTCCAGGGGGAGGGGCTTGGACCTGCCTCAGCTGAGTCTATCAGGCTCTGCTGACTCACCATGGGAGGCCTTGCCTTGGAGGAGGTGGGAATGGGAGAGAACGTTTGCGGGTGGGAGGAGGGAGGGGAGGGGATCTGTGCTTGGTATGTAAAATGAATAGAAAATTTCTTAATAAAAAGAAAAGAAATTTAAAAAAAAGTGTGCCTGAGTTCAAATCCCTGACACACATTCAAAAAAGTTAGATGTAACCTCTGAACTGTGGTGGATAGAGGATGCTGGGGCGTGCTGGTCACCAGCCTAGCTCCAGGTTCAAAGTTAGACCCTGTCAAGGGAATAAGGCAGAGAGTGACAGAGCAGAACACTCACTGTGCTCCTCTGGCCTTCTCTAGCCTCTGAATGGTCACACATATGTCCCCCGACACCTAGGCTCCAACACAATAATAAATAAATATAGATGTTTTCAAGTTTGAGATAGTTTTTTCTTTTACTGACAGAACTTTTGATGTAATATCTTAAAATTATTGTCTACATAATGGTTATACAACTCTGGCAATATACCAAAATCTATCAAATAATATATTATAAATGGATGGCTTGGATAGTTTATGAATGAGTTTCAACGAAGCTGTTTCAAGAAAAAAAACAAAATGGCATAATAAAAAAAGGTAGACGAGCCGGGCGGTGGTGGTGCACGCCTTTAATCCCAGCACTCGGGAGGCAGAGCCAGGCGGATGTCTGTGAGTTCGAGGCCAGCCTGGTCTCCAAAGCGAGTTCCAGGAAAGGCGCAAAGCTACACAGAGAAACCCTGTCTCGAAAAAAAAAAAACAAAAACAAAAACAAAAGGTAGACGAGCCAATAAATTCCTTATATTATTTTTTAATTGATCCTAGAGCTGGTTGCACAGCTTTGTAAATATATTTAAAAAACAACCAAATTCTAGGTGTTTCAACTGGATGCATTTTTTTCTTTTCTTTCTTTCGTTTTTTTTTTTTTTTTTTTTTTTTTTGGTTTTTCAGTTTCGGTGCCTATCCTGGATCTCACTCTGTAGACCAGGCTGGCCTTGAACTCACAGAGATCTGCCTGGCTCTACCTCCCAAGTGCTGGAATTGAAGGCGGGCCCCACTACCGCACAGCTTGGATGCATTTTTGATATATGAATTGTATTTCAATAAAGTAAAGGCACTGTGTAATCCACAATGTAAGATTCATTCCTGTTGCTCCTAAGAATGACTTAGTCTCGACTCTGGCATTTAGGTGCATAATGTGTTTAGAGTTAACTTTTGTATATAGTTCAAGAAAGGGGTCCAGCCTCAAGTGTTTCATTTTATGCTCTTAAAAATAGTGTTCCGAAGGAACCCATGAGGGTTTCCTGGCCAGACAAGATGATCTACGGCACAGAAAAGGAGAACTCTTGCTCTAGACTTAAACACCCCTAATCTCTCTGGGCCTTACTTTCCTCTTTGTACAATATTGGGAAAGAGTAGGCCTGGAGCCCCTCCCGTTTCTGTGGTGGTATTTCTGTGCAGACACTGACTGGAGACCAGTGCTGCTTCAATAAATACCTCAAGTCTGTAAAACTGACTACTTCTTTTTTTTTTTTTTTTTTTTTTTTTTCCAAAGGAAGCCATTGTCTGGCACTCACAGGAAGACTCGGCCAGAGCTCTGAGAAGTTTGCCAGGGGTAAAGGTGACCCAATAAGGGAAGGAAATGATCTCTCTCGAAAAGCAGTCAATTACCTCCAACAGTTGCCAGCAAACTGGAAAGTGTGTTTTGTTTTGTTTTTAGGTGGGGCTGAATGTTAGCTTCTGGAAAATAAATAAAGGGGGCTAGATGACTGGGTTACAGAAACCCCCAAACGAGAGAGGAGATGGTTAGGATAATGTCAGCAATAGAAGAAAGCATGCAACTGAGTCATTGTGGCTGAAGTCATCAGAAGGAACAAAGAGGAGAAAAATACAGCCAGGGCTCTACCCTTATCCTCGTAAAGGCACTTCTACAATTTTACTACTCTGTGTCATTTTCCTCTTTAGAGTAAATGTCACGGGGCATGGTGGCACAGCTATGTAGTCCCAGCACTCAGGAGGCTAAGGAAAGAGAATTATGAGTTCAAGGTCAGCCCGGTCTACAAACATAGCAAGACCCTCTCTCTAGGGGTGCGGGGATATGTCATAGAGGACTTTAAATAAGGGTCGACTGAGTCTCTTTTAAAATCAACTAAATTCGAGATAAATCTTGCATTTTCAAAAATTTTAGCTTCAAGTTCCAAAGCAATTTAATGCATTTTAACTCTTCCTGCAATCTATTTCCACATGGTAGAAATATTGATGATAATTATAAGTAGAAGGCAAACTATGTCCTTCCCACCACCACCACCACTAAATATGAAGTGAGGAGCCATAAGCCTGTAATCCCAGGATGATCAGAGTTCAAGTTCAGCCTGGGTAATGGGGCAAAGTCTTACCTACAAAAATAAATTAAAATATTTTGTGGGCCACTGGAGTGTAGCCCAGTGGTTGAGCAGGGGGTTCAGTCCCCAGCTATACACTCACAGCAGACAAAAACTCCTATGATATATTTGCAGAAGGTGGGTAGCATGTTCTCCTGGCATATGGGAACCAGCCACCCTGACGCACAGATCATGCTAAATTCTCTGCAAACTCTCCCCGGAACATGTTGGCATCCTTTTAAATTAACAGCCCCGCCCCCTCCTCAAGGAAAGGAGAAAATCCGAAGGGCTCCTCAGTCAGGACTCCCCCTTTTCTTCCAAGCACTTTTCGGGCTGTTCCTTCTCCAGGAGGCACCAACCATGTTGGGAAGAGGAGTGTGGGCAGTGAGGGAGCGGGTCAGAGCATATAAGCCCTGCTGAGGAGTTACTAGCCAGCTGGGGAGGGGCTGTCTGTCAGTGAGAGCCACAAGGAAACTGCACTGCTCTTGAGGCAGCTGGCCTGGATGGCGGCCAGTCTCGACCTCCTTCCTGGGTCAGAGAGGAGCTCCACACAGCTCTGTGAACCCCTGCACCCAAACTAAACGTGCTCGCTGGACATAGGGTCTGGTTTCACCTTTGTAAGTGAACGGATTGAACCAGGTTTTCATAGCGGGTCAAGGGACAGGGGACAGTGAGAACCAGATGAGTACGTGCTGTGTGCTGCGTCAGAAACTCACAGGCTTGTTTGGAAAGACTGAAACTAAATAAAGACTTATTAGCATAAGTCGAGCATTGTGAAATTTGGTCAAAGGGTTTTATGCAAGGATGCTCTTTAAAAAAAAAAATTCCTTCCTGGAGATGGAGAAAAATACAGCATTTTATTTAAGGGAGGAAACTGTTGTTATGTATCAACTTGTATCTTTCATGCCAACAACTGTTTTCTTTGACACTAGACCCTGGGAATGGTCTCCTAAGTTTTGGGCTTCTCCCATGAAAGAAAAGTAAATTCTTTTCACAAAACTGAAGTGTACTTTAAAAAAAAAACTCTTTAAAAAGTATAGTAAACCAACATTAAACAACTTACCTTTTTCTTCTTCTTCCTTTTTTACCAATCTTCCTCTTTGACTGAGCTTATCTTCAGACGTTCTAAGAGGAAAGGCTGACGTCTAAACCCCACTGAGTTCCCTTTTTGCTTTCGTAATAATTCTTCTCACATTTCCTCTATGGTGGTAATATTTTATTGTCCTATGAAAACCCAGTTGCAAGCCAAATAATATCAGTGTTTAGACAGAAGGCAAGCGTAGGACTGAAAAACAGACATTTGCATGCAGAAATGGTGTGCTTTTTGCTTCTGCATGTGGGTGGTCGCGGCTGGCTTCTTTTCTGGAGCTGTGCACTGAACTGTGACATCAAGGTGGTGATAGTGCACCTCTCCTGGGGACATAATCTTTCCTAAGGGCCTCTCTAGTGCACTGTGTCTTTCAGAGGAAAGAGCCTGAGGACTAGGTCCAGCTGGGAGGAGCGTTACCCAGCCTGGCCTGAGACATCGTGGCTGAATGCACAGTCCCAGCTTTCACTCTCTCTGTACGCTGTCAAGCAGACAAGGTTGGGGTACAGGAGGCAACTTGATGCATTTTGTACAGAGAAATCTGTAGGGAGGCTGAAAACAAGGGAGTGAAAATCTGCTGAGAGCTGAGAGGGTGAGAGGGTCAAGGCAACAGTGTGAGTTGGGAAGCCACAAAAGAAGCCTATGCCAGAGTGAGCTTCTGTGTTGACTGCTGAGATGTTTGGGTTAGAGTAGGTGCCCATCACTACAGGCTGCATGCATCAAATCGGCAGAGAGGAGCTATTCTTAGTCTTTTATATACTTCCTTTTTGTCTTGACCATATTTGAATACAATTCTGTAATATTTTTATTATTTGGGAATTTCACACTCACTTCCTAGTCTTCCCAGATCCACTCCCACCTTATGACCTCCCTCCCCCAAAGAAGAAGAAGGAGGAGGAAAGAAAGAAAGAAACAAACAAACAGTCCAATTTGTGTTGCCTATATACTCACCGGAGCATGGTCAAACACAGTGGCCAGTCCTTAAAGAAAACTGAGTCCTTCCCCACCTGCCCTCCCACGAGAAGCCATCACCTGTGGAGAGCTACACTTCAGCATCATTATCACAATTTTTTGGGTTTTTTTTTGGGGGGGTGGGGGTTTCAAGACAGGGTTTCTCTGTGTAGTTTTGGTGTCTGTCCTGGATCTCGCTCTGTAGACCAGGCTGGCCTCGAACTCACAGAGATCCGTCTGGCTCTGCCTCCCGAGTGCTGGGATTAAAGGCGTGCGTCACCACTGCCCAGCCCCTTATCACAATGTTTAAGAGTTCTCTCTGATGATTTCCAGTCTAGGCTGTTACTTTGGGGGGGGGGATGTCACCTTCTATGTCCCTCTTTCTCAACTGTGAGGCTGCAGTGATGGATGCCAACTGCAAAAGTAGCTTCCTTGCCCTTTTCAGTCAGTCGGAGCAGATAGTATGAACCTTTTGCCATTTTATTTTTTTAATTCTACCTCCCATAAGTACTGTTTTTAAGCTCTGTTATCACAGCTCTAATTTATATGTTTGTTTGTTTATTTATTTAATCTTTCTTCCTTTTTTCTGATCCCCCTCCTCTCAGAGCTCTATAATACCTAACACTTTGAAAATTTTCCACCTTTGTTCACATACTCTGATCTATAAACCAGAATCTTGTTTCTTTTCTTTCTTCTTGTTGCTTGTTTGTTTTTCGAGATAGGGTTTCTCTGTATAACCCTGGCTGTCTTGGAACTCACTCTGTAGACCAGACTGGCCTCAAACTCACAGAGAACCACCTGCCTCTGCCTCCCAAGTGCTGGGATTAAAGGTGTGCACCACCACCATCAGGCTGTTTATTTGTTTATTGTTTGAGAGAGGGCCTTGTGTATTCCAGGCTGGCCTTGAAGTTGATATGTAGCTGAGGGTGACCTTCAATTTTTGACCCTCTCTCTTCCACCCGTCAAGTGCAGGGATTCCAGTGTGCCACCACACCACCTTCTGTATGCTGGGGATGGAACCCGAGGCTCTGAGCTACATCTTCAGCCCCAAACTTTGTATTGACCTGGCTATCTCAGGTCTCTAATCAACTGTGCCAAACGGACTCTCTTGACAACAGTAACAACAACAATAATAGTAATAATGATAAAATTTAAATAACAGTGACCTCAGAGGTATAAGGAGGAACGTGACAGCTTCAACTGGAAATACCTTTTCCGGTCAGTTGAGAAGCACCCTGGCAGGAGAACTACTAACACCTCTAGATGAAGAAGAGCAAAGCCACAGAGAATCTCTACCTTCATGGCAAATTTGCTGCTGTGTATTACCTCCTGGTGAAATTCAAACGAAAACAATGGCTGCCTCTAGTAAGGTTTCCAAGGGTGCTTTAAAAACACAGGGCAGGTTTGTTTTCCTGGCTCAACTGCTTTAGAGAAGTCCCCCCTTAAATCCATGTACGGTCATTTTATATCTGCCATTACGCATTCTTGTTTGCTGCATGAAAGTCTTGCCAATGAGTTTTTTTTTTTTAATGCTTTTTGAGACTAACCACACCCCAAACAGCAGAACAGCCCTGTGTATACAAATGCTCTGGAAAGGCCCAAGTCAGGTACTGGGTGTAGGCACCGGACAAACCGCATGGTCTGCCTTGGCAGTCCTGTCCTCACCTGCAAGCTGCCCACACACACTCCCTTCCAAAATGCTGCTGCTCTCCTGCCAATAGTTGGCTGAGCTGCTGTGAGAGGAAGCCTGTCACGGTGCAGGGAAGTCACAGGGATCAATATTATATAAACTCAGCTGCTAAATTAAAACTTGATTTACCTTTTCAATCAAAGTCACATTAGAAGTCCTACCTCTTCTTAAAAATCTTGGGCAATCAAGAGTTAATAGGTATGGAAGCTGGTGTAGTCTGGGGCTGTCATCCAAGACCAGCTGAACAGGCAGCAGGAAGGGTTTGGTTCTGGCGAGGCTACAGACAGGCCATCTGGATGCTGGAAAGACCCAGAATGCCAGCAGCAACTTTTCTTTTCAGTGTTAGGCTTCACTAAGTCTGGCCTGAAGAGTCTTAGGTTTGAGATGCAAACTATATTCTTCTTGTGACAAGGATTTGATATTTTGAATTTTATGTAAAACAAGCATCTACTATGCATATTCTTTGGCAAAAAGGTCACTGGGACAATGTATACACGAGTAAACAGACTTAGAAAAATGGGGCTTGGGCTCAAAAGAAGACATCGTAGCCATCATACACAAAGCCCTGGGTTTGATTCCCACTGTGTGTGTGCGCGTGTGCATGTGTGTGCGTGTGTGCGTGTGTGCGTGTGCGTGTGCGTGTGCGTGTGTGTGTGTGTGTGTGTGTGTGTGTGAGAGTGTGTGTGTGTGTGAGAGTGTGTGTGTTCATAGATATATCCATATATACGAAAGAGAGCAGAGTTTCTAAATTTAAAGGTATATAGAGACTCTTAATGAGTTTCAATAATTTTCCTGGGAATCTAGATAGATTAGTTGGGAGGAAAAGTTGCTTTTTATTTTCTATAGTGCACCCTTTGCTGGTCTTCTAAAGATTTATTTTTCCTATAGGCTACTTGAGAAGTAATTCTTACTTACACTTATAATTAATTACATTAGGCATAATGTTAGTATGGGTCAGCTGAAATTCTTTTTGTAGGGATTTTTTTTTTTTTGCCCTAGTAAACTGAAAAATACACAATAAAAGAAAAATAGCCTAGAGGGAAATTGTAGCAATTATTTCCCTCTCTCTATCACTTTCCAGCACACTCTAGAAGCCACCTCCTTCATGATACCATCTGTTCTCCACTGGCTAGCGCGCTGTTTGGTTTGCATGTGTGATTCTTAACAATGAAAGGGAGAAGTGAACGCAAATTCAGCTGGACAGGATGAAGCAGAGTATCCCTCAGAGAAATCCAACCTTACCAAAGAAAATACACTTGTCTTTCAAAGCACAGTGGATGGAGTGAGGGAAGAATTTTTAATTTTTTAATGGGTCCCCCCACCCCTTTCCAAGGCATTAATTGCCACCTAGCAGCAGAGAAGGGAATTTCACACTTAGCTTGGGACTGAAGTTCTAGAAAATATTTCCAAGGGACTTATTGCTTTTATTGTGAACAATACCTGAGACATCATTAGGCTACTTCAGGATTGACTTTTTCTCTCTCCTTGAGGGAAAAAATAGAACAGAGCAGATGAATATGTTTGAATTATTTATAAAAATATTATTTCCATCATGAAATGTCTTTTCTCCTGTTACCTTTGCCACCTCAGCAATAGGCCAAAGGAAAGGGAAGCCTGGAGCCGTCCCCGACAAACAGACACGGGCTGTGGCCCATAGGGAAAGAAATACTTGTTTTTAGTACAGAAAGCACTTTTCCAAATAACCTCAGAATACATTCCTATTTTTAAAAACTAGAGCAGAATGTATTTTATTCTGCCAGGACAGTAAGCTAAAGTTTATTTAGAAAAAATAGAAAGCACTTATAAGGGATAAAATAATTTCTACATGAAACTATTATTCAAATATATTAAAGAAAGGTGTCTTTCTTTATAAATCTCAGTTTAAGGCAGAGGTAGGCAGATCTCTGTGAGTTTGAGGCTACTAAGTTCCAGGACAGACAAGGTTACAAAGAAGGACCTTATCTAAAAAAAAAAAAGGGAAAGAAAAACAATCTCAGTTTATATTTCTGCATTTGTGTGCATCCGTGGTATATGTGTGTGAGTTCAGGTGCACATGTGTACCATGGCGTGCCTGTGGAGGTCAGAGAACAACCTCAGGTGTTGGTCCTCACAGTCCACCTTGCTTGAGTCTAGGTTTTTTGTTGTTCACTGCTGCAGACACCAGGCTAGCTGGACCTGGAGTAGTCTCCTGTCTCTGTCTCCCATTTCACCTAATGTGGGCACCACTGCACCCACCCGAGCCACCTCCCAGCCCCAGGTGTCTGTACTTCAAACCCTACTAAATGGTTTTTTCTTTTGTCAGGCACCCTGCCTGTCAAAGTCTTTCAAAGGGTACTATATTACTGTGCTTCACCAACCTTGGTAACCAAACAAAATGGGTAAAATTGACAAAAAAAGAATAAGTTAAAATAAATATTTAGGGCTAGGCATGGTTGCATATGCCTTTAATCCTAGCACTCAAAAGACAGAAGCAGGTGGATCTCTGAGTTCAAGGCCAGCCTGGTCTACATAGCAAGCCCCAGCCAGACCAGCCAAGGATACACACTAAGACTATGTGTGGTGGTCTGAATAGGAACAGCCCCCATACACTCAAGTGTTTGAATGCTTAGCCCACAGGGAGTGGCACTATTAGGAGGTGTGGCCTTGGAGTAAGTGTGGCCTTGTTGGAGGAAGTGTATCACTGTGGAGGTGGGCTTTGAGGTCTTATATGCTCAAGCTAGGCCTCGTGTCATAGTCTTCTGGGCCTGCAGATCAAGATGTAGAGCTCTCAGCTCCTTTTCCAGCACCATGTCTGCCTGCACACTGCCATGCTTCTTGCCATGATGATAATGGATGAAACCTCTGAACTGTAAGCCAGCCCTAGTTAAATACTTTCCTTTGTAAGAATTACTGTAGTCGTGGTGTCTCGGCAATAAAACCCTAACTAAAACACCGTGTCTCAGAAAAAAAAATTAGGAAGACTTCAAAAGCTAGGTTTTCTGCTAAAAGGGTTACTTGAGAAATGAGAGTGGAGGGGGGCAGCTCACTGTACACTTCCAGTTTGCTGCTCTTGAGTTAGCTAAACAGTAAGCATTACTACTGCTATGATGGTCCCAGTAGGAATGATCACTCCAGCAACAGCAGCTTTCGGAAGATAACTGGATTCTCAAAGCAATGATGATGACAGCTAGCACTTAGGGACTACTTATCACATGCCGAGCAGTAACCTAAGCACTTTACATGAGAAATTCCCCTAATTGTCACAATGATCATAAGAAGTGCTGTCAGTCTATCTGGATTTTGTCCACTGGTGTATGTTCGTTCACTATACATGCTAATAAGTTACTGTGGTAGTTTGAATGAAAAATGTCCCCCACAGACTCACATATCCAAACACTTGTTTCTTAGTTGGTGGTATTTTGAGGAGAGGTTATGGAGCTTTTAGGAGTAGAGCCTTGTTGGAGGAGATGACCTTTATAGCCAGTTCACTCTCTGGTTTTTGCATGTGGTTGAGAAGATGTAATCTCTCAGCTTCATAATCTGGCCATTATAGATTCTCTGGACTGTAAGCTCAAATAAACAAACTTGAAATGTGAAATACATTTCTAGGTATAACATAAAACTTCACTTTAACAGAATATTTTTTCACACGAGAAAGAGAATCATATGCCTCCTGCCCCCTGGTGAAAATGTAAAATAACACTGTATATGGACCCAGAGTTATAGTTATTGGTTGAGATGCCTGTGGAGGCCAGAAGAGGGCATTGGATTCCTAGGAAATGAAGTTGTAGGCTGTTGGGTACTAGGAGCTGAACCCAGGTCCTCTGCAAGAGCAGCAAGTACCTTAACTGCCGAGCCATCTCTTCAGGCCTAGGAATTACTCTTACCCAGTTCTAAAAGAGTCTGGCATTGCTTACTAATGGCTTTAAAGAAACAGTGCTCTGCTGGTTTGGTTGTCCTACAATGTCTTTGTTGATCAACTTTTCAGTTCCTGGCTAAAGATCAAGAGACGTCATCAGTCAAATCCTCCTATTTAGTGTTAGGGCTGTGGGGAGCAAAAGGGGGCCATGGCACCTGTCTGGGGATATCAGCTACGTCTGGCTGGCTGTCTCTATTTGTTTTGTGTGTATGTGCACACACACATGCATGTGGAAGTTCAAGACTCTGCAGGAGCCAGTTCTCTCTTGCCACATGTAGGTCCTAAGGCCCTTCACCTGCTGAGCCACCTCCCAGTTACTGCTGACTCTTCTAACTACATCTCATTGAGCGCTGAGCTTGTTTGACACGTTTGGTATATGTGCAGTGGGAAACATGGCATACTTCTTGTCTTCCAGGGGCTTAAGGCTTAATAGAGAGAGACAATATGTAAACAAGTAAGTGAAGGTAAGTATTATGTGAGTGGTAAAATGGGACTCTGTCTTGATTTTGGCTGAGTCTCCAAGTAAGTAACATGCCAGCGATTCCACCATAAAATGGAAAACCCCCAAAAGTAGAACTCCTCAGTAAAAGGGGGGGGGGCCCGCCTTTTGCAGCTCTTGACTATCTACTCACTTCCAAGTTGGGGGAAATTTCTGAGTTTAGAAGATTTTTTGAGCAATTTTTGGTGCATCGTGAGTAAATAGCATTCTCCTTGGCTATTCCTAGGGAAAGAAACTTCAAGGATTTGGTGTAATTTTGCTAATATAACCATAGAGTCAGAGGCCACAGTGGACCGGTGCCTGGCTCCCACTGAGGGGTTCATTCAGTCAGTACTCATATAACTTTATCACGCATTGTCACTGTTCTAGCTTGTATAAAAAAAAAAACTGGTGAACAGAATGGACAAAACCTCTGTGCCTTCGTGGAGCCAAGGAGCCAGTGGGAATTTTGCTGATGCACTGAAAAATGAGTTTGGGGTTTGGTCAAAGTCCACAGTTACTGAGGTCTGAAGCAAAGTATTCCTCTGTGAGTGTTTCTTTGAATCATCCTGGGCTACTGAAAAGGATCATGTCGAGGGATTAAAAAAAAAATTCCATACAAAGAAGCTAGCCATGTACCTGAAGATGCTAGCTATTAACAATGAGCTGACACTGGGC
Organism: Peromyscus californicus insignis; assembly: GCF_007827085.1. Classification (NCBI taxonomy): domain Eukaryota; kingdom Metazoa; phylum Chordata; class Mammalia; order Rodentia; family Cricetidae; genus Peromyscus; species Peromyscus californicus. The sequence continues at coordinate 89,304,966 of NW_026294562.1, forward strand.
ATACGCCTGTAATCACAAAACTCTGGAGGCAGAGGCATGTGTCTTTACCAAGCAACACATGAGCTCTCAAGTCCTGGGATTAAAGATGTGTGCCACCATGCCTGGCTCTGTTTCCAGTGTGACCTTGAAATCACAGAGAGGATCTGTCTCCAGAATGCTAGGATTAAAGGTGTGTGTGCCACCATTTTCTGGCCTCTATATCTAATCTGGTGGCTGTTCTGTTCTCTGACCCTCAGATAAGTTTATTAGGATACACAATATATCAACCACACAGAGGCAGGTGGATCTCTGCGAGTTTGAAGTCAGCGTGGTCTACAGGGTGAGTTCCAGGACAGCCAGGGCTATGCAGAGACCCTGTCTGGAAAAAACAAAAAACAAACAAAAAAGCTGTTCTTTAAAAGCCCAGCATTGGGCTGGAGAGACAGCTCAGCAGTTAAGAGCATTGACTGCTCTTCCAGAGGACCCAGAAACCCAGGCTGGATTTCTCCACCCACATGGAGGCTTATAATCCTTTGTTAACTCCAATCACAGGGGATCTGAAGCCCTCTTCTGGCCTCCACCAACACTATATGTACATGGTACACAGACATACATGCAGGCAAAACACCCACACATAAAAAAATGACTTAAATAAGAGTGAAAAGCTTAGCATTGCTTACTAGCAACTTTAAAGCATCAGTGGGTTCCTGAGCTGGTGTTCCCACAAGTCTTTATTGATGGATTTTTTCAGCATCATTAACCAAATCCTCAAAAACAGGCATAGAAGAACTATAACATGTGCTTTAGGACCTTGAGGAGAGAAACAGAGACAGAAAGAGGGAGAACCAAAACTACATGCCTTTTCTCTTGGTCTATAAATGGAGCTTTGTGAATAAAGAAAAATATTGTATTATTTGCTATGAAGGTAAAAATCAAAAGGACATTTGCTGAGAAGATAAATATCAAAAGGGCATTTCTCTGAATGATAGGTCTATTACTTTTCATTCATTTAATCAAGATTTAGTGAACACTATATGATATCCCAGGCTTTGTTCCAGATACTATGAATGCTTCAGTAAAAAACTTAAAAGTTGGCCAGTTGCTTTTAATCCTAGCACTCTAGAGGCAGAGGCAACTGGATTTGAGTTAGAGGCCAGCCTGGTCCACATAGCAAGTTCCAGGACAGCCAGAGCTAAATGGTAAGGTCTTGTCTCAAAAGAAAATTTTAAGTTAAAACATCCTATCCTAGCTAGGCATAGTGGTGCACACCTTTGATCCCAGCACTTGGGAAGCAGAGGCAGGTGGATTTCTGATTCTAAGCCAGCCTGATACTCAGAGTGAGTTCCAGGCCAGACAGGAGCTACAAATAAAAAAATAAAAAACAAAAAAACAAAATCCCTGACTTGAATGTTTATATGGTTTCCTGTTATACATTTACAATAAACACACATGCACACACACACACACACACCAGTTTTTATGCGTGCTAGTGTCAGAGGTTTTTCTTTTTGTTGTATCCAGAAAGATCTTTCTTTTTTAAAAAAAATATTTATTTATTTATTTATTTATTTATTTATTTATTTATTTATTATGTATACACTGTTCTGCCTGCATGTATATCTGCGCACCAGAAGAGGGTACCATATTTCATTATAGATAGTTGTGAGCCACCATGTGGTTGCTGGGAATTGAACTCAGGACCTCTGCAAGAGCAGCCAGTGCTCTTAACCTCTCTGAGCCATCTCTCCAGGCCCAAGATCTTTCTTTAGTAGGAACACAGTGGCACTGCCATGACTACAAGTTAATGGGAAACAATGCAAGCAAAGGGAAGGGTGAATCATTAAAGTAACAACTTCAGCCAAGACACACAGGAAAAGATTTTCACTAGTAAATAAAAGACAAAGTAAACTCATATTAGAGGCTTTTATCTTTTTCTGCTCATCAACTTGATAACATAAAAGGAATAAACAATATCCAGTGCTGGTGAAGGTATATACAAAGTGGCCTGTCAGGCACCACAGAGTACAAATTGATATTAAACCTTATAATTAACATACACTTATTATAGTTGTAGACATGTCTTCCCTTTGACCTCACGAGTTTTATAAATTCATCAAGTACACAAAAGGTATTCATGTATAATACTCACTGTACTACTTTCATAACAGCAAAGTCTTGAAAATAACCTAATAGCTCCAATAACAAATTATTATATTTCCATGTACTAGACCTCCATAAACTACTAAGAATAATATAGGTCATTACTTATAGGCATAATAAGTTGACAACTAACTCCTTCAAGTTATCTTGACTTTCACATAAGTGTATGCTGGAACACACACACACATAAAACAGACACATAAAATAAATAAATGTAAAAACATATATTATGTATATATATATACATGAAAATATTTAGAATGTGATACTAATTGCTCTGAACACGAATATTTCAGTGATGTGTTGCTCCGCCTTCAAAGCTCAGATCTTTAAGGACCCCTAACCGACTCTGGGTCCTTCTCCTTTCTTCAACAGAATAAGCAGTATGTAGAGGTTAGGTAGGCAGAGAGCGCAGAGGGGTCTCGATTTCATTTGAGGACAATCAAAAGATGCTCTGTAAAAATTCGTAAGGAAACTCGCACCCTCCCCCTAGTGGCCTAATGTACCAGGCACGGCATTTAGTTGTGGACAGCGAATTATCAAATATCAGAACAGAACCCTGGTGAAGTTCAAAGTTCGACACTAGCAAGTAATGATCATAAAATGAGCGATATAACCATGGAACCATGAAGGACGGGCTCTCCAAGTTCTCAAGATACTCAAGGCCAGAAATATGAACACAAACACATATACACCTCACACTTAAACACCACATACATATATACACACATCACACACGCAAACATCAGAAAGACACACCAGAAACACAAACACGCACACACACACACACGCACACACACACTGTGGACTGTGACTGAGATGATATGCGGCACGTCCGCATCACCCCTAGCTGGGCGGCCGTGTTCTGCCTGGAGGATGGAGAGTTGGCGGGAATCTGCAATCCATGGAGAAAAAAATGCAAGGAAAGTCCGTGCGTGACGTGTAGCCACGCCCCGGCTCTCTCTGCGCATAGGCAGTAGCGCCCCGGAGTTTCCCGCCAATCCCAGTTCCTCCACCGCCCCAGACCCCGCCCACCCAGAGCTGGAGGGCGGGGAAGCGTTAAACGCCGATCCGTGGCTCTGGGATAGATTGTGCTCCCTGCGCTGCGGCCGTCAAAACTCCGCAGGCTTCCCTGAAGATCACCGAGCCGTAGTTGGGTCCGTGCTCCTGGGTCTCCTGCTGTGTCTGAGTGTCGCCGCGCCGGAGCTATGGTGTGTTGGGCCCCAGGTCCTCGGAGGGTTTGGGGTTGAGGTCCGCTGACGCGGTCGGGGATCGGCCTCTGTTCCCTGTGGCGCGGCGCGGGGCGGTGGGAGAGGGAGCTTGGCTCACGAACGGGCCCCGGCAGTGATTCAGCATCTGCGGCCTGGCCGGCGAGGAGCGGTCGGTAGCTGGGGCGGCCTTTCGCGCGGCTTCTCTACTTTACATGGGGTTCAGGCGCTTCTTCCTCGACCAGCTAGCCACCCTCGCCCCTCAGTTTACTTCAATGACGGATTCCAGGTGGCCCTGTGGTCCCTCGTGACTGCATTGGAGGAAGAGGATGGGAGTCCAGTTGGCCTTCCCGCACCGCCAGCGCAGACCTGAACCCGCAGTCAGATCCTTAGACCATGCCCATCTTCTTCATGGGTCCATTTGACTTTATCCGACTTCTTAGAGTGCTATGGGAAAAAGCTCCATTCGGTCACTTTATTTTGTCACCTAGTTACAAATGAGAAGGGAAGTGATGGAATCAGGTTCACAAAGTAAGGGCCCTTGAACTGCTTCTGTCGCGCCTGCCATAGGAACTCTTGATCTTCTCATTCTCACGAATATTCTCCCAAGTGCACACACACTTGCTCTAGTAATGGCATTATAACTGTAGTGGTTCTGCCACTGTAGCTATTTGTGCCCACCTCTTTGTGTATATGTTAATTCATTCAGTGACAAGGTGCAAGAAAAGAGCACAAAGTTAAACCAGACATAACTTTAATCATAATGTAAATTGAGTCAATTTCAAGGCCTTTGGCAAATTACTTGAACCCTGTATAAGAGAATGGTGAAAGCAGAGAGAAAGAAAAGTAGATGTGTACATACATGCTTTAGCAATTGACTGCCCAAGGGGAGTGCTGTGGAGAGTGGCAGAATAGGAAGACCTGAGTCCACTCATCCCAACAGCCCAGGGTTAAGGTAGAATTGACCTGCAAACTGAGTGCTGTAATAATGTTTCAGGAAAGTTGCCCTAGCAGAAAGGCTTTAACTGTTGAACAGAAACACATGCAGGCACAAGTCTTAAAGGTTAAAATTTGAGGTTTGTAATGTTCTCATATTAATCTGTCTTTCTTCCACTTTCAGTTTCGCAACCAGTATGACAATGATGTCACTGTTTGGAGCCCTCAGGTAAAATGTTTTATGCCATGTCTATGAAGTGGCTTTTCATGACTGCAGTAGGTTCAGAAACTTGTGAGATTATGAACTGGGCTTGGTGGTGCATATCTTAATCCTTATTGGTCAGGATGTTGAAGCCAGAGGATCATGGAGTTGGAGGCCAGTTTGAGCAGCTTAGTAGAACCTTATCTTTAAAAAACAATGAAATTTTAGGCTGAACTTAAAGCTAGAATTGAAATTAGTTGGGTAGTAGAGGCATACACCTTTAATCTCCGCACTCGAGAGGCAGAGACGGGGATCTCTGTGAGCTGGAGGCCAGCTTTGTATATTAAGGGTGTACCAGGATAGCCAGGGGGGAAATTAGTTTATTGGTTTTAAAAATGAAATTTAATTATGCTCACCTGAGATCTGGAAACTTTAATTTTTAATTTGTAATGATCTTCTAAAGTGACTATAAGATGTGCTTTTCTTTTTGTTTTTAGGGCCGGATTCATCAAATTGAATATGCAATGGAAGCTGTTAAACAAGGTTCAGCCACAGTTGGTCTAAAGTCAAAAACACATGCAGTGTTGGTTGCATTGAAGGTAAATGAAATGATAATTCCTTCTTTGGGAAACAGAACTATCAGATGTAAATTTCACTGATCAATAATAAAGGTATAAACTTAAATATCTATCATACTGTGTCTCTATTTAGAGGGCACAGTCAGAACTTGCAGCTCACCAGAAGAAAATTCTCCATGTTGACAACCATATTGGTATCTCAATTGCGGGTCTGACTGCTGATGCTAGACTGTTATGGTATGTATGACCATGAAAAATTAAATATCTCTTTTGATTCATAATGATGTATTTTTCTAGAAAATACCCCAATAAGATATTGTAGGAAGTTGTTTCCCAGAATATTATAATTTTTAATTATGTATTTTATTTATATGGGTGTTTAGTCTGCATGTATGTTTGTGTACCAATGTGTGCCCAGTTCCCTCAGAAGCCAGAAGAGGACATTAGATTCCCCTGGTATTATAGAGTACAGAGGTTGTAAGCTGCCATGTGGATACTGGGAATTGAATCTGGGTCCTCTGAAATAGTAGCTGAGCTATCTCTCCAGCCCCTAGAATATTATAAATGGTAATATTTGGGTGTGTTACTAAGTATTCCCATTTCCTAATTCTTATAGTGGTGTTAAACATCCTAATGGTTTTGAAAAGTCCCTGGATGAGATAGTTGGTGACGTATATTGTTTCAAGCCCTGGACACTCCTCTATGTGAATATTTATTATACATTTGTTTTCAAAAAGCTCAGTAGTATATAATACAGGTATAGAAATGTGACTCAGTTATAGATTTTGTCTTTAGAGAACTTAAAAACTATTTTATTATAACACAAGGTGTGAAATAGAGAGTAATAGGCAAATTTCTTTGACTATCCCAAGGAGATAGATATTTCTTGTTGAGAAATAGCACATAAATGAAATGGTAGGACTTTGAGATCATACCAATTAAATTCTCACTTTATAACTTAATATCTGAGATTGAGCTAGTTACTTAAATAATCTTTCCCAATAAGTCACCTGATATGTAAAACACTTAACACAGTGACTTTCAGAAAGAGTGGGAGATAACTGAAAGTAGCCAAAGCTAATCTCTTTAGTTCATCAGGGTTTGATTAGGAAAGAATGTGAGAGTAAGGACCATATTACCATTGGTTAAGATTTTCAAATTATTCAGCCAGTCTCTTAAGTTGTAGTAGAATGACACTACATGTGTTTCTGCTCTCAAAATAGGAAGTCTGGTATGTGGTCAAACATGCTACTTAACTCAGTATCTAAACTATTACCAGGCCAACATTCAGTTAGTATGAAAACAACTAGAACCTGGTTTTAGAATTCTTGCCTTCACTTTCCAAATGCTTGATTATAGGGATGAGCTGCCTTGCCTCACTTGGTCATTTATTTTAAATCTTCATGTAGCCCCTTGCACACATGTGCATACTCAAAGGAATCTTTTTGGCCATATCTCATCTTTCTGATTTTTATGGATGTACTCCATGAAAATGTTTGCAGGAAAGCAAAATGGAATCAAACTACCTTGTTTAAATGTTTAGGTTGTATTTATTCTCTGTAATATGAACTAATTTTTGTTTTTTTTCTTTCTTAGTAATTTTATGCGCCAGGAGTGTTTGGATTCCAGATTTGTATTTGACAGACCACTTCCTGTGTCTCGCCTTGTGTCTCTGATTGGAAGCAGTATCCTTTATGTTGGCATTTATAAATGTAAACCTTAAGGAGTTTGGGTACTCAGTGTTTGTCTTAGTTATTGGAATGTGATAGCATGAAACAAATCAGATTGTAAATTGTAAAGGTTTGAGGAACTGGATTACTCTTTCACTAGCCTTTATAAACAGCTGATTGTTCCCAGACACAACAGACCAATTTTAGGGAACTATTCAATTATAATTTTAAAGAGTGAAGTTTATGAATGGTTCTAGTTATTATCCAGAGTTCTGGCCCTTTATATCCAAAATGAATCCCTGTATAGGAAGAGATCATTTTGTGGTGTTCATGCTTGGCTTTGGTGGAAATTCAAACTTTATATATATTAGGCCAAAGGAATGCTATTCTATTACTTACTTTTAAAAGATTGTGGAACAATTAAGAGGCTAGAAGTCTCCGTGCAGTGGTGGTGCAAGCACTCAGGTGGCAGAGGCAGGCAGATCTCTGTGAGTTCAAGGCCAGCCTAGTCTACAGAGCGAATTCTAGGACAGCCAATAGCTACATATGGAGACCCTGTTTCAGGAAAAAACAAAAACAAAAAAAACAAAGAAGCAGCTGGAAGTCTTTAATTTATTACAATGTTGAAACCGGCTCCTTAACTAGTTTCAGAGACCCAGATCCCAACACAGCGGTATGGCCGGAGACCATATGGTGTTGGGCTGCTTATTGCTGGTTATGATGTAAGTTCCTAGAGCATTGTTCGTGTATTAGTTACTTTCTGTTTCTGTGACAAAATGCCTGACATAAACAACCCAAGGAAGAGCCAAAGTTCATCATAGAAGAGCTTGAGTTGGCCAGTCACACTGCATTCCAGTTAGAATGCAGGAAGAGGTGAATGCTGGTATTCAGCTTATTTCCTCCTATAGTTAAGGCCAGGACAAAGCCTATGAGATGGTGCTAGTCACTGTCAGAGTGAGTTTTCCCCTTTCATTTAAACCTGTCTGGCTCTGGGCGTGGTGGCACAAGCCTTTAATATCAGCACTATGGAGAAAGGCAAGCAGATCTCTGAGTTCGTGCCAGCCTGGTCTACAGAATGATTTCCAGAACAGCCAGGGCTACACAGATAAACCCTGTCTTGAGAAAACAACAAAAAAACTATCTAGAAATGCCTTCACACACAAACTTAGAGATGTGTCTCCTAGGTGATTTAAATCCAGTCAGATTGACAGTGATTAACCATCGTAGTTATCATAATTATATCCTAACAATGTTTAAAGCCTAGAAACTTTGAAATTTTTAGGTTAGCTAAAGGCAAGAATTTCATAGTATGTTTTTTTGTTTATAGGACATGGGCCCTCACATTTTCCAAACCTGTCCATCTGCTAACTATTTTGACTGCAGAGCTATGTCTATTGGAGCCCGTTCTCAATCCGCCCGGACTTACCTGGAGAGACATATGTCTGAATTTATGGAGTGTAAGTGTAGTTTGGCTTACTTTATTTTGTTTTGCCTCTTCTAGACTTTATATAATTAGTAAATCTATCCTAAATGAGGAAAACCATTAGTCTTTAGCTTTTAAATCCTAAGTTCATAAAGTGCCTGTTTGTGTAACACATACTAACTTGTACTTCTAGCTACTAAGAAAACTTTATCAAACTATAAATGTGTCAAGCCAGGCACTCATACCTTTAATCTTAGCACTTGGGAGGAAGGTGCAGGTGGATGTTTACAAAGCAAGTTCCAGAAAAGCCAGGGCTACACAGAGAAACCCTGTCTTGAAAAACAAACAAACTGTGTGTGTGTGTGTGTGTGTGTGTGTGTGTGTGTGTGTCTGTATCTGTGTGTGTCTCCAGCCTTGAAAATTCTTCATGCATTTGGTCTGAAATAGATTCCAGCCAGAGCTGAAACCCATTACACTAGTTATTTGCAAATTCTGTGTACAACTTCTGGTCTGTAAGTCTGTTTCTATTTTAGGCCACATAGCATTTCTACTCTAAGTGGCCCATAAATAAGTAAAAGTCAGTATAGCTGTGGAAAAGAGGGTGAAGGGTATAAGATGATGAGCTGGTTTTCAAGTGTTTGCTTTGCACTAGAAGAAGGGTTAATGTCAAGGCTTTAAAGATTTCTCTTGGTTGTCTTTTAATTTTTCTTGTGACAGTATAGTATTCTTTGAAGGAAATATCTGAGGCTCAGTGGATATAGGAGTTAGAATTGGACTAGGAGTTCCCAAGATGACCGGCACATTGGGAGATTTTTGAGTACTAAGGACTCAGCATGTAGTCATACCCTAAGTAAGACTTAGAGCAGAATCAGGGCACAAAGCTTGATCACAGAAGGAAAAGATGAGTCGATAACCTGCAGGAGTCCTTAGGGAGTGTCACAGCAGTTGTGTGAGCTTTAAGGACTGTTTAAGTCTGTAGAGCATTTGGGTAGTCCTTCCACTATTGTACAGATGACACTCATTTATGATGGCTCAGCTCAGGATAGTTTGAATTTATGATGTACAAAAACAGCATGCACTCAGTGGGAAGTGAACTCCTGAATTTGAATTTTGATCTCATCATGAGTTAGTCACATATGGTAAGACCCTCTATCATGATGCAGGGAGGCAGCATGGTCTCGGCCAGCTACACAATCATATGTTGCTAAGCTGTAACATTTGGTAGGCAAGGTGGGTTGAATGCACATTTTACTTAACATTTGCCATTTACTGTGGGAAGCCCCATTGTAAGTTAGGCAACATCTATACAAGTCTTTGAGGCCTGGACATGGGATTTTGTTACATTTACTTAAGTCTTTCAATGGTATTTTGTAATTTTCAATTTTTGTCTTGTGTTTCCTTTGTTTAATTCATTCATATTTTATTCTTTTCATTATGTTTTAAACAAGAGTCTCTCAATATCATTTGAAGATTGCCCATTGTAAGAATCTGATAATTGTATATTGATCGCATGTCTTCCAACCTTAAGAACCCTTCCTTAATTCCAGTCTTTTTTCCAGGGGAATCCTTAGATCTGAGATCATGCTACTAGATCACGTAATTAATAGTAGAGGTGATTTTACTTCTCAAACCCCAGGCTTGATGTGTATTGTTTCTTTCTTGCTTCCCACACGGGTGCATTTTGTGTCTTATCAAATGCCTTGGCTATAACCGGTAAATAGAAATGCTGAGAGCATATGTCCTTGTTTTACCCCTGATCCTGAGGGGATAGCATTCAGTTATTCTCTTAAATATGATGTTAGCTGTGAGATTTTATAAATGGAAGTTTCCTTCAAATACTAGTTGAATGAATGTTTTTATTAGGTAAGAGTTGGGAGTTTATCACATGCATGTTACATCTAATTGAAATGGTCATACTTATTTTTTCTCTTAGTCTATTAAGTCTATTGTGTTACATTGATTGACCTTTCAAATGTTAACCATCTTTACATTCTTGAGAAAAACCACACTTGGTTATTATGTGTAATCTTTTCTCTATGTTGTTGGTTTCTGGTGGTGGTGGCGGTAGAAATGGTAGTAATGGTTTTGTTTTGGGTTTTTTGTTTTTTATTTTTCTTTTTTGTTTTGAGATGAGGTCACACTGTATAGTTTGGGTTGACCTGGAACTACCTATGTAGCCCAAGCTACTCCTAATCTCCACCCCTGCCCCCATACCCTCCAAGTGCTAAGGTAATAGGTATGAGCCACTTATTTTAGTATCTTTATTCATAGGGGAGATTGGTCTGTAGTTTTCTGTGATGGTTTTAGTGTCAGGTAATATGACCCCATAGGATGAATTAAAGGCTCTTGAATGAATATAAGAGCCAACATTCTATAAAACATTCTACAAAACTAGAATGGCATTTGTGAATTGGGACTTTTATTTAACCTAGTGAAAGAACATCACATTTATTAATAAAAGACATCAAATAGCGATTGATGTTGGTTGATATTAGATTAGATTATACAGCTAACATTAAACTATTGGCTATTTTATTCTGTGCAGTATGTCACTCAAGCCATAGTTTCAGGCTATAGACTTGATAATTAAAAGAAGCCTTATATGATAGTGAAACTAAGAAATTATTTTTAATTTATTGCATACAGGCAATATGGATGAGCTGGTTAAGCATGGTCTGCGTGCCTTAAGAGAAACACTCCCTGCAGAGCAGGACCTGACCACAAAGGTAACTCATAGTTCCAATTGTAGTTATTAACAGTGCAGTTTAATCCTCAATCACAAGTAATGAAATAGCATTGCTTAAGTTATTTTAATTGGGCTGCCTTGGGTCATTTTTCCTTTCTATTCACAAAAAGATCTGGTTTTGAAATGTCATGTTTTAAATTGGGGTGGAAGTTTATGTAGCAATAAAATTAGTAAATGTGAATGTTCTTCAGTTTTGTTTTGTTTCGGAAAGTAGTTAGTTAGTCATACCTTTGTCTTTGGTTTGTTGTTACTTTTGTTTTGTTTGTTTTAGAAAAGTATAGTATAACCTAGGCTAGCCTCCAACCTGCTCTGTAATTGAGGATGACCTTGACCTCCTGATCCTCCTGCTTTCACCTCAGGTGCCAGAGTGACAAGCCTACACCACCAGGCCCTTTCTGTATTTTTAACGGTGTTAACAGATACATTGAGCACTTGCTGTATTCAGACAATCTCTAGGTATTGGGAGTATAATTCAACAAGTATCTTGGCCTTCATTAGAGTCTAATGGGAGAGTAAATAATATATACATAAATAAGTGACCTGCTATTATCAGAAGGTGACAAGTGCTGAAAGAATAATAACACAATAGAAAGAGCCTATTGAGTATTGGTCATTAGTGAGTGGATGTAATTTAAAACAGTGATCAAGGATGACCACCAATGAAGTGAAATTTGCAGAAAAGAACTAAAAAAGGTAAGTGAGCCATACTGGTGTCTGGAGTAAGATTATTCCAGCAAACACATGTGCAAAAGTCCTGAGGCCAAATTTTCCCAGTGTTTAAAGAAGGAAGTCAGTAGACTTGGAGCCAGTGAACAAGATAAAAATGAGAAGGCAAGAAATCAGAGATGATATATATGTATATTATATATTATATATATAAATTATGTATATTCAGAAACAGTGATAGAGAAGTGATTCGGTGTTAGATATTGGGGAATTAGAATTTGCTCACAAGTTTGTTAGGATAGGAGCATGATGCTTTCAAGGTTTTTGACGTGATAAACTGGAAGAAAGAGTTATCATTTTACTGAGTTGGATATGAGAGTGGAAGGAACAGGTTTAGGGACAGACATTATAGAAGAAGGTGAGTCAGTTTACGATGTATAAAATTCAAAATGCCTGTCTGTCTAATTGATAGAGAAGAAGCAGTTTTCAGTACCCACTAGACTTCTGTGGAGAGTGGTCCAGGTTAGAGTTTTATGTTGGAGTCTTTACATAGAAATGACATTTAAAGAGTACAATAGGTATGGTTTCTAAAGATAATAGATAATCACTTTGAGGATTAGGCCAAAAACACTCTAACCTTTAAGAGATTGGGAGATTAGTAGGTATCAGCAAGAGACTCAGAAAGACAACCTGAGACAGAGGAAAACCTGGAAAAATGAGACAGCCTTGAAAGCAAATGAAGAGACTTGGAGAAGAAAAATGCTAAGAAACCAAGAAGGTACAAATTGAACTACCCACTGCAATAACAGTGGTAGCCTGAGGACTTGACAGGTAGTTCTAGTTGACTGGGGAAGGAAGGCCTTGAGAAGAATGGACTCTAGAGAAGAGGAATTGAGAGATCTCTGTGGAAGAGATGAGTTTTTTTTCCATTGATTATTTCAGACAAATATGGAATACTGCCTGGGCAAAGAGGTAGTAAATATTTTTCACTGTTTAAGATTTTTAGGATGGAAGAAATTACATCACATTTGGTGTATGGTTATGGTAATAATTCAGTGTAAAACGAAATGGTTATATAGGACAGATATGAGGAAACTGGCCAGAGCTGTGTCTTTTATCAACACAGACGTGGAAAGATTGGCTATCAAGAAAAAATAGGAGTATTTATTCATAGTAATGGTAAGAAAGAAAATGTCTGTCTCCCAGTTGCTTTTGTTTTCTCAATGAAATGGAAAAACAGGTTCCCAGCTGAAGAAGGATGGAGAATGTTAAGAAGGAAATGTCTAAGAGAAGGGGAGATTGGGGTTAGGGGTGTGGTTCATTGATAAAGTGCTTGCTCCTGACAAGCAGTCCTCAGCACTGGGGGAGGGAGAGGGGATGGTGGGATGATCTAAGAACTAAGTTGTGTGATCATAAAAGAGCAGGGAAGGTATACTTGGGTTTACTACATTTAAGTGTGATAGCATTGTAAAGCTATTTGTTAGTTATTGGGTAATTGTTATTTAGTATCTATTTCAGTGGTTAGCCGCCTGTGGGCCATGATCCCCTTGGGGGGGTCATACAACCCTTTCACAGGGGTTGCATATCAGATATTTACATTCTCATTCATCACAGTAGCAAAATTAGTTACAAAGTAGCAACAAAATAATTTTGTGGTTGGGCGTCACCACAGCATGAGGAACTGTATTAAAGTACCATAGTGTTGGGAAGGTGGAGAACCACTGCTCTAGGTGAAGACTTTGTTTCTAGATAACATGGACCTTTGAGGCTACTCATGATAACCAAAAGTGAATATTGAATCTGTAATTGAAAAGAGCCATAGTTTCCTGACTCTCTTACACCTGCATACAGTTTTTCAAACTTTGAATTTAAATGCTGTATTAGTTTTTTCTACTTTTTTGCCCAACATTTTATCATACACATTAATTTTCCCTTTCCGTCCTCAGAATGTTTCCATTGGAATTGTTGGTAAAGACTTGGAGTTTACAATCTATGATGATGATGATGTGTCGCCATTCCTGGATGGTCTTGAAGAAAGACCACAGAGAAAAGCACAGGTATGTTACTAGTCAGCTTTACTGTAAGCTGCTGTTCCTATCACAGCCATGTAAATTCCCTACTTGTGTCTTTAATTGTTAAGATAGATCTGTAATTGAAATAACAAAGAGAAAACTGAGTCAAGTTAAATGTTGAAGGGGCAATGATCTCCATAAACACAAAAAGGGAGAAGAGTTTGGTTTTCTATTGTAACCTAATTAAGGTGACCCCAAAATTTTCAGGGTTAGACCACATTTCTCAGAGTCCTGTTATGTATGGACCAAGGCATAACTAGATGGCTCTGCTGCTCTCAGTTGGGCTCTCACAAATGCTGCAGTCTGAAGAAGGGGCAGAGCATCGAAGATGACTTTATTCTTTACTGGCTTTCTAGGTATCTCAGAGTCAGCTAGAAGGCTGTGGACTACTAGAATGACTAGGCTTCTGTCTATGTATTCTCAGGACCCCTCCGGCAGAGTGGTGGACAGAGCTTGGAAAAGCTCAAAAGTGAAGGTTGCCAGCCATTCTAAAGGCTAGAACTCAGGACTGATACAACTTCACTTTGGCACATTCTTTAGGTTAAAGTGAGAGATAGGGCTAGCCTATATTCTTCTGAGAAGGGTCTGGAAAAGAATACTTGTTGGGAGCTAGCTTTGGACATTTAAGTTGGCTCTCCATAAGTGGTGACCAAAAGCATTAAGAAATACTGATTTAAAAGCTGAAAATAGGGGCTGGAGAGATGGCTCAGCAGTTAAGAGCATTGACTGCCCTTCCAGAGGACCCCAGTTCAATTCCCAGGACCCACATGGCAGCTAACAACTGTCTATAACTCCAAATCTGACCCCCTCACACAGACATACATGCAGGCAAAACACCAATATACATAAGATAAGAACAAATTAATGATTTAAAAACTGAAAATAAAAATGGTGAGTCTAGGGTTATAAATTTTTCCTGAGAATATGCATTTGATTTTTTCCCCCTTCAAACTACCTTCCTGCCAAAGCCTCTAAGCTTGTAGGATAACAGGCATGCACTCCACACACAGCTCACATTTGCTATTAATGGAGGTGGATTTCATGGCTGTGAAATATAAAAAGTGGTACAGAAATTTTACCTACAGATTATAGGATCATTCCTATAATCCCAGCACAGTGAAACCCTCTCCAAAAAAGGGGTGGTAGTGGTAGAGTTTCTTCCAGCTTGAGTTTTTGAATTTTCCTCAACTTGGCAAATATACTATTGGTGCTGTTTGGGAGGGTAAGATCTGTATTTTAGTTGTTATTAGTAAGAATTAGCACTGTTAGGAAGAATGCTCTAAAGTCCCATGTAGCTAGTTTGTGGGTATTGGTGTTTTTTCGGAACAGAAGGAAATTTAAAAGGTGCTACTGTCTGTGTTTTAAGCATAGTAGTATAACATAAGAAAGTCTTAACTCTTAAGACAAATGATAAAAAGTAGAATTAATTGTGGATGATCTTTAAGTTTGAAGAACTGAAATTTTATTTTTATATATGTATGTATACTTTTTTAAAAAGCTTTATTAAAAAATTTTAACAGGATATTGTACTGAAATCAAGTGTCTGTGATATCTTTTAACCCCTTTTCTCACTAATTTTTTACATCGTAATATCTGTGATTTAGGAGTGTATATTAAATGTTCAGTTTACATCTTTTCACTTTTTCTTTTTTAAAGCCTTCACAGGCTGCTGATGAACCTGCAGAAAAAGCTGATGAACCAATGGAACATTAAATGATAAAGGATATAAGGATATGAGGATGCAGAGACATACAATGGTGACAATAATCTGTACTTAGAACCAACAGCTGCAGAGTATGGGGTGGTATGTTTTAGGAATCAGTCCAGATGTGAGTTTTCTCCAAGCAACTTCACAGAAACCATATAATGGGTGCATTTTCTTTGAAAGGGTCTACATAATCATTTTCTAGAACGTATAGGTATCTATACTAATGTTTTTATATGAAGAAAATAGTGTCTTTGCAGTTTTAAAGACAACTGTGAAATAAAATTGTTTCACCTCCTGTTGTATCAAGTTTCTGTTTGTAAGTAGTTTCAGCTGCGGACAGGATTACAATGGTGGTAAGGTTGGAGGAGCCATTTCCCAGGGTAGCACCCCTTTCTAGAGAAGGCTTCTCTGTGGATGGTAACCCAGAGTTTAGACCTAAGTCCTAACCAGTGAATTTTCTCTTTAGACAAATCACTCAGTCCTGGTTTAGAGAGGCCCTTTCAAGAAATACTATAGTTAAAAGAGAATTTGTGGCCAGGCATTGTGGTGCATGCCTTTAGTCCCAGCACTTGGGAGGCAGAGGCAAGTGAATCTCTGTGAGGTTGAGGCTAGCCTGGTCTACAAAGTGAGTTCCAGGATAGCTTGGGCTGTTACACAGAGAAACCCTGTCTCCAAAAACAAAAAAGAAAACAAAAGACAACTCAGTTGCTTAGATCTCTTTACACCTTCTTGAAGGAAGACTGAAAAGAAAACAAAACATACACACACACACACACACACACACACACACACAAAACCCCTAATAGCTTTGTTATTATCTGATTAATTGTGTGTAGATGATGTCAGTCTCTGCACTGGAAATAACCTCAGAGACCTGTCATTTAAGTTTGGGAACTGGCCACAAGTACCATGTGGCAAACGACTGTGGAATTGCATCAAGCACATAGGAAACACTAAAACTACAAAGTTCCGCACTTCCTGGACTTTGGTGTACAGTCTAAAGAGGGAGGCTAAAATTAATAACTTGTATTTCTTCCCCTGTGCTGAGTGAATCTGTTGTTAAAAGATAAAAATCGTGTGTTTTTTTTTTTTTTAAATCTGTTTCCTAAATACAAACTATTACTTGGCTAAAACTCAACTAAAGATTGAAAAGTGACAATGTCTTACATTGAACTTAATTCTAAGGATAGTTTTAGTAGTTGGTATGGACCACATAGCAACCATTGCTGCTTAACAAAGTTCCAGCATTTTGACTGTGGATCACAATTCTCCATCACCCTTTACTTTCATTTTTAATGATTCTCACCTTTCCCGTGGGCTTCAATGGAGCATAAGGATGTGTAGGCGGGATTTTTCTGTCCCACCAGCCAGCTCCCAAATAACCACACAAACTTATTATAAAAGCTCAGCCAAGAGCTTAGGTTTACTATTAAACTAACTAGCTACTAGTTACTAACCAGCTCTTACATCTTAAATTAACCCATATTTCTTCTCTACGCTCTACCATGTGGTGGTACCTTTTTTCAGCATGGCATGTTCATCGCTTCCTCTGCGTTTGGCTCACAACCTCACCTTCCTGGTGCTCTCTTTTGGTCCGAAAGTCCTGCCTAACCTCTACCCTAGGTACTGGCTACTGTGAAACCATATAGTGTGATAACTGCCTACTCCCACACAAGTCAATACTAAGCTGCTAGAAAATTTAGATATGTTTGATAAATAAGGTATATTTAACAATCAAAATTTATAAATTCCTAAGGTCTACTCAGATTCACAGTAATACTTGGCCTAGCTTCATCTTTGCTTATGTTAAGCTTTAGCTATTTGGATAAACTAAGCCATATTTTAAAAAAAAAAAAATGCAGTGTTCAATAATGGTGTGTCTGGTACCCCAAGAAAGTCCTTTTCCCTAGATCAGGCATTTAGACAAAAGCCCCTATTCCCTCACAGGCTTGAAGAAAGTTTCTGCTTGCTAAAAATGGAGTCATTCTTGTCTCTGGCAAGAGAACTTTTGGCCCTTCCATATGACTGTGGTGCCTATTAACTTGTGAAGGTCATGTTAGTTTCCTCAATCCCTGATCATAAGCCACACCCCAGCTCACATGCCCCCTTTCTCCCATTTAATCCTTGTGCAATTAGAGAGTATAAAAGTGTGGCCTTTCTTTCAATAAAGTGGTAGCCATCACGATTCACCCTCAGATCATGCCAGTCTCCTCCTTCCCCTCGCTGACTTGACTCTACACCTCATCTTTGGGACCTGAACCCTGCTAGAACTGGACTCTGGCAAATAGGTTGGGTTTTTTTTGTTTTTCCCCAGTATGTATGTGGTTATAGTCTAAAGACTGATTTTCAAAATTCTCCCCACTTTGGAAACAGAAAAAACAAATTCGTTAAGAGCCACAGGCTGTGCCAGCAGGAATTACACCACTAACTCCAGCACTAAGATACAAGGCTTGCTGCTGCTTACTGGCTGCTAGTCTATCTCCAGGTTCAGTGAGACCCTGGCTTTGGGGAGTCAATCAGGATGATAGAGCAGAATGCTTATGCTCCTCCAGCCTTCCACTAATATTTACACATGTGTGTACCTCCCACACAAAAGTCTTCCACTTTAGGGACCTTACAGAGTTTGTTGTGATGTCCTTTTATGTTTAGTCTGTTGCACTCAGTTACTCGATTTAATCTGCTGAATAACTGAACAGTTAGATTCTTAGTGTCATGTAAGTCTTCCCACTGACACAAAGATGATGTCATCTGGAATCTGAGCATCTTGAGGTGCAGTTCTGAAGAACTGGCACTGTCAAAAATAAAAAGCCAAAAATAGATCTCAAAACTCGTGTTCTGCTAGGCAGTGGTGGCGCATGCCTTTAATCCCAGCACTCGGGAGGCAGACCCAGGTGGATCTCTGAGTTCGAGGCCAGCCTGGTCTACAGAGCGAGATCCAGGACAGGCACCAAAACTACACAGAGAAACCCTGTCTCCAAAACAAACAAACTCATGTTCTAAACTCTTAGTGTTGACCATTAAGCAGTTTGGAGCAAGTCTCCAGTCCTTAGTGTGCTCAATTGTGTACTTTTATAATTCTGATACCCAAATTTTTACATTGAAATAATTGGTGATTTGGAAAACATTCAAAATGATATGATGACATTCTAGGGTTAAAAGTCTCGAAAATATACTTTATAAGAATTAGTGCCAGGCGGTGGTGGTGCATGCCTTTAATCCCAGCACTCGGGAGGCAGACCCAGGCAGATCTCTGTGAGTTTGAGGCCAGCCTGGGCTACAGAGTGAGTTCCAGGACAGCCAGGACTGTTTCACAGAGAAACCCTGTCTCAGAAAACCAAAAAAAGAAAAAAAAAAATTAGTGAAGCTATATAAGGTCTTGATATCTGCTCAAGAAGCTCCAAGTTTTAAAAAGCAAAACCATGCACATTACCAGTGGCAAGTTCAGGTGCAGACCTAAAATGCTATCTTGTCATACTTTAAGTTTCCTTAGTAAATCAGTCATAAAGAACCCTAAAGTTTAACATGATGCATGGACATGGTTAGACTACGCCAAGATGGTCCTAAACTGCTGAGCCTTCTCATTGCTAAACCTAATCTCTATACCTTGTTTGGTGTAATTTCAAGTGAATTTGGAAAACTAATAACTGCATTCCATGTGAAAAAAGGAGTACTCAAAAGGAATGTTCTTGAATGCATCTCATTCTAGAGAATTATGCTGAGTAGCAGAAAGCTAATCTTCAAGATTCCATTGTGTGATTCTATTTATAGACTGGAATAGATAGATAGTTGCCAGGGTTAAGGTGGGCATAAGGCTGTGACAGTAGATGGACAGCAGGAGGGTCTCTGGGAGGAGTGTTCTCTGTCTTGACTGTCTAGAAGCAAGTACATAAATGAGAGTATCTAAACTGGTCAAATCTCCATAAGGAGACAGGTCAGTTTCCTCCAAGACTTCACTATTCAGAGGAACTAAGGC
Source organism: Peromyscus californicus insignis (assembly GCF_007827085.1). Lineage (NCBI taxonomy): Eukaryota > Metazoa > Chordata > Mammalia > Rodentia > Cricetidae > Peromyscus > Peromyscus californicus. The sequence goes on from NW_026294562.1 coordinate 89,324,287, forward strand.
AAGGAACTATAGGGTTTGCCAGAAGAATTTTATCCTACAATTACGTAGATTAAAAGCATTTAATGACTTATTTATTTACAAGAGCTTTGTCTGCATTGTGCCCTTTGTCTGCATGTATGTTGTGAGCCACCATGCGGTTGCTGGGAATTGAACTCTGGACCTCTGGAAAAACAGCTAGTGCTCTTAACCGCTGAGCAATCTCTCCAGCCCCGATTTAAAACTTTTTTTTTTTAAACACACAGGCCAGGTGTGATGCCATGTGCCTGTAATCCTAGCACTTGGGAGGCTGAGGCAAGAGAGCAGTAGATGGAGAGTTGAAGGTCAGGCTGGGCTTATATAGTAAAACCATCTAAAATTAAAAAAAAAAAGCCATCAGAGAGGTCACCCTTAAAATGTTGGAAACATACAGTCCTCTGGTATATTTTGAGTCCTGGGGGAATTTTTTTTAACTTAATGGTTCCAGAAAAGAGCAATGTCAGAATAGCTGCATTCCAGGTGATGAGATACTTAACTATTTGTATTCTGTGTTCCCAAGTGAGGTGAACGGGTCAACAAAACAGGACCTATCAGACCTTGTATACACAGTATGCGTTCATGTGGTACACACCTGTAATTACAACTGCTCAGAAACAGAAAACCACCTTTTCAAGACCAATCTGGCAATTTTGGAAGACCCTGCTGAGGTTTTCAAATATTTTGTTATTAATAATTGACTAGGACATTGGCATGGGATATGGAACCACAAATGAACAAGAACTATACATCTAATCGTAGTTGTAACAATTTGGTCTTTGGAGACAAAGTAAAATCTTTTGAGACTGACTATCTCCTTTATGCATACAAACTTTTAAACTATTGGGTGCTCTGAAAGGATCGTGAAAGGCCGTTCTTGAATAAAGAGTAGAAATAATAGTTGCCAGACAACTTCTGATATTCACGTAACTCCAGGTCAACTGAATAAAGCCAGATTCAGATCACCAGAGGTGTTAAGCCCTCAAGTGTATCTTCATATAACCAAGTTGCCTTATTAAAATATCTAAAATCATCGGCTAATCAGTTAATTTCCCAATTTATTATAAATGAGAGTAATAAGAGAGTCCGCTGGACTTTTCTGTTGATCTTTTGTACAACTTTTAGTTCCTGGGAACTGTTCAGTGACCACAGTGCTTAAGTCAGGGCCTACTCACGGGGAAAACTTAAATACTTGCTCACCCTGTTGCAGAAACCAACCCTGAGAAAGGAAGAGGCTAGCGCAGTGCGCAGCCGCAGGACGAAGAAAGCTTGTCCTGTCTGGGTCGCCGTACAGGATCTGCGGCTGCATCCTGGCTCGACTCCCCGCCCCCTTCCACGTCAGCCAAGGTCTAGGTGGATCCGTCTAGACAGCCGCTGCCTGGAGCTGTAGTCCACGGTTCCGCGGTTCCTTCCCGGCCGTCGCCCCTTGGAGCCAGGTAGCGGCCTGCGCCCCGAGCCACGGGCTTACGCCAGTCGCGCGGGGTCGGCGAACCACCGGACGGAGAGCCGCCGGGCGCTTGACTAGGCCGCGGCGCCAGGCGGTGGGGGCGGGGAGCTGGGCCGCGGCCCCGGGGCTGTGGAACCGGGGTCTGCGCTGCCTGAGGCCTGGCCGTGCGTGGACGGAGGCCGGGAAGGGGCGGCTGGGGCGCACCCACGGGGGACCCGCCACGGCGGCGGAGTCCAAGGTTCTGCAGCGTCTTCGCTCGCGGGCTGCCCTCCTGGAGCAGATACGGCTGTATTGTGTTGGAAATCACTGCCCGGTGACGTGGTGCTCAGGGTTGTCACTGTTGTGTGGACCTCGACTCCACAGCTTTCCACACCCTGGGCCGGGGAGCGGACCAGCACGGTGTGGTTGTCCCTAGAGTTCATGGAAGTGGGGAAGCACTCGAGATCTACATCCTCAGAAGCGACACGGAAAGAACTGAAGGCAGTATAAAGATCAGGAGTGATTTGCGAAATTTACCTTTTTTTTTTCTAATTGATACCTGTATTCATTTTTTGTAGATTTTCCTGGCTCCTTTCGTCATTTTCATCTTGTATTGTGTTGATTATAAACAGAAACCATGACAGCAGCTGAGAACGTGTGCTATACGTTAATTAACGTGCCAATGGATTCAGAACCCCCTTCTGAAATCAGCTTAAAAAACGATCTGGGTAAATAGTTTCTTAATTCAAATAAATTATTTTAATTAATAGATAAAAACATTAAAAAGTGGACAAATTAATGTTTTTGTACACATGTATATTGTATAATATTTAAATCTTGTCAAATATAATTGTCTCAACATTCATCATTTCTTTATGGTGAAAACATTTCGAATCCTTTCATTGAGATTTTTAAAAAATATATAGTACATAGTTCTTAACTATGTACACCAGTCTCCCTGGTATACATTATCATACCAGAACTTATTTGTTACTCAGTATCCATTGATCAGCCTTTCCCATCCTTCCTTCCTTTCTTACTCTCCCCAGCCTTGGTTAACCACCGTTCTCTCCCTTTACCCCTGCCCCCTCCTTTTTTTTTTCTTTTTCTTTCTTAAATTAAGGCCATCCATACTCATTCCCCAGGCTGGCCTGGAACTCACTAATAGGCCAGGGCGGCCTCAAGCTTGTATCAGTTCTCTTACCTCAGAAGTGCTGAGATTTCAGACACGGGCCATTAATCAGCTTTTACTTTCAGCTTCTATGATGATGTATATTGGTACATCTTAAAATTTTCTACTCTCGACTCCTCTTTCACTTGAGGAAGTATTTTATATATTATGTGTGTATGTGCACAAATGTGTGCTGGTGTATCCCCATGTTGTGTGTAATTATATGTGCAGTCCAGAGGTAAACCTTAGGGCCCTTTCTCAGTCACGTTGCACCTTATTTGTTTTTTAGATTTTCAATTTTTTTAAGATTTTATTTTTAATTACGTCTATGGGGGGGTGCACATGTGTGTGCAAATGCCCATGGAGACCAGAGGGGTTGGATCCTCCTGGAACTGAAGTTAACAGGCAATTGTGAGCTGCCTGATGAGAATGCTGGGAATGGAACTTGAGTTCTCTGCCAAGACTGTTAATGTGCACTTAACCCCTGAGCTGTTTCCAGTTCCCAGACTTTTTTATTTTTTAATACTGATTTCTTTAGTGGGAAGTGTGGAGACAAATGTGCATAGCACTAGTGTGGTGATGAGATAACTCTTAGGCGTCAGCTCTCTCCTACCGTGTGGGTTTTAGGCGTTGAACTCAGGTTGTTGGGCCTGGCAGCAAGTGCCTTTTACCTGCTGAGCCTTCCCAGTGCTTTCCTTCACTCTGGAGAGACAGGATCTCTCACTGGACCTGAAACTTGCTGATCCCAGGGATCATCCTCCCTCGTGCTAAGGGTACAGGCATATGCTGTGCCTGACTTACCTAGGTGCTGGAGATTGAACTCGGTCCTCCTCATTGTTTATGTGGCCAGCACGCTACTGACTAAGCCATCTCTTTAGCCTCTTCAAACAACAATGTTTTGTTTTGTTTTTTTAAGACATGGTTTCTCTTTGTAACAGCCCCAGCTGTCCTGGAACTCTCTTTGTAGATCAGTCTGGCCTTGAATTCATAGAAACCTGCCTGCCTCTGCCTCCCAAGTGCTGGGATTAAAAGTGTGTGCTGCGGTAGTGGTGCACTCCTTTAATCCCAGCACTCGGGAGGCAGAGCCAGGTGGATCTTTGTGAGTTCGAGGCCAGCCTGGTCTACAGAGCCAGTTCCAGGAAAGGTGCAAAAGCTACACAGAGAAACCCTGTCTCGAGAAAAAAAAAAAAAAAAAAAAAAAAAGTGTGTGCCACTATGCCTGGCGCAAACAACAATTTTTAAAATTATACATTATAGCACAATACAATTCAATTATATACTAATTTGATGCTTACACTTAAGGAATGACCATAGGAAAACATTAAAACTCTGTTTTCCATGATTAAACCATTGTTTCTTTAAGAGAAAAAAATACTTATAAGTATAGTAAAAGCATTGCAGCTCATAACGCACAATTGTCTAGAGTCTGAGCTGAGGTGCTTCAAACAACATTATTTTGTGTTATGTGTTGTATTACATGTCCATTGTAATGTGAGGATGTTGTGTGTTCAAAGTTAAGGCTACAATGAAGTCATACAGTATAACACAGTCTAGTGCTACTAGAAATACTGGATTCATTATGTGATTTTGATTTTTTTTTTTTCATTTTGTGTTTAGAAACCTTTCACTGTTGCCAAATTCCACGTTCAGTTGTGCTACCCAAGATCCGCTTGTGACTCACAGTTTAAGAAGCTAGGATTAGGGGGCTGGAGAGATGGCTCAGCGGTTAAGAGCACTGGCTGTTCTTCCAGAGGTCCTGAGTTCAATTCCCAGCAACCACATGGTGGCTCACAACCATCTGTAATGAGATCTGGTGCCCTCTTCTGGCCTGCAGGCGTACACGCAGGCAGAACATTGTATACATAATTAATAAATAAATCTTAAAAAAAAAAAAAAAGAAGCTAGGATTAGGGGTTGGAGAGATGCTAAGCAGTTAAGAGCACAGGCTATTCTTCCAGAGTTCAATCCTGAGCACCCACATGGCTGCTCACAAACTGTAATTCTGGTTCCAGTGAATATGATGCCCACTTCTGGTCTCCAAGAGCACTGCATGCATATGGTACACAGACATACATTCTGACAGAAACACCAATATGCACAAAATAATAAAATAATTTTTAAAAAAAAGAAAAGAAAGAAAAAGGCTAGGTTTAGGTCAGCAAGATGACTCAGAAAGTAAAACTCTTGCTACCCAAGCCTGACAACCTGAGTTTGATCTCTGGAACATATAATAGAAGGGAAAACTCAACCCCTGAAAGCTGACATCCATGTACATGCTTTGGCATGTGCGCCTATGCTCACATACACATATACTACAACAATAGTTAATTTGTAAAACAACAGCTAGAATCCAGGTAAACATTGATATTTTGTAGTGAAAATTTTAAACTCAAGAGACTCTTTAATATTTCACATTCCCTTATAGTTAGAAGTGCTTATTTTTTCTAGAGTTTTGATAAAGATTTTTTTTGATAAGTTATGTGTACTTGTACATGGATATGTGCACATTAATGCAGGTCCCCTCAGGTAAGAAGAGGGTGTATCCAGAATTATAGGTGGTTGTAAGCTGCCCAGTGTGGGTGTTAGGAACTGAACCCAGGACTTTTTTAATTGCACGTACTTCCCTAAACCACTAAGCCATCTCTCCAGCCTCCCATCTAGAATTTTTGAGAATGTCTTCAATAGATCTTTTGTCTTAAGAAAAAGGAAAATTTTTTACCCTTAGACTTGTAGTATTGGTATAGTGAAATAGAATAATATCCCAGTCTAATTTAATAAAGCTAAAAAAAATTTAATTACTTGTCCCTTAAAAATATTATAATTTCTTGCCCAGCGTTGGTTCGCACGCCTTTAATCCCAGCGCTCAGGAGGCAGAGGCAGGCAGATCTCTGTGAGTTTGAGGCCAGCCTGGGCTACCAAGTGAGTTCTAGGAAAGGCGCAAAGCTACACAGAGAAACCCTGTCTCGAAAAACAAAAAAAAAAAAAAAAAAATTATAATTTCTTACATGTTTAATGTATGACACTTAAATGTAAGTGACAATTTTCTGTAGGTAATAGGTTGGTATAAACAAATAAATGAAGTCAATACTGAACTAAACGTGAATATTCCCTACAACTTTATATTTTCATTCTGGAAACATATTTTGCAAAAGAAACAGACATATGTTTTGAATTTTGAAAGCCTATGTTCTGCTCCTTTTCAGTATATATACTGGCTATTCCCAGTGATACATATATGTAGTCCCAACTGCTCAAAAGACTGAAACAGAAGGTCACATTTCAAAACTGGTCTGGATAACTTAGGTCCCTGTCCCAGTGAAGTGACAGGGGCTGTGGGTGGTGCTAAGTATAGCACTTCCCAAGCATTCGGGAGGCCTTGAATTCAGTACCCAGTACTCGGAAGGGGACAATGAATGTGCTGTATAATTTTAGAGTATGGACTTGAGGACAGGGTCCTACTCTATAACCTGGCCTAGAGCTGGCCATGAACTCATGATCCTCCTGTTCCAGTTTTCATGTACTAAGATAAGAGGTGTGTGCCACCATGCCTGGTGTGCAAAGTGAATCTGTCACTTTGATTCTTATTTAATTGAATTACTAGCAAGTACAAATCAAACTGATAACACTGTCTTGTTTTGTTTTGTTTTGTTTTGAGACAAGGTCTCACTATTTGCTCTAGCTGCCCTGGAACTCACTGAGATCTACCTGCCTCTGCCTCTCAAGTGCTGGGATTAAAGATGTAAGCCATCACACCTGGCCCAACATTGTTTTAAATACAATGATAATTGTATTTCAGATATTGGAAGTTATCCTTTAGGAAGGTACTTTAAAGTTTATAGAGACTTAATATTTTATTTGCCAATGGTGGCACAAACCTGTAATTCCAGCACTAAGGAGGCAGAGGTAGGAGAAAAAGGAACATTATATCTTTCTCAGTTTAAGTTGTTAAAAAAAGGGAAATTGAAGTCAGGGCACTTAAAGTACAGATGGCATAAGGTTTTTGTTTGTTTGTTTGGTGTTAAACTTGCTTTTGAAACTGTAGTTATAAATTGAGATCTAGTCTGCTGAACTTTTGGAAATTTATTAATTTATAAACAGAAGCCATCAAAGTTATAATGGCTTAATTTTATGACTTTTAGACTTTGTGTCTTTTAGATTATCAAACAGAATAGGGAACCAAACACCTGAAACATCCTAAAGGGAGCTGAGGAATATAACCCAGTGGTCGAGCACTCGTGAACAAGGTTCTGGATTCAATCTTGGGACCAAAACAAAACCTAAAGAGGGAGGGAGCTTAGAATAAAGAAACAAAAGACCTTTTAGGCTCTGAGTACCGCTTTGACCAATTAAAACATTGCTTTAATTAATCAAACATGAAGATTTTCTCTATTCTGCAGCATAGGAAGATACAGCTCTGGGTAATAATGTATAGCCTTTAGAGTGATAAAGGACATTTAGGGGAGGTTGTTTGTTTTTGAGATAAGGTTTCATATAGCCCAGACTGGCCTTCAGTGCAATATGTAGATGAGGTTGACTTTGGACTCTTGATCATCCTGCCTCACTGCTAAATTGCTGAGATTACAGAAATGTGCCATCAGGATCAGTGACAAGCAACTGACTGACTTAGTATGATTCCTCTGAAGCTGGAGCTCTGCTTGTAACCCTAATGAGTGGTCATGTACAGTCTGTCTCTTTGACAAAAAGAACTATCTTTTAAAATGGTTTTAAAGATTAATTTATATACACGTATGCATTTTTTAACGTTTTATAAAATCTTTATTGACAAATAATTCACATAGTATACAGTTTGCCTGTTTGCACAATTTGATAGACTTTAGTCCAGCATCCTCATAGGCCCATGACACCATCACTACTTTCTATTTTAGAACATCGCTGTCTTCAATTTCATACACACATATAATGTATGGTGATTACATTCCACCTGATTTTTTTAAATGAACATAATATTTGCAATTGTAACCATTTCTAAGTTCACAATTCAGTGCCATGAATTACATTCAAGATATTATAGATTTTTTTTTTTTTATTTTTCGAGACAGGGTTTCTTTGTGTAGCTTTGCGCCTTTCCTGGATCTCGCTCTGTTGACCAGGCTGGCCTCGAACTCACAGAGATCCGCCTGCCTCTGCCTCCCAAGCGCTGGGATTAAAGGCGTGCGCCACCACCGCCACATTCAAGATATTAATTACACTCATGATACTCATTAATTATACTCATGACATTAATTACATTTGTGGTATTCATTGATTACATTCGCAGTATTTGTTCATTAACTATATTTATGATATTCATTAATTACATTAATTGTATTGATTTATTATATTCATGATACTATGTCCTGATACTACTGTCCGTTTGTGGGGCTTTTCCATCACACAAAACAGAAACTCTGTACTTACTTGCTTTATATTCCTTTCTTCTCCATCTTGAGATAATGTCTAATCTTTCTGTCTCTATGAATATGTATATTCTGTATATTTCATGTAATACAGTTCTATAGTATTTGTCCCTTTTTTTGAATGTAAAAACATTATATGTACAATTGCAGGAGAAATAATACACAGATAGCTTGAACATAAAAACAGGTTATAATTCAAAAGTCCAAGGTTATTTGAAACTGGAAAATATTTTCTCTAGAAAATAGTAAAAATGATAACATTTCTCAAGCCCTTTTAAGCCAAATAATAGCTGAATTATACATATAAATATTGATTAGATTCTGGAATACATAAGTCTATCTTCATCTGTTCAGAGAGCTGTGTTTTACGTAAGTTGTGTAAGTGAGATTCCTATTCATCTTCCCCTTCACTGTTTGATTTACGGCAGACATTTTTCTATAGGCTAATCCATAATCTAAAAAGATTTTAGCCTCCCCTCCTGAAAGTATAGCCAGCATATTCTTTCATCAGCATGGTACGGTACAAATTCTTATCCTAATAGTGAGATGTTTCACTAAAGCTTGTCCAATGATTGGGTAAAACCAAAACTTATTATAAGTCAGAGTCATCCTAGGGTCCTTCCTGCTAGGTAGCCTCCCTGGATCTGTGGGTTGCAGTCTGATTGTCCTTTGCCAGCATGTATGTATATGCACCACATGTATGCCTGGTGCCTAGAGAGTTCAGAAAAAGGTGTAGATCCTCTAAACTAGAGTTAGAGATAGTTGTGAGCCATGATGAGGGTGCTAGGAATTCTCCAGCACAGGTCCTCTCTACAAGAGCAGCAAGGGCTCTAAACCATGGAGCTATCTCTCCAGTCCCAAGAACTCTTTTGATAGCCATTCTCATAATTAGACCCAATAGTCAGTATTTTCCTTATGCTAGCCATAGGAGTAAGCCTTCTCTTTTTGTCCCCTTTTCTGTCATATATTTGATTCGTTAATTTTATTTTATGTATATTAGTGTTTTGTCTTCAGAGATCAGAAGAGGGTATCAGACTCAAACCTAGTTCCTCTGGAAGAGCAGCCAGTGCCCCTAACTGCTAAGCCATCTCTCCAGCTCTAATTTTATTATTGAAACAATTATTGTAGCAATTTACTTATTCTGTACTTCTGTCTGCCCTTGAATTTTGGATCCAGGAGATTTTTTTAAACTATTAATTTTTCAGTATTCATAGTAATTAAAATTATAGATGATTTTTTTCATGAAATATTAAAAAAAATTGTTTTGTTTATTTCCTTGAGACAGGGTTTCTCTGTGTAGTCCTGACTGTCTTGGAACTCTCTCTGTAGACCAGGCTGGCCCCAAACTCAGAGATCCGATTGCCTCTACCTGTCAAGTACTGAGATTAAAGGTGTGTGCCACCACCACCCAGCTCCATAAAATATTTTACACTGAATAGTTTTTAGCCTTAGTAACATTAAACTTATATTTTATTATAAATAATATATCCTTAATTCTAATCAGTAGCTACTGATTCAATATTTTATTTTTTTTTCCAGTTCAGATGGACAAGAAAAGAAAATCTCTAAAGTTATATGAGTATTGAGGACCCTTTTTTAAATGTTTAATAAAGGTCAATCTGTTCATGCCACCTTTTTAAAAAAAATGGCTATAACTGAGAAAATGCACACAAACTGAGTTATTTTGAGTTTAGAAGTACTTAACAGGATTTGCTTACGTTTTTTGTTTTTGGTATTGGGGGTTAGGGAGGGCAGGTTGCCAGAGCTGTTTGAAAACCAAAGTCATGTGGTGTAGTTACAGGTTCAGGAACTATATTAACTAAGTTGTTTAGGGACCAGGAGTCTAATCCAGTACCTTAAGTTCGTGTGTAAGGCATCTGAGATTCAGAGGCAAAAGAGAATAAAAAGCATGTCATTTGGATTTGTAACCTTATTAACATTGGTAGTAAATTTAGTTTGTTTTGTTCATAGCTTTTTAAACTTTCTGAGCAACTTTGTTTTGAAATAATTGCTTTTTTCTTTTTTTAAATTATTGAATCAGAGAAAGGTGATGTGAAGTCCAAGACTGAAGCTTTGAAGAAAGTAATCATTATGATTCTGAATGGTGAAAAGCTTCCTGGACTCCTGATGACTATCATCCGTTTTGTGCTGCCTCTTCAGGATCACACCATCAAAAAGTTGCTTCTTGTGTTCTGGGAGATTGTTCCTAAAACAACTCCAGATGGGAGACTTTTACATGAAATGATTCTTGTATGTGATGCATATAGAAAGGTAAGCCAAACCATAACTGTTTGCTTTGGGGTGTTTTTTGTTTTTGTCTTTGTTTTTTTTTTTTTTTTTTTGTAATTATAAAACTGCGCTAATAGATACTCTTTTAGTTTTCAAAATTAAATCTTTGATGAGATGAAAAATTATAAATATTTATTATTGAAGTTGTAAGCTCAAAAAATGTGTTCAACCTGTAGCTATAGGCTTAGGCTGCTTGAGGCTGGGGATAAAAACCTAACATATTATCTGATACTTTTTGGTGGATTTGAGCTGGGGGATTTTATTTGGTGGTTTTTTTTTGTTTGTTTGTTTTTTGTTTTGGTTAACTATTACATGACTCTCAGTGTGAACTTTGTAGATGACAGTGTCTTATTGTAATGTTAAAAGATTGGATGCATCTGTAAACTTTACTGTAAAAAATTTGTATTGTTGCCTTCTTACATTTCCTATGTGTTTTGTGTGTTATTAAAAAAATGTGAAATGCATCAAAATTGCTTTACTCTAGAGGAATCAGAAGGAAATCGATAATCTAGATCTTTTTCCTAAAACTAACTTTAATTTTTTTTAAATTAGAATGTTTTTACATTTAAAACTTGATTTTTATAAAAGGCTGAAACTTAGGCTCAGCAGGTAAAGTGCTTGCTGCCAAGCCTGATACCCAAGTTTGGTCTCTCTCTCTCTCTCTCACACACACACACACACACACACACACACACACACACACACAAATAAGTAATTAAATACACTGGTTTGGTTTTTTTTTTAACCTGAAACTCAGTGTTTCCTACTGAAATTTTTATATCAGGATCTTCAGCATCCTAATGAGTTTATTCGTGGATCTACTCTTCGTTTCCTTTGCAAACTGAAGGAAGCAGAATTGCTAGAACCTTTAATGCCCGCTATCCGGGCTTGTTTGGAACATCGTCACAGCTATGTTAGGAGAAATGCTGTTTTGGCCATCTATACCATCTACAGGTAAGGAATGATACCTTTGCTTTATTTCTATTTTAAATGCTTTAGACTAGAGGTTCCAGTGTGGTTGGTTGCAGAATGTGTACTTGTAAATATGTTTTGCTAATCAACACAGTATTTTTTTTCCTTACTATCATTAAATTGTTAACATGGAGAAATCAAAAAGATAGGCAATAGTAGACCCTAGTTTCTGTATGACAACAGTCAGCTGAAATTAAATGGCACAGTGCCATTTAACATTATTGTACGCTTTCTAGTTTAAGACTATAACCATCATTCCTAGTTGTATTGTTGCAGTTTACTTAGTTCATTTATTTACTTGCTAAAGGCATTGCATTTTTTACCTTGTTTTAAAATTCTCATTTTGAACAGTCTGGGTCTTACATTAGAGGCTTTGAGGAAGGAACTCTTTTAGTGAAAAAGGCTGCAATCCTTAACTAATTTTTGTTACTATAAGGCTGAAAATTTAGCCTGGACAAGTGGTGCATCCTCTTAAGTTTAGCTTTTAGGGGGCTGAGTCAGGAGGATGACAGGTTTGAGGACAGTCTGGGCAACTTAATGAGTCTCTCAAAATAGAAAAATGTTGGGGACATGCTTCAGTGGGTGAGTATTTATTTAGCAGGAACAAGACCTTGGAATAATCACTAGAGTAAAATAATAAAGCTGAAGATTTTGAACTTTAAAACAATTGTAAGGTTCAGAGGAGGCTAGAGTGCTAAATTGTTATAGTCATGGCCATCAGTCTATTTAGAAGTAGATTATAGGGGTGGGGGTAGGACTCAGAAGCAGTCCTCGCCTAGAGTGTGTGAGGGTGGTCCTGGGTTGGATTCCTAGCACTGCTAGTTTAATACAGGAAAATATATATAAATGTGTGTGTGTGTGTGTGTATGTGTGTGTATGTATAGTGTATATGCATGTTTGTATAAATGTATGAATGCTCAGGCTAGAGAATCACATTAGGTATTATTCCTCAGGCACCATCAACCTTTAACTTTGACATGAGGTCTCTCATTGGCCAGTTACTCACCAAATAGTCTAGGCTGGCTGACCAGAGAGGCCCAGGTACCTTCTTGTCAGTCACCTTCTCAGCACTGGGATTCCAAGTACACAGCATCAAACCTGGCTTTGTCCCTGTCCCCCAACCCCAACCCCTCCTCTTTGCTTTTTTGAGACAAGTTTCTCTGTGTAACAGCCTTGGCAATCCTGAAACTCCTTTTGTAGACTTGGGTGGCTTCAAACTCACAGAGATCTGTCTTCCTTTGCCTCCCAGAGTGCTGGGATTAAAGGCATGTACCATCATGCCCAGCTTGGTGTTTTTTGTTTGTTTGTTTTTTAAACATAGGTTCTGGGGATGGAACTTAGGTCTATAAGTACTTTACCAGCTAAGCTATCTCTTCAACCTCTGGAATATTTTTATAAGCCTCTTTGTACTTTAATATGTTACTTGATTGAAACACAATTGCATTTATCTTTATGTTATGCTGTCTGTTGACAGAAGTAATATTTTGTTGATTATGTAATTGAATTCTTAAATGTTACTAGAGGCACTATATATATTTTAGAAACTTAAAGGACACATAAGCATGGGGACAGTTAGAAGACAATTGAAAATTTGATCAGTGATCTGGCTGTGTGATGCAATTAGAAATTTTTAGAACTATGATAACAGATTCTGTTATGATATATACTTTATTAAATGTTCCTTTTTTAAATTATTACTGTTTTGTTTTATGTATGTAGGTGTTTTGCCTGCATGTATATATGTGCATTACTTACGTAATAGTACCCAAGAAGGCCAGAAGAGGGTTTCAAATACTTTGGAAATGGAGTTATAGATAATTGTGAGCCACTGTGTGGGTGCTGGGAATAGACTGTGTTCTCTGGAAGAGCAGCCAGTGTTCCTAACCACTGACTTGTCTCTCCTGCTCCTATGTATTATTCTTTTATGCTAATATTTATCATTCTGTGTACTACAAATGCTTTTAAGTTTCTAAAGTAGTATTGTTAGTAAATACATTACACAAATAATGAAAACAGACTGTTTTATTCTCTATATAATTCTTAAGAAAGGTTGTAATACTGTGAAGATTGATACTATAGTCCTAAAGACAGTCATTTGACATTAGTTAATAAAATGTATTAAATAAATCAGATTTTTATCTGATTAAACTAGAAAATAATTTGTTAATTTAATAGATGAAGTTATAACCTCTGATTTCTTCTCTCACTTCTAATTGATGTACAGTTCTAAAAACAAAAGAGTTGTGTTACAGAGTTTAATTTTAATGTTGCTAATGTCTGGAAAGTTAACTAAAATAGGAAAGTGGGTTTTTATTTAATATGGATGTTACCTGTTTTATTTAAAGAAATTTTGAACATCTTATACCTGATGCTCCTGAGCTGATACATGATTTTCTGGTAAATGAGAAGGATGCAAGCTGCAAAAGAAATGCATTTATGATGCTGATTCATGCAGATCAGGTAAAGTGCTGAAGAATACTTTCTTTCTATAGTTAAATTAAAATTAAAAATACTACAAGGTTCTCGGCATGTTTCTTTTCTTTATTGGGTTTTTTGAGGCAGGGTCTTACAATGTAGCTCTGCTGCCCTAGAACCAGGCTGGCCTTGAACTCACAGAAATCCACCTGCTTCTGCCTTCCAAGTGCTAGGATAAAAGGCATCTGCCACTATGCCTAGCCTCAGCATGTAGCATGTTTTTAATTAGTGGATTAGTTTGGAGTACTATGGTTTGAGGTCTACAGAGCAAGTTCCAGGTTAGCCAGGGTTACACAGAGAAACCCTCTCTCTTAAAAAAGTATTAATGGTTTTACGAAGATATTAAGGTCATAGTTCTGTGTATTCATTGTCTGATCATGGGGCTGCTTGGAAGATTTTTCTTTCAGGTTTCAGTAATAGGAATATAGCTATACTCCTTTCATTTTGGGATTTTTGTGACAGAATTTCCCTATGTAGCCCTGCTGGCCTGGAACTTGCTATGTAGATCAGGCTGGCCTCAAATTTGCAGGGATCCTTCTGCCTGTGCAGAAGTTGCTGAGATTACAGGCATGTGTCACCACACCTGATTTAGGAATAACTTACACATTTAAATGCCTGGTTTATTTCAGTTATATGAATATCCTGAGTCATGTAGGACTTAGTACTTTCCCCCTGGTTTACCTATTTAAAAAATTCAGACAATATAGGGGCTGGAGAGATGGTCAGTGGTTAAGAGCAACTGACTGCTAGCCCAGAGGTCCTGGGTTCAATTCCCAGCACCCACATGGCTACTCACAACTGCCTGTAACTGTAGTCCATTTTGTGTTAGCTTTTTTTCTTAGTTTCTTTTACTGTCCCATTTCTTCTCCCCATCCCCCACCTCACCCCCGATTAATTCCTTTTTGCCCCAGTTTCTTTAGTTTTATATTTGGGGGTAATATTTCTAAAGTTGTATTAATTCATTGCACTAAATGAAGAGTATGATAAATGTATTTTTATTTTTTAGGATCGAGCTTTGGATTATTTGAGCACATGTATTGATCAAGTTCAGACATTTGGAGACATTCTACAGTTGGTTATTGTTGAACTAATATATAAGGTAAGAATGATAATTTATATGATATGTAAATAAATTCAACAAATTAAGACAAAAGTAAATAGTCTTATTCTAGAATATTCCTCAATTACTATGATAATTTTATATTTGATATTGTATACATTTATTTCTTGTGAGCTGGTGGCATACCTCAGGGGATAACTTTTGAGAATCAGTTCTCTCCTTCCACTGTGTGGGTCCCAGGGATAGAACCCAGATTATCAGGCTTCATGGCAAGTGTCTTAACCCACATAGCCATCTCACTGAAACTGAAAAGACCTCCTTATCATGCATGCTTCAGAAACATTTGTGAGTGTTGCAGTCTTAAGGTTTGTGGCAGTCCTGGGGTGAGCAAATCTCTCAGTAGTATTTTTCCAATAATATTGTCAATATTTTACAATATTTACCAGCTAATAACCCCAAGGTGGCTTCTGGGTTAAGTGGGAAAAAAAAGAGACATACCTCTCAATATGAATCAAATACTAGAAATAATTAAACGTGGTGTTGTGGTTTAGATATTGTTTGAGTGTGTCCCCCAAAATGTCTTGAATCTCACTGTGTGTTAGTATAGAAGTGTTGGAATATAAGAGGTCAAGCTTAGTAGGAAGTTATTGAAGGCCACTGCCCTTAAAAGATAAAAGTGGGGGGCTAGAGAGATGGCCCAGAGGTTAAGAGCACTGGCCACTCTTCCATAGGTCCTGAGTTCAGTTCCCAGCAACCACATGGTGACTCACAACTATCTATAATGAGATTTGGTGCCCTTTTCTGGCGTGCAGACATACATGTGGGTAGAACACTTTATACATAATAAATAACTTAAAAAAAAAAAAAGATAAAAGTGTTCTCATGAAACCCTGAAGTAGTTCTCAGAGGACACTGTAGGACTATCAAGCCCTGAGTTGTGAGCCAAAGTACTTGTAGAATACTGCTTGGCCCACACAGGCCCTGGATTTGCTCTTAGTACTGTTAAAACTGGGGGGAGGGTCAGCACTTTATTGACAGCATTTTTGTTGTTGGGGTTTTGTGGGGAATGAGGGGCAGAATATTGGCTGTGCAACCCAGCCTAGCCTTGAACTCCCAGAATCAACTGTCCTCTTGCATTGACTGCACTACAGTTTGCAATGTCTTTTGAAAGAGTTGATTGTCATAGTGTTCTGATAAAATAAAAGGCAAATATCATCCAGGTTGTCCTCATAGTCACAATCTTCTTTCCTTAGCTTTCTGAGTGCTGGGATCACAGGTGTCCATCCAGAATAAAGATTAGATAAAATGTAATAGTCGATCAGGACATTTACATCAGTAGAGTGATGAATGTATTCTAGCTTTTCTTACTTTGACTTTTCTCTCACTTGTTTAAAATACAAATATCTCCTATAAGTCAATTGAAGACCTTTTGTGAAGCAATGAAATGTAAATTATGATAAAATGCATAAATGCACAAGTAGCTATGACAGTTGCTTTAATTTACTTTTTAATTTTTTGTGTGTGCATGCACATGTCATAGCACACCTATGGAAGTTAGAGGATAGCTTTGTGGAGTAGGAGGTGCTTTCTCTCTACTTTTATTTGGGTTCCAGGGATCAAACTTATGTTGCCAGCTTGTTCCACAAATACCTCTTTACCTTTTGAGCCATCTTGCCAGCTCCTGTAATAGTTATTTGAAATACATTTCTTTCTGAAATTATCAGTGTGTTTGTTACATCTCACCCAGTGTTGGCTTGTATTTTTGAGTATCTTTAAAAGATTATTCATAGCTTTCATATTGTATTTTATGTATATAGTGTCCTTGAAGACAGCTGAAGCCTCAATGTTTTGTTTTCTTAGGTCTGTCATGCTAATCCATCAGAAAGGGCCCGTTTCATTCGCTGTATCTATAACTTACTGCAGTCATCTAGTCCTGCTGTAAAATATGAAGCTGCTGGAACATTGGTAACACTGTCAAGTGCACCAACTGCAATAAAGGTACTTTGGGGATTAGATGCTACACATCCTGTCTTATCCCTCATGATTTAATGACACTGCTTGATACATTGGTGCCCATATGTCTAACCTTTGACATCGTTACCACATCATCTACAAAGTTCCTGCTTGAGAACCACACAACTGAGTTAAAGGGGGGAAAAAATCAATACCCCCAACACACACACACACACACACTGCTTTAAGTAAGAACAATTTTGTGCTGGGTTACATTCACAGCTGCCCTTGGCTATTGGGCCAAAGGCTGGACACATGTGGTAGAGAAGACTACAGATTTTGTAAGATGATTTGCCTCCTCAAATAATTCAACCTTTTCTTCCTGTTTCACACGTATATGTAAAAAGAGAGAGATGGAGAATAACAGTGTCTTAGGGTTTCTATTGCTGTGAAGAGACACCATGACTATGGCAACTCTTATAAAGGAAAAACATTTAATTGGGGTGGTTTACATTTTTAGAGGTTTAGTCCATGATCATCTTGGAGCAACATGGTAGCATGCAGGTAGATACGGTGCTGGAGAAGGAGCTGAGAGTCCTACGTTTTGACCCCCAGGCAACAAGAAGTGATCTGAGTGTCACACTGAGCATAGCTTAAGTAAATGAGACCTCAAAGCCCACCCGCATAGTGACACACTTCCTCCAACAAGGCTACACCTATTCCAACAAAGCTACCACTTCATCATAGTGCCACTTCCTTTGGGGGCCATTTTATTTGAAACCACCACAAACCAGTATCTAGTTTCTAGAGAATTATACTGATGTTTTAAGAGCTCTCTTCATAATTATGTTAAAAACTGGATCTATAATGACGACTTGTAAACAATTTTATTGGGGATCTTCAGTAATAGAATACTGCATTTCTTTTCTTTTGTTCATTCCATCAAGACTTTGTCAAAACCTAATATGAGCAGAGAATAATTATTCTGGAAAGCCAGCTGTTGAATTTACTGTTTGACCCATTAATACTTAAAGCACTTTTTGTTTAGAAATCATTTTAAACTTACAGGGAAGTCACAGAAATAGGACAGAGTTCCCATACATTCTTCTTCTAGCATCCTAGAATGTTCATGTAATCATCATATAATTATCAAAACTAAATTAACATTGAAATAGTATTGTCAAATAAAGTAAGTAAATTTTGTTCAAATTTCTCTAGTTTTTTTCCATTAGTGCCCCTTTCTGTTTCATGATCCACTCTAGGATCCCACAGCTTATTTTGTTGTCTGTCTGAGTCTCCTCTAACCTGTAAGGGTTCTTCTACTTTCCTTATTTTTCATGCCTTCATAAAGAATACCAGTTTGTTTACAAGAGGTTCCAGAACTTGAGTTTATCTCCTGTTTTCTCATAATCACTGCAATTAGGTGTTTGGAGAAGAGTTACCACAGTACTGATCTTCCATTGTAACATGTTCTTAGTAACTGACATCTGTATACCTTACTCATAATCAGTTAGATCAAGTGCTGGTTCCCTGACTTCTCCACTGTTCTGATTTTTCTCATTGTAGTTAAAATATATTCGAGGTACTTTGAGACTGTTGTCCCCCTGTCGCCCCTCAGTTTTGTATCCACTAATTTTATACCAATAAATGGATTTTCCTCAGCAATACTTATTACTAAATACTCGAAGGGTGATTTTGTAGTACCTCATTGTACAGTTACTATGGCATTCCTGTGTAAGGAAGTGCTGACTTTCCTTTTCCTTTTTCATTTCTATCAGTATGAATATTTATTCTATAGATCATAATCCACTGTGATCATTATCTGTTTTGTCCAAGTTGTTCTAGCTTTGACTATTGAGACCTTTTCTAGATTGGCTACTTTTTTCTTTGATTTTAGACTCGTTCATTCTACAAACCATTGCACCTTTAAAAATCTTATGTAAAAATGATAATAGGGCACTAGGGATGTAGTTCAGTTGCTAAAGCTCTTGATTGGGGTGTTCAAGGACCTGGATTCAGTCACCAGCACTACTTCCTAAATAGTTTTAAATATATGCTAAAATATTTCATAACTTGGGTTTTATTTATATTCTTGCTTTTTATCACTGTAATAAAGATACAAAGATGTATTATATTTTATCCCTGATGTGAAAGATATTTAATACTCAGACTTGCTATCCTCTTCTACTGTTTCCTTGGTTCTAGCCCATAAGTATTTCTACTTGTGGCGCTCCTTTCCATCCTTCACTTTGTAATCTTTCCAATGCCTTGTAGTCTAAAGTAACACTGAGACTTGTTATAATGAGGGGCCAGACATGCTCATTCCTCTAAATAAAATGCATAAATGCCAGTGCAAAGGCTACTGAGTGTTAGCTTCTTAGTGCTTGTGGGGAGGGGCAGTTCTTTTTTTTTTTTTTCCGAGACAGGGTTTCTCTGTGTAGTTTTGGTGCCTATTCTGGATCCCTCTGTGTAGATCAGGCAGGCCTCGAACTCACAGAGATTCACTTGGCTCTGCCTCCCAAGTGCTGGGATTCAAGGTGTGCGCCACTACTGCCCAGTGAGGGGCAGTTCTTATTTTCACAATGTTTGAATTTTCAGAATGAATTTCTTTTTTCTATAGGCTGCTGCTCAGTGTTACATTGACTTAATTATTAAGGAGAGTGATAACAATGTAAAGCTCATAGTTCTGGACCGATTGGTAGAATTAAAAGAGCATCCTGCTCATGAACGAGTCCTCCAGGTAAGTGTTGTTATCCTTTATATTTAGATTATCCCCAAGCCTTGCCACTGTAGGTAACCTAACCTAGAACTTGAAGCCTGGCAGTGTAAATTTTGGGTAACTGAGATGTAACTCTTAAATTACCATCTCCTTTTAGATTTTTTTAAATATTTATTTATTTATTATATATACAGTATTCTGTCTACATGAATGCTTACAGGCCAGAAGAGGGCACCGGATCGAATTATGGATGATTGTGAGCCACCATGTGGATGCTGGGAACTGAACTCAGGACTTCTGGAAGAGCATACAGTGCTCTTAACCACTGAGCCATCTCTCCAGTCCCTCCTTTTAGATTTTTACATGACATTGATTTGTTGAATATTAACTAAACTAGCTTTCTTGTAAAATGTTCTTCCTGTGGGATATGGCTGGTTATTTTGCTGTAAAGTCACTTAACTTATTCCTCTGACTTTCGTATTTCCATGAAACAAGTTGGATCTAAAACTTGATAGAGTCAAAGTATCATTGTCAGCTTGGCTACATCATATATGATGTTATCCTTCATGTCTCATTACACTAGGAGACACAGAAGATCTACTTCTTCCAACACTAGTAATTTCATTATTAATCAGAGGATTGGGGTGATGAGGGGCGAAAAGTACTCTGGTGTAATTAGGATGTTCTTCTTCTGAAGAAAAAGGCTGGTGTCACTCTATAGTTTTGTTCTTTTTCAGGATCTGGTCATGGACATCTTAAGAGTACTGAGTACACCAGACTTAGAAGTGCGTAAGAAAACCCTGCAGTTAGCACTGGATCTTGTCTCCTCTAGGAATGTTGAAGAGGTAAAATAGAACATTGGTGACACTATTTATAAGTGGTCCAAACATATGTAATTCTCACTTGGTTTTACTTTTTTCCCCCCATAGTTGGTTATTGTCTTGAAGAAGGAAGTAATTAAAACAAATAATGTGTCTGAGCATGAAGACACTGACAAATACCGACAACTCCTTGTGCGAACCCTGCATTCCTGCTCTGTCCGATTTCCAGATATGGCTGCAAATGTTATCCCTGTGGTATGTAATTCTTATCATCTTAATTGGAAGGTTCTCGAGATGTTTTTATTTATTTATTTTTTTAGATTTATTTTTTATTATGTATATAGTGCTCTGCCTGTATCAGTCTACCTGCAGACCAAAAGAGGGCACCAGATCTCATTACAGGTGTTTGTGAGCC
The DNA here is from genome assembly GCF_007827085.1 of Peromyscus californicus insignis. NCBI lineage: Eukaryota > Metazoa > Chordata > Mammalia > Rodentia > Cricetidae > Peromyscus > Peromyscus californicus. The sequence continues at coordinate 89,345,017 of NW_026294562.1, forward strand.
ACCATGTGGGCGCTGGGAATTGAACTCAGGACTTTTGGAAGAGCAGCCAGTGCTCTTAACTGCTGAGCCATCTCTCCTGTCTCTATTTTTGTTTTTGAGTTATTTTACATCTTATCTCCAGAAATTGCAACTGTCTGAGATAACAAAAATCTTACTGTACATTTCAAATTTTTATGTGTATTCCTATGTAACTAGGGTAAGAACTCAGATTTCTTTGTCTTAATCTTCATCAAAAACTTGGCTGCACACAGGGCTGTTGATACTTTTATTCTTTGTTTATTAATTTATTTTTGGCTTTAGATAATTTCCTCAAAACTGTGTAACTATTTGTCCCATTTCTTTTTTCTGTTAGCTAATGGAGTTTCTCAGTGACAGTAATGAAGCCGCAGCTGCTGATGTCTTGGAGTTTGTTCGTGAAGCCATTCAGCGCTTTGACAACCTGAGAATGCTGATTGTTGAAAAGATGCTTGAAGTCTTCCATGCTATTAAGTCTGTCAAGTAAGTTTAAAATACACTAACGTGTAAAGTTGAGCATTTAGAGTCAGTTGGTGGAAAATAAAATAGATAATAAGACACATTATGTACAACATCTTCCTCCATCATTCTCAATTCAAAATGTATAGGATTGTTTTTCCTTTTCCTCTTCTTGGTTTTTTTGAGACAGCATTTCTCTGTGTCCTGACTGTCCTGAAACTCTTTGTAGACCAGGCTGTTCTCAAACTCACTGAGAATTACCTGCCTCTGCCTCCCAAGTGCTGGGATTAAAGGTGTGTGCCACCACTGCCTGACTTTAGCTAGGCTTCTATATTCTAATTACATCTAAAACATTGTGAATCCCAGAATGACCAAGAAGCGGTTTTTTTTTTTTCAAGAAGCATATTTTTGAAGTGGTGTACTTAAAATCATTTTTTGGATTACTATTATCTATGTCACCCGTAGCATTTGTTAAAAAGGATTGAAACCACATCCTGAATCTTGATAGTATGTTAGATTCAGATAGCCTTTGTTAATGAGAAAGGGTTGTTGAATACAAATTTTGCTTCTTACTGCATTAAATGGATAAACTGCAAGAGATTTATAGTATGTCTACTTAGATAGGTTGAGACCAGTGCAAGATTGGTTCAGTAATGTGAAAATGACTGAGATATATACTGACATACATACATATGCACACATATCATACACATATTATGTACGATGTGTGTTTGTATGTATGAAAGTAAATAAGATTTGTCCCGTTTTTGAGAAAAAAAATTATACCAAAGCTTTGCTTTTGATAGCTATAATCTTCTGGAGCTTTGGTTTCCGTGATTGATTTTATTTTTCTGAATAAATTCAGTTTAAATGTAGAAAAAAAAGGATGGCTAAACTTTTATCCAGTTTAACATTTTAAAATGGAAAATTATTGGTGTCTTTGTTAACATTTTGGGATAGGGGAGTTGTTTTGTTCTTGAGACAGGGCACTGCTGAGTAGCCTAGACTGGCCTCCTGCCTTAGCCTCCTGAGTGCCTACCACAACTGGCTGTCATTGCTTGCTTTCTTTTTTATGCTGGGGATCAAATCTAGCCCCTGTGCATCTGAGGTAAGCATGGTGCCAGTGAGCTTAACCCCACCCCAACTTGATTAAGTTCCCCTCATCATTCTGCTCAGCGCTTTGTCTCTTGAAGTGACTACAGATAAAAAGTGTAATGAATTTAAAACTGTATTCAAATAATATAGTTCTTACAGTAGAAAGTGTTAAAGCCAAGTTTATTTTATCTGTTCCCTAAATTAATGCTGTGGGAAACATTTTGGTATTTAATTTTTACTGCGTGACTCACTGAATATAGGATGTATCTAATGACAGTGAATGAGAATAGCTATTTTTTCTGTGATTTCTGGAGAAAAACAAAACTTCCTATTTATTAGTCTTTCTAAAACTCTCCTCCTCCAGAATACAAAGTCCTGTTTTCTTGTATTAGCTTAAATTCACAGAGAAACATTTCTGCATCAAGGTTTGTTCCCAGATCTTTATTTTAGATCTTATATTTTTTAATTATTTATTTTTATTTTATGTACATTGGTGTTTTTCCTGCATGCATGTCTGTATGAGGGCATTGGATCTCCTGGAACAGGAGTTACAGACAGCTGTGAGCTGCCATGTGGGTGCTGGAAATTGAACCTAGGTCCTCTGGAAGAGTAGTCAGTGCTCTTTTAACTGTTGAGCCATCTCTCCAACCCCTAGATCTTATATTCTTCTTCTAGGATTTATCGAGGAGCATTGTGGATCCTGGGAGAGTACTGTAGTACAAAGGAAGACATTCAGAGTGTGATGACTGAGGTCCGCAGGTCCCTTGGGGAGGTACGTGTTTAAACTCTGCTTTGTGTGGTGGTTTGTGCTTTAGAAAACTCTGCTGGGCTAGCAGCTTAGTGATCGAGTACATGCCTGGTTCAATGCCTAGCACAAGTAGAAAGAAAAACAGCAGTTGATATTTATGTGATCATTCACTTTTATGTTTTTGTAGTGTTTGGGCTAAAGAACACTGCAATTTTTATTTTAATTATCCAGATAAATAAGCCTCAGGGGGAGCTGGAGAGATGGCTCAGCGGTTAAGAGCACTGACTGCTCTTCCAGAGGTCCTGAGTTCAATTCCCAGCAACCACATGGTGGCTCACAACCATCTGTAATGAGATCTGGTGCCCTCTTCTGGCCTGCAGGGATACATGTAGACAGAACACTGTATGCATAATAAATAAACAAATCTTTTTTTTTTTTTTGTGGGGGGGGGGTTTGAGACAGGATTTCTCTGTAGTTTTGTGCCTTTCCTGGAACTCACTTTGTAGACCAGGCTGGCCTCGAACTCACAGAGATCCTCCTGCCTCTGCCTCCCGAGTGCTAGGATTAAAGGCGTGTGCTACCACCGCTCGGCTAAATAAACAAATCTTTTTAAAAAAAAAAATAAGCCTCAGGGGCTGTGGAAAACTAATAGTGCCCCCAGCCTCCATGATAAACATAAAACCTGTTCAAATTGTTTATTTACCTTTGGGTGAGATTTTGTTTGAACAGAATGTTCTGTGCAGCTAATAAAATTCTTTTCCTTTTTTTTTGTTTTTTGTTTTTTGTTTTTTTGTTTTTTCTTCTTTTCTTGAGACAAAGTCTGATTATGTAGCCCTGGCTGGCCTGAAACTCACTAAATAGAGTAGGCTGGGTTTGAACCGAAAAGTTTACTGATCTACCTACCTCTGCCTCTTGGGTGTTGGGATTAAAGATGTGTACCACCATGCCTCGTAATAGCTGGTAAATTCTGCTATTGCTGCTGTGTTTGGAAAGTATATTTCAGAGCAAGGCTAACTTTAGACTGTTTGTGTACTAGTATTGGATCATTCCTTCACCAAAACAACTTCATGAGTACAAAAAACAATAGACTACTTTGTCAAGAGATTTGGGTTCTCTATTAATTACTGTTAATAATTAGCTCTGAGACCTTCATTTTCAGTTTCTTAACTGCCTGGACTGTTTTTTCATCTCTAAATTAAAATAAGTTATAATTAAAGACTCTTAGAGTTCTTACATACATGATAAATTTAAGGTAAAATGTTAACAAAAAAAGCAAGCTGTATTATAGCCCTTTGATCAGCTAAAAAGGTGGTTGGTGACGTTATTTATACTTTTTATTTTAGAAGGATAAGTGTTTAGGTTCATATTTCGGGGGGGGGGCAGAAATGAGGAGGAATGAGGCCCACTGCACATCTGTTTTGCTAGACACTGTCATATGCATTTTTCTGTTAAGGAATTGTTCAGAAAGAATTAGGATTCCCCCTTAACAGATTAAGAAGTGACGTTCAGCCGGGCGGTGGTGGCGCACGCCTTTAATCCCAGCACTCGGGAGGCAGAGCCAGGCGGATCTCTGTGAGTTCGAGGCCAGCCTGGACTACCAAGTGAGTTCCAGGAAAGGCGCAAAGCTACACAGAGAAACCCTGTCTCGAAAAACCAAAAAAAAAAAAAAAAGAAGTGACGTTCAAAATTATTTCATTATGTTACTCAGCGTCATACAAGTTATAAGTGGTGGTGTGGGAATTCAGATGAGATTCACCAGCTCTAAAGCTTGTGTTCTTCCTGCTACATTATCCTAGGAAGGAAAGAAAACAGAGAGCAGAGTGCCATGTTCCAAAATCCCCCAGAATGCCTTCTGTATCAAGTTGATTGACTATCTCAATGTAACTCTACTGTGATGTTATTAAATCAAGTGTTCAATTGGTTTTTAGATCCCAATTGTAGAGTCAGAAATAAAGAAAGAAGCTGGCGAGTTAAAACCGGAAGAGGAAATAACTGTTGGGCCAGTTCAGAAATTGGTTACAGAGATGGGTACCTATGCAACCCAGAGTGCCCTCAGCAGCTCTAGACCTACCAAGAAAGAAGAAGACAGGTAACAGGTTCATGCTTTGTCTACTCTACTGCTGTACTGTTACTCTTGGGGATAAAGCAGTCATGTGCTTTCTTTCTCTTGTTAGGTTTTGATGCTTAAGTCAAAGTGTTTGCCCTTTAAGGTTCTTAAGAAAGTATGTTTGTAAGGTTTTCCTGTGAATTGTCTCTTGATTTTAGTCCTTTGTTCCTGTTGTTTGCAGTGAAGTAAATGTTCTATTAAAACTTACTTTACAGGCTCCCCAGCCGTCAGTCCAGAGTCCATGGGCTCCCACTAGCTTGGGTCAGTCGTCTCTGTGGTGTTTCCCATCATGATGTTGTCCCCACTTGCTCGTATAGTCCCTCCTCTCTCTCTTCAACTGAACTCCAGGAGTTCAGCCCAGTGCTTGACTATGGATCACTGTATCTACTTCCATCAGTTGCTGGATATATTTTCTATGATGACAACTGGGGTAGTCACCAATCTGAGTACAGGGGAATGCTAGTTCAAGCACCCTCTCCATCATTGCTAGGAGTCTTAGCTGGGGACACCCTTGTGGGTTCCTGGGGATTTCCCTAGCACCAGATTTCTCCCTAACCCCATAATGGCTCCCTCTTTCATTGTTCTCCCTCTCTGTCCCTCCCCAAACTTGGCTATCTCGAGCCCTCATGTTCCTATCTCCCATCTCTTCCTCTCTACTCCTCCCTCCCAGGAGATCTTAGCCCTTTCCCCTTCCTGGGGCGATCCTCTCAGGGTCCTCCTCTTTACCTGGCTTCTCTGGGGTTGTGTGGGTTGTAGCCTGTTTATCCTTTGCTTTGCATCCAATATTCACTTATGAGTGAGTACATACTGTGTTTTTCTTTCTGGGTCTGAGTTACCTCACTCAGGATAATTTTTTTCTAGTTCCATTCACTAGGCCCCTTGAATGAGGGTGACAGATCTGTAGCTTGATCTGTTTGTGAGTCCCCTGGCAATCAGACCAGGACTCATCCCGAGTACATGAACTGGCTTTTTAGAGCCCATTCCCTATGGTGCCATGCCTTACTCAGCCTTGATGCAGGGGGTGGGGCTTGAGTCTGTCCCAACTTGGTATGCCAATCTATGTTGAATACCTAGGGAGGCCTTACCCCCTATGAGGAGGGGGAGAGGGGAGTGGGGGGAGAGGTGGGGGAGGAGGAACAGTAAGCGGTATGTAAAATGAAAAAACTACAAATTTTTAAATAAACAAGTAATCCTTTAAAAAAAAAAAAACAACTTACAGCCAGACAGTGCTTGGTGCACAGCTTTAATCCCAACACTCTGGAGGTGGAGGCAGAGGCACACAGATCGCAGAGAGTTCGAGGCCAGACTGGTGTACAAAGCAAGTTCCAGGACAGGCTCCAGAGCTATACAGAGAAACCCTATCCCAAAAGACCAAAAACAAAAAACCTTACTTTACAACTGAGCAGTGGTGGCACACACCTTTAGTCCCAGCACTTGGGAGACAGAGGCAGGCAGATCTCTGAGTTCAAGGCCAACTTGGTCTACAGATCGAGTTCACTGGCTACACAGAGAAACCCTACTCAAAAAAATAAACAAAAACTTTGCTCACATAGGAAATACTATGTTGATGTTTAAGTTTGGTTGCTTGTCAGTATCAGAAAGATATTTTGAAGTTTTTCCCTTTTCTTTTTCTTTATTGTACATTTCTCTCTTGACAGAGTCAATTTTTTTTTTTTAAAGATTTATTTAGCTATTATGTATACGGTGTTCTGCCTGCATATATGGCTGCAGGCCAGAAGAGGGCACCAGATCATATTACAGATGGTTGTGAGCCATCATGTGGTTGCTGGGAATTGAACTCAGGACCTTTGGAAGAGCAGCCAGCGCTCTTAACCTCTGAGCCATCTCTCCAGCCTCATTTCTCTCTTGAAATAAAACCCAGGGCTGCTCACATGCTGGATTAGTGCTCTGCCACTGGAGCTATAGTCCCAGTTCCAATCGTCCATTTTTAATAGATAAAGTTACATTGGGATTTTTTTCCTCTTTATTTTGCTGTATTTATAAGGTGGGGAAAATGATGGATACAATGTTATTGAATGTCTTATGTGCTAGAAACCAGGCTAAGTAGTTTGTCTTATAGTCTTGACAGCAACCCTTTGAGAGAGAGTGTACTGTCTCCATCTTCAAGAAGAGGAATTTAGACCTAAAGAGAGAGCCCTGTCAGCAACCCTGTGAACTGGTAGATAAACTGGCACTTGGAAGTAGCTTATTAGCTCCCTTTTCCTTCTGTTCTTTGGACTGTTGACTTATTTGAGAAAAGTGTTAGATATTCTTTTTCATTTTGAGAATTAATGAGGAATTTTAATGACATCCTTACCACCGAAGAGAGACAGTAAGTGTCTGACCCATTTATGCAAAAGCTGTGTGCTGTTCAAGGGTTTGTTGGGTTTCATGTTCACTGATTCCTTTGCAGACCACCCCTGAGAGGGTTCCTCCTGGATGGAGATTTCTTTGTTGCTGCCTCCCTTGCCACAACTCTCACCAAGATTGCATTACGCTATGTAGCGTTGGTTCAGGAGAAGAAAAAGCAAAACGTATGTTCATTTATTCTATATTTACCCAGTAATTGATTATTGAGTCTACTCCATTGAACAGTGAAAAACTTAAAAGTTAATGCTAGAGGTCTTGTCATAAAAGAGCCTGGGACTTAGTAGGGGAAATAGACACAGTAGTATAACATGACTATAAAACTGACAAAGTAATCCAAAATAATAAGATTAGTCTGATGAGGGGTTATGAAGTCACTTCTGTGGCCTAAAAGTAATGACTTTTTCTCAGTTGCATCTTTGTTGTCACCTATTTTATCTTACAATATCTCTTAAATAGTTCTATCTTTGTTGATACCTAATGATATCTCTAGTTGGTACCTGATTACAGCTTCTGAAAGTTCTGAGTATATTCTCATTTACAGTAGTGTGCTTCCATTCTTTCAAACCTCACCGACCCTTTGCAATATTGTCCTACATTTCCTACCACATACCCATTATAAGCTATGACGCATTATTATTTTGTTATAAATAGCAAATCCTCTTTTTAAAAATTAATTTCTTAAGTTGGCATACAAAGTAATGGGTTTCCCTATTGTATTTCGTAGGTGTCACTATATTTATTCTGATTCACTGCCCTACCTACCCCCAGCCTCACTCTCCTCCCTCATATCCCCCCACCCCCGTTCTCTCTTCCTAAACAATGTCTTCCTTCTGCTTTCTTGTCCCATGAATTCCACTACTCCTTTCCTCCTTCCCTTAAGGTCATTCCTCCCCTGTTACGATCCTCTTTCTGGTTTTATGACACACACACACACACACATTTTAGTCCCATATTGAGAGAAAACACAGTATTTATCTTTCTGAGTTTGGCTTATTTTGCTTCATAAACCCTCTTTTTGGAAAAATAATAATTTTTGTCAGTATGATGGCACATACCTGGAAATCCTAGCACTCAGAGGGCTTGGGGAGGAAAATCTGTGTTTAAAGCCTGCCTGAACCACATGATACTTTGTCTCAGAAAATAAAAATATAAATATCCATTTTCCAATTTTTTTTTCTGGTGTCTGGATCAAGATGAGAAATGACCAGATATTGAGAGCTGGAAACAAGACAAAGTTCAAGCACCTTCCAAGGTACTTTTTTGGTTTTTCAAGACAGCGTTTTTTCTGTGTAGCTTTGGAGCCTGTCTTGGAACTCACTCTGTAGACCAGGCTGGCCTCAAACTTGCAGAGATCTGTCTGCCTCTGCTTCCCAAGTGCTGGGATTAAAGGCGTGTGCCATCACCACCTGGCTCCAAAGTACTTTTTTACTGAGTTTAAAGATTCTAGTAAAAAGATACATAACCTGAACCTTACCATTTTAACAATTTTTAATTGTGTAGTTAAGTGGCCTTAAGTACATTCATGTGTTAAGTGACCACGGCTACCATCCCTCCCAGTGCTTCTATTTATCATCCAAAAAGGAAACTTTATATATAGTTAACAGTAACTCTGCCTTGCTTTCTGTCCTCAGTTCCTTGTAACATTTATTATATTTTACTTTTTAAATGTGTGTGTGTGTGTGTGTGTGTAGTGTAGTGTAGTATTAGGATGCACCTGTGCGTGCCGTGGCACAGATGTAAAGGACAACCTTAAGTGTGAAGTAGGGCATTTGTTGTTTACCATTGCATTGCATGCCCAGGTTAGCTGGCCCACAGCCTTCAAAGGAATTCTCCTGTCTCTACCTGGCATCTCCTGGCAGGAGTGCTGGGATTAGACATGTACCACTGTGTCCAGCTTTTCATGTGGGTTCTGAAGATCCATACTCAGGTTGTCAAGCTTGCATAGCAAGTGCTTTTAACTACAAGACCAACTCAACTGTCTATAGAAATTTACTTATTCTAGGTACTGTGTTTAAAAGAAATCATGCAGGAAACCTTTCCTTTCACTCACCAGAATATCTTCATGGTTCATACATGTTCCATCAGAATTCCTTCCTTAGACTGAATAAAACTATATATTTTGTGTGTGTGTGTGTGTGTGTGTGTGTGTGTGTGTGTGTGTGTGATTCTCTTTACAGTTTGTCATAATAGTCAATTCTTTGAGCTGAGCATGGTGCTACCTGTCTTTAATCCCAGTTACCTGAGAGGTGGAGGCAGGAGAATTTTCTTTTTGCCTAAATAACTTGATTATTCTTATAAGTCAGTTGGTAAACAATTCTTTTCAGAACCAAGTTTAGTGATATATGCCTATAATCCAAGCACTCAGGAAGCAGGAGGATTGCAAGTTTGAGGCTATATTCTTTACCTGAAAATAATATATAAATAAAAGAAACAAACAAAAGCTCCCAGCACTTATTTACCTAAAACTATTTTTCTTTCACTTGGAAAGAAAAAGTACCTTCCTGATACAATTCTGAATGTTTACATATTTTTAAATTCATTTTTAAGGTAAACAAAGAATGTTATAAGAGGTTGTAATGTGGTGGTAGAGGACCTACTTAGCATATATAATGCCCCAGTTTTGAACCTTAGCACCACTAAAAATAAATAAATTTGAGTGAAAGTCACTTATGATTACAACAGTTAACTACAAGTTTTGTTAATGCTGTAGTGAAGATGGACAATTGAAAGACAGGATCATTGAAACCCTCTAGAGTTTGAATTGGCTAGTATCTGTCTAATATTTTTTTCACCAATTGAAAAAAACCATTTTTGTGCTTTACAAACTGCATTTTTACTCAACATTTTAACAAACACTTCCCCATATTTTTTATAAACCCTTCCTAGGCATATTCATAATATTTAATAGTTTTTTTTTTTTTTTTTTTTTTAAGATTTATTTATTATGTATACAGCATGTGTGCCTGCAGGCCAGAAGAGGGCACCAGATCTCGTTACAGATGGTTGTGAGCCACCATGTGGTTGCTGGGAATTGAACTCAGGACCTCTGGAAGAGCAGTCAGTGCTCTTAACCTCTGAGCCATCTCTCCAGCCCCAATATTTAATAGTTTTATAGTCCAAGCCTCCAGCCATTTTTATCTCAAGAGTCTAATTGATTTCCTCATGAATTGTTACATCACTTTTGAATGATTAGGAGAATGTTTGCAATATCAGTTTAAGGTCTTATTAGTACACTCAGCTGTGCTTCATACAAAGAAGGACACTTGCTTTTTCATTGTCTCATTCTCATGCTTCCATTTGTGCCATTTCCCTTTCTCTTTGTTCTCTTTGTGCAAATAGTCTTAGGGTCCTAGAGAAGTCCCACAAAAGACCACCATCCATATATGCAATCAGCAAGAGTGTTAAGAGTTCCAGCATGCTGGGGCCACTGACACAAAAATGGCAACCCTGAGAGAAGCTTGCATGGTCTTTCATACACAGCTGAAGGAATTGTAAAGGCAGTGAGGTCATTCTATCTATGATTGGCTTATGTGAGTGGCAATCATATTAGTACATTTCTGATTGGTTAGGGCTCACAGGGGTTGGCTAAGGCTATAGTTTTACCAGTTTTGAGCAAATCTGGACAAGTCCCAGGCTTGTCTTTATTTGGCTTTTGCTTTGAGATACGGTGGAGGCTGGCTGGGGCCTGGTATGTGCAGTTCTCCTTGTCCTTGTTGTCAGGAGCATGGGGATTGATTGCCCTTTGTTGGCGGCTTCCTCAGAAATGTCCGTCCAGTTTCAAGAGGCAGAACTAAGAACTGAGGCCTGGTTCTTAACTGAATTTTTAGGAACCGGTCATGGTATTTGCCTGGCCTTCTCAAATAGGAGTGTCCATTTATCACAGATGTTAGACCTAAAGAATGTGCATTTACTTTCATTATAATGTAGGTCTGAACTCAGAACCTCACACTTACGTTACGGTCATTCTACCAATTACACTATCTCCCTCCGCCCCCTTCACTTACAGTTTGAAAGATGTCTTTGTAGAAATTGAGTTCTCGGTTGGCATTGTTTTCTCCAGCACTGTAAAGGTGTAGTGCTTGTTGTCCTCTGTCTTCCTAGCGAGAAATCTCTCATCACTCCTTCACCTGTATGTACATGGCTGGTTTATATTCTTCTTCCCATTTCTTTCTTTTTCTTTTTTTGTTTTTGTTTTGTTTTGTTTTGTTTTTTTCTGAAACAGTTTTCTTTGTATAACAGCCCTGCTGTCATGAAACTGTAGACCAGCTGGCCTCAAACTCAGAGAGACCTGCCTGCCTCTGCCTCCCAAGTGCTGGGATTAAAAGTGGTCACCGCCACCACCCACCATTATACTATTCTTATCATGGGTTTTAGCAGTATGTGTTGTTCATGTAGTTTTCTTCATGTTCCCTCTGTGATTCATTGAGCTTTAGAGTCTGGTATATAGTTCTCGTAAATTTAGGAAATTTCCAGCCATAATTTTTTCAGACATTGGTTTAACACTCCCACCTCTCTTCCTTCTCCTTCAGACTTATTATGCCCACTTCTCTGCTGGTGCTTCCCCAGGCCAGGTGTTTGTTTAATTTATGTTTATGTATGTGGCCTGTTTGATTTTATGTGTACCACGTGCATATGGGCACAGCCAGGGCCCCATGGGGTCCCAGTGCTGCCATCCTGCCCCACCTCCTGCGTCGTAAGAGATGAGACACTGAGGAATCGACGAGGAATCGATGAGACTAATTGTATTTGTACCATGTGCATATGGGCACAGCCTGGGCCCCATGGGGTGTCCCAGTGCTGCGGTCCTGCACCACCGCCCTGCGCTACTATCCTGCGCCACCGTGCGCCGCCGTCCTCTGCTACCATCCTGCGCCACCGTGCGCCGCCGTCCTCTGCTACCTTCCTGCGCCACCGTGCGCCGCCGTCCTCTGCTACCATCCTGCGCCACCGTGCGCCGCCGTCCTCTGCTACCATCCTGCGCCACCGTGCGCCGCCATCCTCCGCTACTATCCTGCGCCACCGTGCGCCGCCGTCCTCTGCTACCATCCTGCGCCACCGTGCGCCGCCGTCCTCTGCTACCATCCTGCGCCACCGTGCGCCGCCGTCCTCTGCTACCATCCTGCGCCACCGTGCGCCGCCGTCCTCTGCTACCATCCTGCGCCACCGTGCGCCGCCGTCCTCTGCTACCTTCCTGCGCCACCGTGCGCCGCCGTCCTCTGCTACCTTCCTGCGCCACCGTGCGCCGCCGTCCTCTGCTACCTTCCTGCGCCACCGTGCGCCGCCGTCCTCTGCTACCTTCCTGCGCCACCGTGCGCCGCCGTCCTCTGCTACCATCCTGCGCCACCGTGCGCCGCCGTCCTCTGCTACCATCCTGCGCCACCGTGCGCCGCCGTCCTCTGCTACCTTCCTGTGCCACCGTGCGCCGCCGTCCTCTGCTACCATCCTGCGCCACCGTCCTGTGCTGTCACCATGCACCGCCATCCCGCTGACCTGTGCCACTGTCCTGTGCTGTCACCGTGCACCGCCATCCCGCTGACCTGTGCCACTGTCCTGTGCTGTCACCATGCACCGCCATCCCGCTGACCTGTGCCACTGTCCTGTGCTGTCACCATGCACCGCCATCCCGCTGACCTGTGCTACCATCCTGTAAAGAGACATCAAGGAATCGATGAGACTATTTGTACCACGTGCATAGGGCATACTGACACAGCCGGGGCCCCACTGGGGTCCCAGTGCTGTGGTCCTGCACCGCCATCCTGTGCTACCATTCTGCGCCTCCGTTGTGCATCGTAAAAGACGAGACATCGAGGAATCGACGAGACTAATTGTATTTGTACCGCGTGCAGACGGGCACAGCCAGGGCCCCATGGGGTCCTGGTGCTGTGGTGCTGTGCTGGAAGAGAGAAGACATCGAGGGTCATGCCTAGGGCCCCTTTGGGGTCCTGGTGCTAAGACCGAAGCAATGAGATACAGAGGGAAGGGACACTAGCCCACTCGAGCATGTGGCTCTGGCATGCCTTGCTCTTTTCTCCCATTCCCTCTCTCTGCTTTGCTAAAAACCAATTAAATTCCTGAAGCTAGCCACCAAGGTCTGTTCCTTTATTTGGCCTCTTCTTCCTCCTAAGGCAGACTACCAAAGTTTAGTAATCCAAAGCTTCCATTGGATTACGTAATTAACATGCCCATTTAAAATTAAACACCTCATCCTAACGTGGGGTTTTCCTTTTTACCTTTATAAAGCTGCCATTTGCCTATGTGCCATGTCTGTCTCCTCTATCCAGAGGCAGTCCTTTGTTATCAGCACCACCCCCAACAAATATCCACGCCCCTTTTCCCTGTTACTTCCCCCTCTCCCTTGTCCTCTATTTCCTCTAACACTGCATCCTAGCCAATTCTAACACAGAGCTCCCCTCTTTTTCTTAAAAATTACACCTTCAAGGTCATTTGCTACTATTTTTCTGCAAGTCAGAAAGCAGCCGCTGTAACTTTTCTTCCCTGTTTAATAAAGGATCTCCGAAAAAAACAGTTGTTTGAGTGTGGTTTGTGCCTAATCCGGGAGACCCCACTGTGTGGGAGTCCCCTTCACAGAGGAGCAACAAGACATGGGGGGCCACACCTAGGGTCCTGGCCAGGATCCAGGATCGCTGTGTCAGAAGCAATGAGACAGAGGAAATGACAAGACAATAATAATCAAGGAAGCAATGAGACCCAGGAAGCAGCAAGACACTGAGGGCCATGCCAGAGGTCCTGGTGCTGCATCAGAAGTAATGACAGAAAGGAAGCAGAGACACCGAGGGCCATGTTTGGGGCCCTCATTGGGACTGGTGCTGTGCCTGAAGCAATGAGACACCAAGGGAGCCACAAGACCATGCCTGGGCAAGGTGGTGAGGGACACTGGAGAGGCCCGGCCAGCAGACACCAGAGATGCCCTCGCCCACTGCTACATGGCACTGGGGGTGTGAGACACCAGAGAGGCCCCCTGCCTGCATCCATGAGCCCCAGGTGGGTAGTTGCCAATATGATGAGCAAGAACGTGGTGGAGAGATAAGAGAAGCAGAACAGTTTGCACTGTGAAAAGAGGCAGAACTGGAGATGCGAGGATAGTGAGGAACAAACAGCCTGAAGCTGCCTGATGCCGTGGTGATGTCCCAGCCTGTGCTGCTGAGGGCCATGTCTGGGTCCACAGCCCTACAACAGCAAGGGTTTGGGTCTATGTCTGTGACCCATGTCACCATTAAAGACCATGCGACATCCTAGTTTGGACTGCTGCCTAAGGCCATGTTGATATCTGAGGGCTGTGCAGAACTAGCCCTCCTCCTCGTTGGTTGTGGTACTTGGGAGCACTGGTCCTGCTCCTTGCCTGGGCAGCATGGGGTAGCTGACCCTGCCCCTCCTTGTCTGCAGCATTTGGGAGAGCAGGCCCTTCACCTTGCTTGGGCAACACAGTACAGGCTTGGCCTCAGGTGAGCAAGCCCAGAGGTTGTGAGTGCAGCCCTCACCTGTGCAGTGTGGGAGTGTGAATGAGCTAGCCCCTCCCCTCATCTGAGCAAAACAGGAAAACTGGCCCTGGTGACTCAGGCATAGGAGAGCAGGCAGACTGACCAACTCAGCTACCACCCAGGCCCAGATCCAACGCTTTGAGTTGGCCCACCCCAAAATCTACCCCATCTAAGAACTGCTGGAGCAAGTTGAGGTGCCAGCCCTGCAGAACCAAAGCTGCAAGATCTCCATGACCTCCATGACACAGGACAATAGGATATCTGAGAGGAGTCCTAGAGCAGATTCTGTATTGATGTTGTAGCTGTAGCAGAAGCCAGAGGCCTCGAACCAGACCAGTGACTCATTGCAACGAACATTTGCAAGTAAAGCTGTTTGGGCAAAAGGGTGTACTGGGTGACACACTGTGACAAACCACAGCTTCCATTGTGAGATTTTTTTTTTCTTTAATTTGCGTTTTTATATTTTTATTTTTGTTTTTGCTTTTTTATTTGGGGGGAGGTTGCAAGAGCTAGGGTCTACATGGATGGACAGGGAGATGAGTGAGATTAGCATGTATGATACGGAATTCACAAGGATTCAATAAAAAGTAAAAAACAAAAACTGGTCTAGTGTAAAAGAGACTGAAGAGAATAATAGCTGATAAAATGTTGAAGCTGATCCTAGGCTTAAAAGTAAAATAAAAACATTTTGAGGTGGTTTAGGAAGATTTATTTGAATTCAGTCTAGTACATATATTTGGGGATTGTTCAGAAATCAGTACTTTGTTTTTATAAGAGATTGTCCTTATTCTTAGTAAATAGTTGCTAGTATACTTATGAAGAAGAGAATCTTATTTTTATATGACCAGCCAAAGTATGCATATATGAGTTAATAAGAAAGCAAATATGGAAGTTTGGAGAGCTAGCTTAGTCATTAAAGTGCTTATCACACAATCTTGACCTGAGTCCTGCCCCAGCACCCATACAGAAAGTCAGGTGCAGTGCTGTGCTTGTAATCTGAGTAGAGGCAGAGACAGAAGTATCCCTGGTACTTGTTGGCCAATAAGCCTAGCCTAATCATTGAGCCTCATCAAGTCCCAGAGTAAGGCCTGGTCTCAGAAAGCAAGATGACAGCTCCTAAGAAACAGCACCTGAGGTTGACCCTTGCATCCACGTGCATGCATCCACATGAACGTGAACACAAGAAAGGAAGTATGGTTAAAAAGTCAACAGTTGGTGAAGCCCATTGTTCTTTCAGCTTTTTGGTGTGTTTAAAGCATTAAGAAATCCTTGCTATTTTTCAACTAAGAGTCAGTGAAGCCTTAGAAAGCTGACAGAACAAAACAGGTAGAAGGCTATGGGAATAACTAGAGAAATAAACTCGAGGCAATTTGAAGTTTAATTCTGGTGAATTCTTGACTTGTCTGTCAGTTATGTTTGAGTGTCTTTACTGCAATTGGAGAATCATAGCAATAACCAATTTCTCTACTTTTGTAGTCTTTTGTTGCTGAGGCTATGTTGCTTATGGCAACTATCCTTCATTTGGGAAAATCCTCTCTTCCTAAGAAGCCAATTACTGATGATGATGTTGACCGAATTTCCCTGTGCCTCAAGGTCTTATCTGAGTGCTCACCTTTAATGAATGACATTTTTAATAAGGAATGCAGGCAGTCGCTTTCCCAAATGTTATCTGCCAAACTCGAAGAAGAGAAACTATCCCAAAAGGTAAAGTATATATGATAAATCCATAAAGTGCTTTGTAAGTTGGGGTTTTTTCCATCTTAATTTTATTGCTTTTTCAGTCTCTATCTGTGAGTCTGTCCCTGTGAAAAATTTATGAAAAGCTATTGTTCTTTCCATATAAAAAGACATGTGCATTGCTTTTTCAACACAGAAAGAATCTGAAAAGAGGAATGTAACAGTACAACCTGATGACCCCATTTCCTTCATGCAACTAACTGCTAAGAATGAAATGAATTGCAAGGAAGATCAGTTTCAGCTGAGTTTGTTGGCAGCAATGGGCAATACGCAGAGGAAAGAGGCAGCAGATCCCCTAGCATCCAAACTTAACAAGGTAACACAGTCTCAGATATATAACCTGTTTGTTGTTTGTTTGTTCATTTTAGGTGGCGTCTCACTGTGTAGCCCATGTTGGCCTGAACTAACTGTGTAGACCAAGCTTTCCTCAATCTCAGAGAGATCTGCTGAGCTCTCTCTCGGGTGCTGAGATTAAAGGCTTATGCCACCGTGCCCAGTTGAAAATTTATTTAAATTGGCTATTTAAGACTATAGTAACCATGGGGCTGGAGAGATGTCTCAGAGGTCAAGAGCACTTGCTGCTCTTCCGGAAGTCCTGAGTTCAGTTCCCAACAACTACATGGTGGCTCACAACCATCTATAATGAGATCTGGCGCCCTCTGCTGACATGCAGGCAGAACGCTGTACACATAATAAATCTTTTTTAAAAAAAGAAAAAAATAAATAAATGAATATATATATATATATATATATATATATATATATTAATCAGGAAGTGTCGTCCTGCTGTGCATGTGTACAGATTTTTGTTGTTGTTTTAATTAAATAACTAGTTACATAGAATTGAGAGGTACATGGGAGGTTGTGTGTGTGTGCACACATGAGAGCATGTCTATGTGTCTAGGATCTTAATGATGCCAGGCAAACACTGTTCCACTGAACTGTACCTCCAGTCCTAGCATCCATTTCGACCCAGTCCCTGTGATTTTTAGGTCCATGAGACTTCATTTGAACCAGGCAGATAATCTCAGCACTTACAGAAAGATTACAAGGTCAGGGGCAGTCTGGGCTACCTAACAAAAAGACAGACTGTGAGCTAGTTATCCCTCACCTATCAGATGAGTGAATGGTCTCAAGTTGATTTGACCATTACAAATAAAAGTCAGTAGCAGAATTGCTAAAGCTTTTCTCAAAAGTGAGAATTGGCATTTGGGAAGCTGAGACAGCAAGATCCAAGTTTGAGGCCAGCCTGGGCTCTGTAACAAGACCTTGCTTCAAAAAAACAACAAATTAGGACTTGTTAGCACAACATTACACTTACACATATTTTAGATTTCTCTCTCTTTTTTTCCGTTTTTGTTTTTGTTGTTGTTGTTTGTTTTGGGTTTTGGCTTTTCAAGACAAGGTTTCTCTGTAACAACCCTGGCTGTCCTGGAATTGGCTTTGTAGACCAGGCTGGCCTGGAACTCAGAAGTCCGCCTGCCTCTGCCTCCAAGTGCTGGGATTACAGGCGTGCATCGCCATAACTGGCTTAGATTTCTCTTTTCATTATGGTAAAAATTACAGAACATAAAATTTACTGTTTTAACCTGGTCTTTTTGTTGCTTGTTTCTACTTGTTTTGCTTCTTTCCACTGCTGAGAGTTGAACCCAGGACCCAAGGCTGAGCTCCCTCGTTTCAGACCTTTTAAGTGTGTGGTTCAGTAGTGTTACTTCCGTCTCCATAACTGTACAACCATCTCCAGAATTTGTCTATCTTGTGAAACTGAATTTTATACCCATGTAACAGTAACTCCCATTCCCATTTCCTGTTGTTCCTGCTAAATTGTTTCATTAATTTGATTATGTCTGTTTTTGCTTTGACAGGTCACCCAGTTGACAGGTTTCTCGGATCCTGTATATGCAGAAGCTTATGTTCATGTCAATCAGTATGATATTGTCCTGGATGTTCTTGTTGTAAACCAAACCAGTGATACTTTGCAGAACTGCACATTAGAGTTAGCTACTCTAGGTGAGGAAATTGATCCTAAGGAAACGTTTTTATATAATAGGTCTTCATGGTGAATTACTAAGAAAGGGTCAGAGCTTTCAGTGTAAAGAGCTTTGTAACATTGTTTAAGCAAGGCTTAGTTTAAGGTTTAAAATTTTGTCTCCTTAAATTACCAATTTTCTGAACCTTTGTCATACTGACTGGCTTATGCTCTTGGTTTGAGAGGTGGGTTCAGTTCTGAGTTTGATCTGGTAACTGTGAATTTGGAGAGTGCTTGCCTAGCATGCATAAGGCTTTGGGCTCCATCTCCAGCACCACATTAACTCAGTGTGATTGTACTCCCATGACTTGGGTGGAGCCAGGAATTTCAGGAGTTGGAGGACATCACTGGACTACACAACCCACTGTCTCAAATAAATAAAAACACATTTACCAAGTAGTTCACTTAGTTAAAATTTAAGTTGCCTTGGAAGGGAATTAAGTATTTTCTGGTACCTGCCACATGTAGTCAAAGCAGTGCATCATTATTGGCATTTTTCAATGTGTTTTTTTCACTTGGTAAAGGCATATGAATTAGATTCTCTGTAACCACTTCTACATATAGTGTTGACAATGTAAATTATGTATAGAACAGTGAAGTGCCTCCAGATTCCATGGGGCTTATGCAAGAGTTTGGGGGCATTAGGATATCAGAGAAATTACGCTTTGCCCTATCTTCAGTGAACCATGACTCAGAATGTACAGGTTTTTTGCAGGGTGTGTTGCTCATTGTAATGGTGTATGTAGGTTAAGACTATGGTATATATACATTGACCTTTCTGAGAAGCTCATATTCATTTATGGAAATAAAATGGTATACTCAAAGTATCCGTCCCACTCACGAATATAGTTGTTCTGTGTAGAATATTAGAATTATGTCTATTACCCTTTAATAGAGGTATAGATTAATGTCATTGCCTAGGATATTTATTATTAGATTATTTCCTTATTTTTTTTCCTCATAATATTTGACTCACACACTTCATTTTTCTAAAAACTATTAAATTTGCATACATTCTAATACTGTTTAATGATTAGTATGTGTGTTTTTAACTATAACCAAACCTTTTTTTTCTCCCAGGGGATCTGAAACTTGTGGAAAAACCATCTCCTTTGACTCTTGCTCCTCATGATTTTGCAAATATTAAAGCTAATGTCAAGGTAGCATCAACAGAAAATGGAATAATTTTTGGCAATATAGGTATGGTTCTGTTTTATAGCACATGATAGTTGAATGCTTTTTAGTAAAGAATTTGGTAGTATGCAGCTATGGATATGGCTTGAGGGCAGAACCTGAATCCATTTATTTATTCGGTACTCTCTATGGTAACCAGGCTTTTATATTATATTCTAGATATACCAGAATGAGCCAGATAGACTCATAGTCCTCAAGAAACCACTAGGCAAAATGAAGAGACAAAAATAATGACATAATATGATTAGGGTTGGTTGACACACTCCATACTTTGGGGCCATATAGAAAGCAGTGTAGGGGTTGGGGATTTAGCTCAGTGGGAGAGCGCTTGCTAGAGGCCCTGGGTTCGGTCCTCAGTTCTGGGAGGGGGAAAAAAAAGGACAAAGGAAACAGTGTAGTATGAGAAGCTGGGAAAAGGAAGGCTTATTATTAAGGGATTAGATAATGCTAAATGCTATGAAAGAAGCCTGTATGAGAAGCAGTGTGTGAGTCCATGAAGGGATTTGGTCAATTCTCAAAGTGGTGTAAGAGATTAGAGGAAAAGTTAGAAAAGCCCATGTTGGGTTGAACTGATTTAAACAGTCAGTAAGTATTCTGCAGATGATTAAGAGTGCAGGCAGAACAAATGCACGTGGATTGCTGGGCCTGGCAGAGTGGGTTGAAAGTGGTGGTGGGCAAAAGTAAATCAGGAATGTCAATGAAAGCTCTACCCTGCCTGCTCTGGGAAAGATTCAAGCATTTATCCATGAAACAGGAAGACACTGGAGGATTACAAATGAGATCTATGATTATTTCTGTGACAGCAATATAGACAGTAACATTGTAGACGATGCAGGAAGACTGCCTGTGTAGGCCTATGTGAGAGCGGGAGGCCTATCCAGACAGAGCAGTGGTTAGAGTAGAAAGAAGGGCTGACTCCGATAGATGTTAAGGAGATAGTTATTGAACCGAGAGGAAATGGTTGAAGGAGCCCTTGGGTACCTGGATTGGGTGGTTGATGGAGGAAAGAGGGCAAATGTGAGAGGAACGAGGGAAACTGATCTTAAGCAAATGGAGTGTTCAAGTAGCTAAGTATACTTAAGGGAAGTAAGACATGAGTCTAGAATTTGAAAAAGATCCAAATATGAATCCTCAATAGGGGGAGGGGTGGGGATGTAGCTCAGTTGGTCAAACTTTGTCTAGAAAAGTAAGTCTTCAACAAGTATCTGAAGAAACATAAAGCCTGAAAGTTAGGCCTTTGGGTCTGTCCATTGCTGGTCATAAAACATGTCTGTGGCATATCTTGGGCAGTATGTGGGTTGAAGACTGAGCAAGAAGAAAAAAATAAATTAAAAATAAAAAGAAATCCTCGGGTATGTTTATAGACTGCCAGTAACAAAATTGACAGAAGGGAAGAATAAAACTGTGAGACTGAAAGAGATAATTATGGTGGAGTGAGGTCCTGAACACAACTAAGAATCATAGGCAGCAAAAAGGTGAATCTTGAAGAAAATAAAGGAGAGAAGGGAGGGTAAAAAAAGATCTTTTAAATAAATCTTCAGTTTTCTCTGAAAGTAAAATGGAGTGAGGAGAAAAGTAGACCCCTATCAGATTATAACTTATTTTTTTTTCGTTTTTTGAAACAAGGTCTCACTGGGTAGGTAGCCCATACTGGCCTCAAGGAAATTGACACTTCTGCCTCAGCTCCAGCTGCTGGGATTATAGGCATGCACCATCACACCAGCCCAGATTATACCTTTCTATGGAAGAGACAGTCATAGACACAGATAATCTTATTTTACTAAGTTTCAGCAACATATATCCAAATATTAGAAAAAACATTTGGATTTATAGCTAGGTCCCAACTATGAGACTACTGAACTACTTGGTATCTAGTACAGTACCTGTTCCACTATAGCTGCTCTATAAATATTCACCAAACTGAACTGTTTGCTTAACAACAAAAGACAAAGTATACCTGAGTCTAAATCCTTAAGTCCTATTGCTTATCAGTTGGGTAACCTGGGACAACATATTTGGCTGCTCTGCTTTCCTATTCTGTGAGATGGAAAATAGTAAGGTAGGATTGATAGCCCTGTTCAATTGGTAATATTTATAAGCACTTAGAATCTAGTATATATCAATGTTTGCTAATATCATAATTATTTGTAACTTTTCACTAACATCTACCCTTTGATTGGGGTCTTTCTGAATGTATATTACAGTTTATGATGTCTCTGGAGCAGCAAGTGACAGAAACTGTGTGGTCCTCAGTGACATCCACATTGACATCATGGACTATATCCAGCCTGCAACTTGCACTGATGCCGAGTTCCGTCAGATGTGGGCCGAATTTGAATGGGAAAATAAAGTTAGTCTTTGAGAGGTTTCCTTTACCTGTCTTCCTTTTGACTAGTGATAAGGAGTTCTTTGAAATAATTCCTACTAAAAAGCACCAAAAGTGAAAAGCAAACAGTTCTTTATTATCTGTTCCTGTGAATTATCCTTAACTAGAAATCATGCAAGTACTTTAGTGATTCGCTGTTGTCAATTAAATAGAATGGCAATTCTTTTTGAAATCTTGGGACAGTATCTCACTCTGTAGTCCAGGCAAGTCTCCAGTACCTAGACCTCAGTCCATCTCCTAAGCACAGATACTGCAGGTGTGCACCACCAGGCCTAAGCAAGTTGTGACTGTAACTAATTTGATACAGTGTAGACAGGATTCCCCCTCGTCTGTGTCTGAATGGTAATCTACCATTGGCTCTAGTGCTGTCCATGGCTTGATGGGAAACTTTATTCCCTGATGGTCTAGTGAAGGGTCTGTCTGAAAGCGCTGCTCTGATGCCAGTTGATGTTGTAGGTGCCACTTTTTTATTGCCCACTCTTCCCCTAAATAGTTGGAAGATAGTTCTAGGATGAAATACCAATTATCTGCAACTTTCACTGTAAGATTTACTCAGTTTTTGTCCTCTGCAGGTGACAGTTAACACCAATATGATTGACTTAAATGACTATTTACAACATATCTTAAAGTCAACCAACATGAAGTGCCTGACTCCAGAGAAGGTAAAATTTTACTAGAAAAGGCTAAAGTCTGAAAGAGTGGTACAGTAGACTGCCGGCCTTTTCCTGTTTCCTCGGGTGTGTTTTCGTAATAATTCAGGATGAAGAAAACAGTGTCACTCTGGAATATCTCCAAGAAGTCACCCACAAATGTTTAGATCTGCTCACCTCTTTCTGAACTGTGTCATCCTGCTTGTTCATGGTCATGTACTTACTAGAACAGTCAGATTATTTGGGGTTTTGTTTTTTGTTTTTGTTTTTTGTCTTATATCTCTTTCAGATAGAGACTTTATTCCAAAACAGTTTATTTGTGATACTGGATTAGCAAATGCCCCTCCCTCATGTAGATGTAACCAACCATCTTATTAAATAAGAAACACAGAGCCAATGCAAAGACAAAAGCCAAGAGATCAGAGCTAAGAACCTTACCCGCCTGCTGCAGCTAGCCTCTTCAGCCAAGAGACCTCTCCGAAAGAGACCTACTTCCTGTCTGTCTTTATATAGACTTTCTGTTTTGCCTTCTCATTGGTTATAAAACCACCCACATGACTGCCTCGTCACTGCCTGTCTGTATAGACCTCCAGGTCTTCTATGGTTGGTATTGAGATTAAAGGCGTGTGTCTCCAATGCTGGCTGTATCCTTGAACACACAGAGATCTACATAGCTCTGCCTACCAAGTGCTGGGATTAAAGATGTGCACCACCAACACCCAGCTTTCCTATGGCTTGCTAATAGCTCTGACCCCCGGGCAACTTTATTTATTAACATACAATTAAAATCACATTTCAGTACAAATAAAATACCACCATACCCTCATGGGCTGATTGTAAGTCAGAATAAATCTCTGATACAATGGCTTTCTGCTGTGTCCACATGAAAAAAAGACTAGAACAAAGACAAAATGAAGTTGGATCTTTCTTTAGAAAATTTCTGTTAATGCCATAATGTGCAACTTACTAATAAGCAAATGTCTACCGTCGGCTAGGGCATGTAGCTCAGTGATAGAATGTTTGCTTAACATACAACACAATACAACACACACACACACATCCACACAAAGAGAGAGAGAGAGAGAGAACATGTTTACTGCTAAACAAGTAGGTTTTAGTTCATATATTAGTCTCTTCAATGATTACTAAGTCCAGCAAAAGAAGTCTTTCTTTATTGAAGTTAAAAGTCTGGTGCAATGCCGGGCGGTGGTGGCGCACGCCTTTAATCCCAGCACTCGGGAGGCAGAGCCAGGCGGATCTCTGTGAGTTCGAGGCCAGCCTGGACTACCAAGTGAGTTCCAGGAAAGGCGCAAAGCTACACAGAGAGACCCTGTCTCGAAAAACCAAAAAAAAAAAAAAGTCTGGTGCAAGAGGCAAATAAGTAAATAAGCACTGAATATATAAATACAAATTTGAATAAGTATTCTCTTGAAAGTCAGGTTTATTGAATAGAATATGCACTGGGAATTCTCACTTCCTACACATATATTTGCTTTGAGTCTTGGTAAGTTCATATGGTCCTATACCCTGTAACACATAGGTAAGATTTTAAATAATAGTTTGAGTTTGCCAGGGTGTAATTCTCTAGCAACATATTGAATTTATCACAATTTCTCCCAGGCCCTTTCTGGCTACTGTGGCTTTATGGCAGCCAACCTGTATGCTCGTTCTATATTTGGAGAGGATGCACTTGCAAATGTCAGCATTGAGAAGCCAGTTCACCAGGGACCAGATGCTGCTGTTACTGGTCATATAAGAATTCGTGCAAAGAGTCAGGTAATAACACCCTTTTTTTGAGAATATCTCTGAACTGAATAAAGGGAGGAAGGATTCATGTCTTTGTTTCAATAGTATGATATCTTCTGTCATAATCATGTTTTATGCTTGGGATGAAAAATACACATGTGTATGTGTGTATGTATGTATATGTGTATGTATGTATATGTGTGTGTATGTGTGGTATTTTCTGAACTTCAGTTCATTTAAAATGGCTTACTCTAAGATACTGCCTAAAACATTGATTCCTGTGTGATGCTTGTGGAACAGATTCTTTTGGAATCTGTGTTGTTGTTGGATATCATCGAATGAATGGAGCCTTAGTTAAGCTGGTGTCACCTACTATTTGGGCATTGTTTCAATAATTACATCTTTGTTGAGCCTGGGGATATAACTCAGTCTGGGGAGTGCTCTCATAGTATATATAGGCCCTGGGTTAATCCCCAACATCACAAAAATTAGATTATAAATATAAACATCTTCATTCTTCTTTACAGGGAATGGCCTTGAGCCTTGGAGATAAAATCAACCTGTCTCAAAAGAAGACTAATCTATAAGAATGAATAAAAAGTCCTTGGAAGTTTATGGTTAAACTTTAGGTGTGGGCTTATTGGACTCCAACATCTTTTGTACTCTTTTCATGCTTTATGTTATATAGAATCTGAGCTCATGCTGAATGCATTCCAGCCAGTAATTTATAGCCTTTCCCCTAAATCAAGAATGAGTTAAAAATTATAGTTTGTCTTTTGTCTTAATAGTTCTGAATGCTGTCCTCAAAGTATATAATGTTTCTCATGTACCAAGACCATTTTCACAATACAATAAACAGACCTATTCATAAATTTTTGTTATTTTATAAATAAATTACTTAATTTTAGATTTGTATCAGTGGGATTTTTTTAACTTAAGTCTAAATTTCCATTATAAATTTAAATTATGTTCTGAATTGTTACTATATACATGAAGATAACTTACAAGGCAGTGATCTAAAATGGAACAGAGCCGGGCGGTGGTGGCGCACGCCTTTAATCCCAGCACTCGGGAGGCAGAGCCAGGCGGATCTCTGTAAGTTCGAGGCCAGCCTGGTCTCCAAAGCGAGTTCCAGGAAAGGCGCAAAGCTACACAGAGAAACCCTGTCTCGAAAAACCAAAAAAAAAAAAAAAAAAAAAAAACTAAAATGGAACAGGTCCTGGTTTACTATATTGTTGGTTCCTCATTTTCTATGAGATCAGCATCTCTAAAATTCCTAGAGTATTTTCTTAAACTCTGATCAGCCAGAAAGTATACAAATTACATGAGAAAAGGTCCATCTTTTGGCTTAAAGAAGCAATTACAGACTCTGACTGACATCAACATACTGTTGTTGACGATCCTGATTATAATAAAAATTAGATCATCTAAAATCAACTTAAAAACCATGCACATTTAGCATTGGGTATTCGTGCTTGTTAGTGTTACTGTAGTTCTAGCCAGTTACTGGCACTACACTAGGAGGATTACTGTTAGGGAATTCAGCAGGCTGTTCCATTTCCCAATTGCCTCTGTTTTTGACTCCTCTCTCTGTCCTGTCTATAACATTTAGTAGGGCTGGGTAGCCCACACACCCCTCATTATGATTCCACTTGTGCTTGTAGATGCAGTTTCCTGGGCTGGGCTGCCTTTTGGTCTCTATACTAGGAAGGATTGAGATGGTTTGATCTTTTTACTAAATCCAATTTAAGCCATCACTTTCTATCTTTCCCCTGGGCTTCATTCTTCATGCCCCACAATCCATAGATAAGGTCTGACAGAATGGAAATAACATCTTCTGGTTTGGGTGAGAACAGAATGATTTGTTGGGCCTGTACAGAGATTACTACTACGTATGATGTCATAAGTTTTGAAGACACTTACTGTTTTAGTTAGTAAATCAGAGAATTACAAAACATTTGCAATCCTAGAGCATTAAAGTCTTTAAACAGTTCTAGCTGTCAACTAGGAGAGATACAAAAACTGTGGGAAAGGAGTCATTTTGATACAGAGTCAAAGGGTGGAGATTCTTGATGGGAGCTGAGGAATGAATGATTAGATCATTTCCCACACACTGTTCTTTTGAACATGAATTTCATTAAGTGACATTAGATTGTGGGCGGAGTTCTCTGTGTCCCAGCAGTCTCCCAGATAACCACATGGAAACTTATTAGTTACAAATTCTCATCCAAAATAGCTCAGGCTTTACTAACTAACTCTTACAACTTAACCCACTTCTATTTATGTATTGTCACATGGCTCCTGGCTTTACCTGCCCTCCAGCATGTATTGCTCCCTCTGCCTCCTGGCGACCTTTAGACTCCTCCCTTCTTCTCCCCAGTGTCCTTAGTCTGCCTTTCCCACCTAACCTTCTCCTGTCCAGGTATTGGCCAGTCTTTATTAAACCAACTGGTGTCATTTACACAATGTACAGAAGGATTATTCCACAGCATTAGATATTCTGAAGGGGAAGGATCCACAGCTAGTAATTTAGGCAATGCTGAATATAGTCCTTACTGGAGAGTCATAGTGCATATTGGTATACTAAAGATTCTGAGAGATTCTTCAGTGAAGAAAGCAGAGTATCTTAATCTTTCTTCCCCATAGGACACTGTTGACATAGCCTGGGCAGCCATAGTCTCATATTCACAATCAGCTGGAAGTCACAGGAGTATGCAATAGTCTGCCCTAGAGCGCTGACTGATGTGGAGGAAGCAAGCCACCAGTAGAACTCATTTTACCCAATACATTTCTCAGCTTCCAGGCCAACTTTGCTGGAATTAGAATCAGGTTGCCTTGCATCCTGAGTTCCAGGACTACAGGCTATGCCAACAGGCCCAGCTCACATTATCTTTTTTATAATTCATTAAGGAGAAAAAGAAAAGAAATTGATGCAGTTGAGTTGGCAGAAGTTAATGACAATTGAAGTGCAGTTAGCCTCATGAGCTGTTCTGTGCAACATCTCTGTGTGTAATGATTAGGAACTAAATTGCATAGCAACACTTGCTGGGAGAATTTGTTTACAGTGTCACCTTTCAGTTTGGATGTAATGTACATTTAAAAGTCATGGAAACTCACAGTAGATAATACAGTATAATTACAATTACAGTGTCTCATGAGAAAATAAACATACTACCTAACACCAAGTACAGGCTTAAGACCCTAGTATATTAGACCTATAAATACCAGAACAGTGTTATGTTTCACTAATGTCTTGACACTAGAGGGAGCTCTGTACAATTTTCATTTGGGGGTTAGATAAGATTTTTATTTAAAATTATCTCTATAAGAAGAAAAGTCAAGGTGATTCAACTTAATTCATAAAAAGAACAAAGAAAAGTTAATATAGCTGTCAGATAACAATAAGCAAATTGCTCACTTCACTGATAGAAAACTACCTTCTTTAACTTGTACTACAACCTGTACTTGGAAGACCGGGTTTAAGATCACTTTGGGCTATATAAGAAGACAGTCCAAAAACATAAACCAAGGAGTTTGGATGTCAAAGTTAGTAGCAATGTTTTGCTACTTGTCAGACATTTCCATTATAATTTAGAAAATAATGTGAATGATAAAAAATTCAGAATATGTGAAAAGGCCAGAGAATTAAAATATATTTAAAAACTCACACAAGGGCCAGTGAGATGGCTCAGGGGTGAAGATGCCTGCTGCCAACCCTGACCATCCCTGAGACTGACACAGTGGAAGGTGAGGACCTAGTCTTACAAGTTGTCCTTTGACCTCCACATGTGTTCTGTGGCATTCATGCATGAATGCACACATACATACACAAATAAAATGCCATTTAAAAAAGCTCAGCAGTAGATAGGAAATGAATAAAGTAAGTTTTACTGGTGACCTGTTTCTTCCACATTAGTAAATATTCTAATCAGTTATGTATAGCTTTTCTCTTAAATCACGATTGAAAGCTAGAGAGGTAGCTTAGTGGGAAATGTGCTTACTGTGCAACCGTAAAGACCTGAGTTCAAATCTCCAAAACCCATGTCAGAAAGGGGGATTCTCAGCAGCATACATCTGTAACTCTACAGTGGGCAGTGAAGATGGGTGGGTCCTGGGGACTTGCTGGCCAGCCAATCCAGCTGAACTGGCAAACTCCAAGTTCAGTGAGAGACCTTGTCTCAAAAAAATAAGGTAGGGCTGGGCTTGGTGGCACATGGGTTTGGTGGTCTTTAATCCTAACACTTTGGGGGGCAGAGGCAAGAGGATCTCTGAGTTCAAAGCCAGCCTGGTGTACATAATTCAGGCCAACATAGTAAGGGCCTGTCTCAAAAAAATTAAATAAATAAAAATAAAGAGTAGAGGAAGAATCTCTTCATTGACCTCTAGCTTCTACATGCATATCTGCAAATGAGTATACACACACACACACACACACACACACACACAGGAGCACAAGATTCAACTTAGTGATGATTAAGTACTCAACCCTATAGAAGCTCTATACCACTTCCTCCAAGTGAACATCATAGAGAATGGAAAGACTAAGAGCCTGAAAATAAGAAGGACATAACAAAGCCAATGAAGTCACAACCTCACAGCAGCTGTAGCTGCCTGCAGTGAACCCACACAAGACTGGACCTGTCAGCAAACAGTAACAAGTCAAGGAGGTAGGTGTTCATGGGACCCTACCCGTCCCTGCTGAACTGGCTACTGACAGATTCTAGAGAAGAGACAGTTATTGTCTTTAGTCATGTACCCACTGAGCAGTAAAAGGGGTAAGAGGGTAATTGCTGTGGATATCGCTCGATATAAATAAAGCACTGATTGGCCAATGATCAGGCAGGAAGTATAGGCGGGACAAGGAGAGAGGAGAATTGAGGAGAGAGGAAGGAAAGGGGGAGGAGCTGGAGCCACCGCCAAGACAAGGAAGATGTAAAGTACCGGTAAGCCACGAGCCACGTGGCAAAGTAAAGATTAATAGAAATGGGCTGAATATAAGAGTGAGAGCTAGACAATGACAGGCCTGAGCTAATGGCCAAGCAGTTTAAATAATGTAAGAGTCTGTGTGTTTGTTTTATAAATGGGCTCTGGGACTGGCGGGACTTGGTGGTGGGAGCTGGAGAAAAATTCTCCAGCTACAGGTAATTAGAGGGGGGGATTATAATAAATATGCACTTCATATAGGTGACATCAAAGAACAAAATAAAAGGCTTACGAGAGATTGAAATCAAGGGCTAGGGATGTAGCTCAGTGGTAGAGTGACTACCTAGTATGCGCAGAGGTCCTGGGTTTAATACCACCCACCAAGAAAAGGACTGCATTAAAATTATTTTGTTTTAATTATTTTGTTGTGATGTAGTAGGGTTAGTCAAAGTGCTAACCTTACTGCCCTCTCCAGAATCTTGGTATACCACCAGTGTTTTCTTTCTCAAAGCTCAGCACTGTCTTCTACCTCCACGTTGCAGCATCTAAAGAAGTACCAGTGTGGTGCAACAGTGTGGTTCGTTAGAGGTTGCTAAATATAAAACCTTGTCTACCACTCATTTGCTGTGTGATCTTAATCTAGAGTGCTGACCTGTGGCTAAGGAGTATAGCTAAGTGGTAGAGCACTTGCCTTGCATGCTAGGACCTTGGATATCCAGCACAAAATAAATTTAACTCAAATTATTAAATGTTTTATTTGTGTCAGATGTAACGCTGAGTGCTTTTTCCCATGGCATCTATAGTCCTCAGAACAACCCTGTAAAGCAAAACCTGTAACGCCATTTACAGATTATGAGGTCTTAGGAGAGGTTAAGTTACTTAAGGCTTAATAGAGATGAGCCCAGATATTAACCAGGGTACCTTGCAATTAATCTCATCACCACTTCTATCTGATCTCCTCTTCCTCAGCTAGAGGATGCTGATGTCTACTTCCCAGAGTTGATGAAGTGGTAGAATGGATTTAGAATGCCATAGCTATTTGGCATATAGTAAACATTCACCGTAAGTGTTCACTCCTTTTCTTCCCCATTCACCCTTCACACACAAAGAGTGAAACTGATCCACACTATCATTATGCCTCCCTCAGAATTTAGTTCCTCATTTTATATTCTTCTTGAATGCTTTTTGGTTCTTTTTACTTAAAAGAAGGATTCTTTTCTTGGGAATTCTTTGAGACGTCATTGACCTTAGCTTTCTCAGATTATTTGCATATCAAGTTGTCTCAGCTAGATGAGGCTGTCTCCAACCATATTCCTATGGATTGTCTCTAACGGACACACTTGATTTACTTGGAGAATGACAATCATATATGACTGTTTTCTTTTAAAAACTGAACAGCAGGGGTAGCATGCATTAGGGTTACGTGGCAGTGTGCTGTCTGGTGATCAGAAGTCACCGGATAATCTGAGCACGTCCTCCCTGGTTTTTCCATCTGGCAGTGGCAGCATTTTTGATGGAGAAATCTGCCATGCCGTGACGAGAGTGCAGGCAGGATTAGTGTGCTTTACCTGGGGTCCTGCAAGTTATCTAGGGTTCTAAGAAGACTCCATTGCTTCTAGTCTGGAAGAAAGGTACAGCCAGGAAGATGTTCAGGTGTTTTTGCAACATGGTGGACTGACACAACCTTGAACAAGGCGAATTCCAATTCTCTAAGTAGCTTTCTGAAAATAATCCCTGGGCCTACCTTGTTATCTATAAAATTAAACATAAACGTTAACTGACTTCTAGCGTGTCTAGCTTAAAAAAAAATAAATAAACCATACAGAAAAGCCCTCTTGTTTTATAGTTACCTCCTTAACATAAAATGTGGGTGGGGTTTAGCTCAATAGGAGACTTGTTGTTTAACATGCAGATGGGTCTGGGTTCAATCCCAGCCCTGGAAAAACTAAACAACACACCCTTACTATGTCTTTTGCTGTATTCTGTGTCACTTAGCGAGAAACCTTAATTCTGTTTTCCCATATCATCAGATTCCAAGGCCTGTGTTCCCTTCTTCAGTACTTTTTGTAGTCTTTTTTTTTTTTTTTAAATCCCAAACACAGTGTCATTACCTTGATTTAGATTCTTGGTGTCTTTAACCTGCTCTACAGCAGACTAAACAAATTTCACATAGAACTCTTAAAATTATGTTTTTTAAAAAAGAGTAACTGGCCAGGCATGGTGGTATGCACCTTTAATCCCAGCACTCAGGAGACAGAGGCAGGTGGATCTTTGTGAGTTTGAGATGAGCCTGGTCTATATTGTGAATTCCAGGACAGCCAGGGTTATGTAGAGAGACCCTCCTGTCTCAAAAAGAAAAAGGGAAAAGAAAAGAGTAACTGTACAGTTCCCTGCCTTCTCAAATTCTTCCTTGATAATACTATTTTGATACATTGTAAAAAAAGAAAAAAAATCCAAATATTTTAATAATCTCTTAAATAAAAATTTCAATGAACCATGACTCACCTAAATGAGGCCAGTAAAATGGCTCAGTGGGTAAAGGTGCTAAGGGCCAATGATGTGCTATAAAGTCATTTCCACTGAAATCAAACCTTCCATTTTAGAGGAAAGTCCCATAAGAGATAGTATGTTAAAGAGGAAGTAAAACAACTGGGTGTTGTAAGGGGAAATGAAACATTGCCTCCTGCAGGGAAGCTGACCAAGCTCAGGAAGTAAACAACTTAGTAGCCTCGGAAGTCCCTGAAACTGATCAGATTTCCTCCGCCCTCCATGAGCATAGATATACATGCAGTAAGACCTGCTAAGAGTCCCTCTCAGAAAAGCCATCTGAAAGAGAGAGGGACTGAGCTGCCTGCAGGCTGTGTGGTGCACCCCAGGCTTCCAGCTTGTGTGAGCTGTCACTCATGCTGTGGTAGGCTACAGTGATGCAGCTGTCTTTGAGTCATTTCTGCTGCTGAAGTGACCCCTCACCCATATTCATGGAAGTAACCCCAATAAAACTCATTGGTTCACCAAGTTGGACTTTGGTGGTATCCTTACTTTGGTCAGTTCCCTATCTGGGGTGAATAGACATTTACTTACATCTCTCAAGAATGTGTTACACAGCACAGTGCAAGCCTGGTGAGCTAAGTTTCAGCGTATAGAATCCATGTAAGGTGGAAGGAAAGAACTAACTCCGTTAAGTTGTATGGACCTTCACATGTATGCCATAGGATATCAACCGCCCCCCCCACCCCATACACACTCATACAAGAATTTATTTAAGTCTGTGGATTACACCATGGATGTGAAATAACAGTAGGAAAATATACCATTGAGTAAGAATGTTTAAGATAAGTGTTTAAGATAAGCATGTTAGTTACATTGCCAATCTCTCCAGGGGAGTAGAAATTGAGATATATTGATTATATACCTAGTACAGCTTGAAAAGAAATGTTAGCTACCCCCCATCCCCCCACCCCCTACCTCCATTTCAGCTCTTACAATTTTTTAGATCTGTGATCTTCATCTCTTGGGCTTCAGAATAGCTGAAGCCTCAGCCTATTTGGGCCCACCCAAAGAGCTGGCGTCCCTCATGAGAAAGCTCTGCATTCTCCTAGGAGGGTGGGGACTAACTGACTGCAGGAATTCACCAGCCACGCTGTCAGGAAAAGGCTATCTGACTCCTTAAGTGAGTCTGGGAAAGTTACTGAAGTACTAAGCTGAGCAAACATATTTCTTGAAACCCAACAGTGGTGTGTGTGTGTGTGTGTGTGTGTGTGTGTGTGTGTGTGTGTGTGTGTGTACTGAGTGAATCATAATCAAAATGTTTTCTTTCTATAAAGTTGTTTGGGGTCACACTGTATTCTCTATCCCCCAGTGGCCCCTTACCATGAAGAAAGGTGTGATTGTTTTCTCTGCTAAGAGCGTGGTTTTCTGACTCTCTCTGCCAGAATACTAGGATTCCACAGGCCAGACCCATGCGTTCCACAGCTGGAAGCAGACAGTGATGGCCTTTCTCCCCAGAAAACACAAACTGATACAATTTTGTTGGTTTTATGTTTCTTCTCATAATCTTGTTTGGTTTTTGAGACAAGGTTTCTCCGTGTAGCTTTGGCTGTCCTGGAACTCACTCTGCAGACCAGGCTGGCTTCAAACTCACAGAGATCTGCCTGCCTCTGCCTCCCAAGTACCGGGATTAAAGGTGTGTGCCACCACCGTCCAGCTCTCATAAATGATTTTTAGCTCTTTAAATACCTACTACTGAGTTTTTAAAGAACTAGAGAAAAGTCATGGGAGTGGTCAGCTGGCAGACTGTTCGTGGTCTCACTGCTTGTGACTGTGTGTGTGCTCCTGTGCTTTTATATTGTATACTGTGTTTCTGCTAGTAAAGCATTCCTTGCTCATCAAATTCAATTAAATGCATCAACTTTTTTGTGGTGGCAACAAATGGCAGCAAGACTTCTGGGTGCCC
This sequence comes from Peromyscus californicus insignis, assembly GCF_007827085.1. Lineage (NCBI taxonomy): Eukaryota > Metazoa > Chordata > Mammalia > Rodentia > Cricetidae > Peromyscus > Peromyscus californicus. The sequence goes on from NW_026294562.1 coordinate 89,378,428, forward strand.
ACCCCTGGCCTAGGTGTCCATGAAATATAACTTGTAAGGTCCAAGCACTCAAGCACTGTATTCAAAATGAATGCCTATAGGCACTATTATGAAATAAACCTTGGTAATGACATATAAATACAAGTCTTGGTTTATGCCTTCAGTTTTAACAACTCTGGAAAAGTCCTGGAAGAGAGTGCCCTGGTTATGCAGTACGCAGCCTGTAAGATCCCCTCACTTGTCAGTAGAAGGAGCAGTCGAGACACACCAAGACCCCAGGTTCTGGCTGTCGAGCTGCATGTCTAGGGCTGTACCATGTCTTGAAGTTAGGAGAGTACGCACAGTCTGGTGAGTACCTACTTCAGGAGACGAAACGGTGAGCCAGAGCACTGTTTAACTACTTGAGTCTTAGAAAAGTGTGCACACTGTTATGAGAACACAAATGGCTGTTAGAGGGAGCCAGGCATGGTTTCATAAGTAGATGGCTTTTGAACTAAACCATCAAAGCATAAATGTGCTCGCTGAGTGTCTTAGTCAGGGGTACTATTGCTGCGATGGAACACCGTGACCAAAAGCGAGTTGGGGAGGAGAGGGTTTATTTGGCTTACACTTCCACATTGCTGTTCATCATTGAAGGAAATCAGGGTGGGAACCCAAACAGGAGAGGAACCTGGAGGCAGGAGCTGATGCAGAGGCCATGGAGGGATGCTGTTTACTAGGCTGCTTTCTTATAGAACCCAGGACCACCAGTCCAGGGGTGGTATCACCCACAGTGGACTGAGCCCTCCCACATCAATCACTAATTAATAAAATGCCTTACAGGCTTGCCTTCAGCCAGATCTTATGGGGGGGAAAAGGTTTCTCTATTGAGGTTCACTCCTCTCGGATGACTCTAGCTTGTGTCAAGCTAACTTGAAACAAGCCAGCACACCAAGTGTCAGATGATGAACAGGAAAGAGGGAGTCAGAGCTGTTCTAGCCAAGCTCGATTTGTATATATTCATAAAAATATGTAGCACAGAGAGGTGAGTTCTGCTCAACTCAGGGTTTTGTGAAAGGCAGTGACAGACATGAGACTACACACATGAGAGCCAAGAGTCTGGTCAGTAATGTCAGGCTAAAAGCTAGGCATGGTAGCACACCATGTAATCATACCACACCGGAGGCTGAGGCAAGAGGATCTTGAGTTGGAGATAAGCCTGGGCTACATTGCAAGACCCTGAAAGAAAATGGAAAAAGCAAAGTATAAGAAAAGAAAGGCGAGAGGAATGGAAAGGAGAAGGATGGGAGGGAGGGAGGGAGGGAGGGAGCAGATATGCTGAGACATCTTTACTTCATTTCACTGGGAATGCAGAGCTAAGGATTCTAAGCAGATAAGGAACAAACACACTGAGTGACTTTGACAGAACGTGGTGTGGAGTGGGCTGCAGTGGGATGGGGAGTGGGTTCAGATTGCAGGGTTTTATGGCAGTGCTAACTTTGATGAAGGAGAAGAACCCTGTTCTTCCTTCTATAAGATGGGAGTCTATGTACTACTCTTCCAGCTTTGAAGGGTTCCTGATCATGGGTTAAAGAGTCAGAAGCAATTTCATATGGATTGCTTGTGTTTATGACTTCCTGCTTCCTTTCGTTTAGATCATACCATTACCTTTTAAAAGTTTTTTTAAAGATGACCAATGCATTTCATCAGTAAGGATTTCCAGGAATGCCGGGGAGGCAAGTGTGGCAGAGAGAAAGTATGCAGGCTTTGGAGGCGAGGAAACCTGGAGTTAAGTTTTCCCTTTGTAATTTATTAACTACGATCTTGAGCAAATATGTTTGTTTCAGCCTTTCTGTGCTCCTCACCCAGCACACACCCTAGAAAATGGAAATAAATAGTGACTGCAGCCAGGCTTGGTGGTACATACCTGAAATCCCAGCCCTCAGGAATGGAGAGATCGGGAATTCAAAGCCAGCCTGAGCTACACAGTAAGACCCTGTTTCAAGACAAGCAACATCATTAAGTGAGAGTGTGCAGGGTTTGTTAGTATGTTGCGTATAAAAGTTATCTAATCGGACTTGGTCTCAGCGTCCAGCATGGTGGCTCATGCCTATCACTCCAGCACTTGAGAGGCTGAGGCAGGAAGATGCTGCTCGTACAAGGCCACTCCGAATTATATAGTGAGCTCCAGGGCTTCCTGGGTTACACGGGAAAATGCTGGCTAAAAACCAAAACCGCAAAGATAGAACAACTTTGTCTCAGCTGTTCCAAATCTCCCCTCACCTTCATCTTTCCTACTTGGCAAAGAGCTCAGAATGGTCTGCATGTTTCTCCAAGAAAAGGCCAGTTATGACAGGTGCTTAGTATGCATAGGAAGTGTTCAGTTGTCTTGACTTCAAGCCTCCATCTCGTAGGCTGAGTGGCCATTAGCGGCCAGATTATTGGATGGAATTGGTTTAGTGTGCAGTCCGTGTCAAGTTTTTCCAGAAGGCCACAAGCCTTGTCACTTTTCACATCATTTGGGAGGTGACTCAGCCAGAACTTCCAATCAGCTGGTACAGACAGAATGCACTGTGTTCCCTTGGAAGTGTCATCAGCTTTTGGGGGTCAGGAGAGTGGGAGAGATGTGATAACTACTCCCTCTCACCCCAGTGCTGGGGATTTAAACCAGCTAACTGCTTTTTGGAAAGGAAAGAAAGTTCTTTATCACCTGCTTCTGACTGAGTCCACCCCTCCTCCCCCACCGCCCCCCCACAGGTGAAATAGTTACTAACCTCTATGCTCACAGGTTCCAGCTGTGAGTTTCTGCCCTGGTTTCCTTGCTTCTCTTTAAGTGATGCAGATCAAACCCCTTGGGCACACTAGGCAAGCTCTCCACCCCTGAGCCACCCTCAGCCCTTTCCTTAACATTTCTGTTGGGTGATAGGGCAGTCTCTGCACAGATTCGGGCTTTGCTTTTACTGCACTCCCTATTTTGTGCAGGCCCCTCTGCCTGTCCCAGCCTGTAAATGGTGAACAAAATTCAAGATGTTAGCACTCATGAGCTTGTGTTCCGAGACAGCTTTCCACCAACTAAGGTATTTTCCGAGCGAATGAGTGAGTGCTGGAAAAAATAAACGGGCTCATGAGGAGAGAGTGGCTGGTAGGTAGAAGGGGGCAGGCCGGTGGGGCACTAAGAACAACCTGAGGTGGAAATGAGTTGGGCATCCCGAGCTGTGGTCGAAGCCTTTGCTCGGGCGGTCCTAACAAGCCAGGCTTGACTACCCAGCCTCAGCACCCCGACTAAAAGAGCCACTGGTGAAACAGATTGAGTCCATGCAGCCATATGGGAAGAGGGACAAAGAGATACAGTGACCACCCAAGTCCAGCTTCCAGGGCCCTGACAGGAGGATAAAGTTTAAGCACTTCCAGTCAGGGGTCAAGGCGTGGTCCCATCCAACATTAACCACCATTGACTGGGTTCAGTCTATCCTACAAGGTGATCTACTAGAGCTGTGTGGAGTCTCTTTTTGGGACATGAGTTCCTCCTCCGCTAGCACCAGGCTTCAGTGTTTTCTTCTGGCATGAGACCCTGGGAGAAATTTCAGTTCCTTGAGGTCCATTGTTTTAATCATCTGGTAGCCAAAGGAAGGGCCCTAAGTATTTCTTAGGAATATTTTCAACTCTTTTTAGGCATCCTGAAAAGAAAATTAATTCCAAAAGCATCTCTTTAGAATATTTGTATTCCTTTAAGTTTACAGAAGAGCTAAGCTTTTTTTCTTTTATCTATATGTGTGTGTGTGTGTGTGTGTGTGTGTGTGTGTGTGTGTGTGTGTGTGTGAATGTGTGTGTGAGTGTAGTGAGCATACATGTATGCATGTTCACAAATGTGTTGACATGTGTGTGCAGGGTGCAACTATGTATGGGCTCATACGAATATATGTGCCACTTGCCGTCAGGAATCTTGTCTTCTTGCTCTCCACTTTATTCATGGTAGCAAGTTCTCTCAGTGGACCCCAGAGCTGGCTGGCATGGCTCGTCTGGCTAGCCAGCTACTCTAGGGATCGCTGTCTCCATCTGTGGAGTGGAGGAATTACAAGCTCCTAGAAGAGTCACAGTGTGCGTGTGACAAATGACCCTTAAAAAAATACAACACCACTTTCCCGAGAGAGCTGTTCACATGTTGACCCAGCAGCCGCTCCTTTTCCAAGTGAAGTGTGGCCGCCAGCCAACAGCAGGCATCGTGTGCATTTGAGAAGCAAGCATGGCACCTCCTAGCTGGGAAACGGGGGCTGCGCTTTCACCCTGTGACAGCATGCTGTTGATGGTAAATTGCAAAGAGATTAAGCAAGAACATGAATGCAGTGTTCCCATGGCAGCCAGGCCTTTAGCACACTCACGGAATATGCTCCCCCATGAGATCAAGAGGCCTCTTCTTCCTCCTTGGAGGAAGAAGGATGTGGAAGCCGACTCTGAACTGTGGGTCTGTAGCCCCGGATTCTAGTGGGGTCTCTTCTTCTCTGGCATGATGAAGGGTCAGCTCAACCAGTGTTTCTTTTATGAATGTGGCTCATTCCGACTCAGTTGTCCCTTCTCCAGGCTCATGCAGGGCTCCCTGCCCTATCACTATACCATATGGCACAATGTAATATGTTACTGTGTCTGTCTCTCAGTCTGGGAACTCCAGAATTATGAATCCTGGCTGTTTCATCTCACTGCCACCCTGCCTAGCTCACTTACTGACAAAGAGTAGCACTCAGTAAATGTTTTAGTATTTACCCAGCCTTCTTCCCAAGCCTATTCTAAATTTAGAGCAAGGAACCAAGAACTTGGCTGCAAATGCTGCCATGAAGTCATGCTGCAATAATAGTAATAGCAGCCTATATGTGTGGGTTGTTACAGTTCACAGCTCCCACTCACCCGCTTGATCCATGTGATAATCCTGATAGTGTTCATTATTTCACAGTAGGAAAACCGAGCTCAAAGAGAGGCAGTCAAAGGCTAGATTGCTTAGCAAATAAGTGACAGATGCTGACCTTTGACCGAGGCCTCTCCCCTCTTGATTATATAGCACTTTTAATGCTGACTCAGTCCTTGAGACTATTGAAAAACAAATAAATTGACAAAAATGTCTACAAACGTTAGTTTCATGGAGGATGGCTGCCTCCTGCTTGGCCGCCTGTCAAGGTCACAGCTCCCGCGTACACTTTTTCAGTCTTTGATTGGAGGCTGCCTATTCTTACAAGTTCCAGACATCACTAGTGCCTGGGCTGGCAGTATTTTCCTTCATTCCCCATTGGAGCTAGCATCCTGCTTCACTCACCAAGCCCATCAGACCCTCTGTCCTGGGCCTTTGATTTAAATGGCTGGTCCAAGAATGGAAGGAATGATAGGAGGTCTTTTGTTTGAGGCTCATACTATTTTTTTTGTATGTGTATGTTTTGCCTGTATGTATGTATGTATGTATGTATGTATGTATTCCACAGGCAGGCAATGCACAAAAACGTCAGAAGAGGGTGCTGGATTCCCTGGGACTGGAGTTACAGGTGGTTTTGAGCCATGTGAGTGCTGGGAACAGAACTTGGGTCATTTAGAAGAGCAGCCGGTGTTCTTAAACTGCTGAGCCGTCTCAGTCCCCATTTTTTATTCTTTTTTTGTTTGTTTGTTTGTTTGTTTTGTTTTGTTTTTTCGAGACAGGGTTTCTCTATGTAGCTTTGCACCTTTCCTGGAACTCACTCTGTTGACCAGGCTGGCCTCGAACTCACAGAGATCCACCTGCCTCTGCCTCCTGAGTGCTGGGATTAAAGGCGTGCGCCACCACCGCCTGGCCATTTTTTTATTCTTGATTGTTGGCCACAGTAACCACCCCTTCAGAGCCTCAGAGCCACGTTAGCCATTTATTTTCAAGGGCAATAACCTGGACCATCTCATGTCCTGAAATTGTGATCCACCTTAGAGACCTTAAGGTCTATTGTAGCAGATCTCCATGTCCCCTCCCCCACACCAGGACTACCTACCTCTTGGCAACTGACTGCTTCCTACTTCATAGGAAATTTCAAGTTTCAGGTGTGAGCTTCCTCCATCTCCTGCCTCCACACCTGTAGCTAAAGTTTTCCTGCCTGGCCCACAGTCAGGGCAAATCTCTCTCACCTGCCAGTCCCACAGCTGCTCAGACCCGACCAAGTAAACACAGAGACTTATATTGCTTACAAACTGTATGGCCGTGGCAGGCTTCTTGCTAACTGTTCTTACAGCTTAAATTAATCCATTTCCATTAATCTATACCTTGCCACATAGCTCGTGGCTTACCGGCATCTTCACATGCTGTTTGTCATCGTGGTGTCATCGTGGTGGCTGGCAGTGTCTCTCTGACTCAGCCTTCCACTTCCCAGCTTTATTCTCCTCCTTGTCCTGCCTATACTTCCTGCCTGGCCAATGGCCAATCAGTGTTTTATTTATTGACCGATCAGCAACACACTTGACATACAGACCATCCCACAGCACACACCCTCATATTTAGCTGACTGCATTTCATGTCCTTCCTTCCTGCCCAAATCAGAGAGGGTCAAGTCTCTCTTCCAAGGCCTGCCATTGTCCCTTCCACCATTTCCAAGACCATATACCACACTGTTCTGCTTAGCCACGCCTCAAAACAATGCTTTTCTGGTTAGAACAATTAAACACACATTTTCTTTTTTTTTTTGGTTTTTCGAGACAGGGTTTCTCTGTGTAGCTTTGCGCCTTTCCTGGGACTCACTTGGTAGCCCAGGCTGGCCTCGAACTCACAGAGATCCACCTGGCTCTGCCTCCCGAGTGCTGGGATTAAAGGCGTGCGCCACCACCGCCCGGCTAAACACACATTTTCTTATATCCCTCACCCTAACTACTCTCTCTTCTTTCCTTTGTAACAGATTTTATAGTCTATACTCCCTGTAATGGGAATAGTGGTGTTCACCTAATATTCCATCTGCCCCCTGTGGCTAGTTAGGTGGCAGGTGACTCGGATGACAATCTAGACCATAGCACAGATTAGTTGGCCTGAGGACCCCTCTCCCCTATGAAACCCATCCCCCGTGATCCCTTTGCTTTATGGCTTTATCAACCAGTTGTAGAGGAAGTTGGGAATTCCAACTTCAAGATGTTGGAACTAGGGTTGGACATGGCTGTGTGGTAGGGCACCCTCTCCTAACATGCACAAGACTCTCTGGGTTCTCTCCCCAGTGCAATAAAAGAAAAACAAGAAGACTTCCCATTGCTCTGACCTCAGCAGTGGCTCTGTAGAGCAATCTTGTCCCATCCTACCAACTGACTCATAGGCATTAGACATAAGGCTTTATAAACTGGGCATGGTGGTTCATACCTTGTGATCCTAGCCCTCGGGAGGTGGAAGAGGGAGGATAAGGCATTGGAGGTCTTCCCAGGTTATAGAGTGAGTTCGAGGCTAGCCTGGGATACATGAAACTGTCTCTAAGAAAAGAAACAAATGAGTTTTGTTCTTTTTAGTCCCCTGTAACCTAGCACATTAACATTTAAAAGAATAACATCGCTCCAGACATGATTTTTAACCTTCTTTCTCTCTGTTGACATCTCTCATATAAATGCCACCACAATTCTCTTATTTATGGCAACCCATTGACCCAGGTAACTATCCTCCAAAAACTTCTTCCTCCTCTGGCTGATGTGACATTGCCATGTCTTGGTTTTCTTTTTGTTTTCCTGAACATGGGATTTGTAGGTAAACAGGATTGGTTTCTCCACCAGAGAGGAATCACAACTTGTATCAGTTTGAGCCTTGTTTCATTTAAAGATTTATTCTTATTTTTTAATCGTGTGCATGTGTGTGTGTGTGTGTGTGTGTGTGTGTGTGTGTGTGTGTGTGTGTGTGTGTGTGTGTGTTGTGTCTGATGTCTGCACATGAGTACAGGTGCTCTCAGAGGCCAGAGGTGTCAGTTACGCCAGGAACTGGTGTTACAAGCAGTTGTGAGCTTCCCGACGTGGATGCTGGGAATTTAACTCAGGTCTTCTGCAGGAGCAGAATGTGTTCTTAATTTTTGAGCCATCTTTCCAGCCCTTGAGCCCTCTTTTTAAAAACTTCTTAGACTTTTTAAGTTTAAGTGAATCAAATTGACATCCTTGGCTCTCATAATTTATCCATAGCCTAGCATTCTACCCTAGTTTTTTATTACTTTTCTTTACATGGCTTACACTGTGACCGACACAGGCTTGATGAGTAATTTCTCTTCTTATGTTTTCCTCATACTGCTCTTCAACAAATGGTGGCAGAAAACCCGAATACTCACATTCAACAAAATGAAATTAGATCTGTATCTCTCACCCTGCACAAAAATTAATTCAAAATGAATTAAAAACCTGAATTTAAAATCTTTTTTTTTTTTTTTTTTTTTTTTTTTTTTTGGTTTTTTGAGACAGGGTTTCTCTGTATAGCTTTGCGCCTTTCCTGGGACTCACTTGGTAGTCCAGGATGGCCTCGAACTCACAGAGATCCGCCTGGCTCTGCCTCCCGAGTGCTGGGATTAAAGGCGTGCGCCACCACCGCCCGGCTGAATTTAAAATCTTAAACACTGAAACTTCTGGATAAAACTTAAGGTAGATACTTCAAGATATAGGCATAAGGAAGAAATTTCTGAAAAGGACTCCAGTAGCTCAGAAAACCCCAAGAACTGGCAAGTACATTTCGTGCAATTAAAAAGCCTCTTTACTACAGAGGTAAACTATGAGCAGAGCAAAAGAATGGCTAGGACCAGAATGGAGGTAAGTCTTTGACAGCTCTACTTCAGACTTCAGTTAATAGCTAGAATATAATTGTGAGAGCCAAAGTTACATTTGAAGTTTTTTGTTTTGTTTTGTTTTGTTTTTTGTTTTTGTTTTGAGACAGGGTTTCTCTGTGTAGCTTTTTGGAGTCTGTCCTGAAACTCAAGCTTTGTAGACCAGGCTGGCCTCAAACTCAGAGATCTGTTTTGCCTCTGCCTCCTAAGTGCTGGGATTAAAGGCGTGCACCACCACCGCCCAGCATATTTTAAATTTTAATTACTATGCCTAAGAGATCCCTGAAACAAAAAATGCCTATGACCTATAAGCCCCTTGCCCAAGAACAGATAGTTCCTGAATTGATGGAGGCTATTGTTTATGGGAGATAACAATCACATATTTTCACTCCCCTAAATAAGTTTGTTTGACCCAACTACACCAGATGTGCTTGATCATATGTGGGCAGGAGATTCATGGGCAGGAAATACATCAACATGTATGCTTGCCCCTGATTAGACCTGATGGGAAATATGAATTGTGGGCTCTGTCTTTTTAAGCCCCTGCAAACCATAACTTAGGGCCATTTCCTGAGAACCCAGGTATGGAGCTGGCCAGAGCCCATGCACCTGGCCAGTGTTTAATTAAAGCTCGCTTCAAATTTAGCTTTAAACTGTGGTAATGGTCTTATTCTCAACCGGTGGAATTAACAATATAAGGAACCACAAACGTAAAATGCCAAGACAAAGAGTCTAATCAATAAATGGGCCCGTGGATTGAATAGACTGCTTATTTATTTATTGGCTTTTTTTAAACAATATATTTTGTTCATATTCTTTCCCCTCCCTCAACTCCTCCCAGATCCTCCCCACCTCTCTACCTATCCAACTTCATGAGAAACAAACACACACACACACACACACACACACACACACACACACACACACACACACACACATACACACGAACAAAAATTAAGGAAAAACAATAAAAAAACAAACAAAATACCAAAACAAAACAAAAAGCACACACAAGCAAACATGGAGTCTGTTTGTGTTGGTCGACTCCTCCTGAGCACAGGGCCCGCCCTACAGTGTGGTTGATAGACCCAATGTCACACCACTGGAGAAAACTGATTTTCCCTCTCCCAGCAGGTATCAACTGCAATCAGCTCTTTGGTTAGGGCTGGAACTCTGGTGCCCACTTCCCCTTCTCTATGTTGGGATTTTGTTGAATAGATAATTCTTAAAAGGAGAGACACAAATGGCCAAGTGTTCAACATCCATAGCCATTAGAATTCAGATTAAAACTACTTTGAGATTCTGTCTCATCCCAATCAGAATGGCTGTCAAGAATTGCAAATGACAACAAATGCTGGCTAACCTGGGGCTTGGGGTGGGGACTCTTAGTCATTGCTGGTAGGAGTGTAAACTGTGCAGCCTCTATAGAACTCAGTACTGGGTTTCCTCCAAAACTGAAAATAGACTCAGCCATACCATTCATGGGCACATTCTCTCTCTCAGGTTTTCTTTCATGCACACCACTTGCATGCTTAGTGCCATGAAGGTTAGAAAAAGGCATCGGATCCCCTAGAATCTGGAGTTGTGGGTGGTTGTGAACCACCATGTGGGTGCTGGGAATCAAACCAGGGTCCTCTGTAAGTGCAACAAGTGCTCATAACCACTGAGCCATCTCTCCCGCACCTACCAAAGGACTCTTTCTTTTTCTTTTTCTTTTTTCTTTCTTTCTTTTTTTTTTCTTTTTTTTTTTTTTTGGTTTTTTGAGACAGGGTTTCTCTGTGTAGTTTTGGTGCCTGTCCTGGATCTCACTCTGTAGACCAGGCTGGCCTCAGACTCACAGAGATCCACCTGGCTCTGCCTCCCCAGTGCTGGGATTAAAGGTGTGCGCTACCCAATGCCTGGCACCAAAAGACTCTTAAGTTCTATCATAGAGACACTTGTACAGCCATGTTTGTTACTTTACTTGTTATAAAAACTAGGAAATAGAACCAGATGTCTATCAACAGGTGAATGGATAAAGAAAATATAAACAGTAAAGCTTTACTCAGCCATAAAGAAAAATGAAAGCATGGCATTTGCAGGAAAATGGGTAGAATGGGAAATTATTATATTAAGCTAAGTAACCTAGAAAAATAAATACCACATTTTCTCTCATATGGGGTCCTAGGTTTGAATCTTTATATGTGTGGAGTGGGGTGTGGGTCGTGAAAGTAGAAAGGGAACCTTGAAAGAGGAACAAGAGGGCTTAAAAAAGAGGGAGAGGGGAGGGTCACAGGATGTGTGTTACTTGGCAGTGGAATGGAGACTCCTGCCGGGAAGAGAGGAAGTGGGAGGGAACTCACCAAAAGCAAACTATGCATGACAATGTGATGATGGACCCATGACTATGTATGCTAATTTAAAAAGACTGTTCAAGAAAGAAAGGCTTCCTCATTCTGTTCCTTGCATCTGTCCATTTGGTTCCTTTTGTTGTTGTTTGAGAGAGGCTCTTTGTAGATAGGCTGTTCAAGGATGTCCTATCTAGACCAGGCTGGCCTCAAACTCACAGAGATCTGCCTGCCTCTGCCTCCAAGTGTTGGGATAAAAGGCATGCGTCATCCTTTGGCATTCATTTGCTTTCTGCAGCACTTTGTTTAGCCATGTGCAAGAATGCTTCGATCAAAATGGCTTGTAGCCGGAGGTAGTGACACATGCCTTCAATCCAGCAATCAAGCAGAAGGACTTCCGGGTCTTTGGGCTCAACAGTGAATTTTACACAATCTGGGCTGTAAGGCAGGACTATATCTTAAGAGAATTAAAAACAACATAAAACAAACAAAAACCACACTTATTGGGAATGACTTAAGTGTATTTCCACTTAAGTAATGGTGGTAAATTCAAGCACTGTGTTCTCTAAGATCTAATGGTAGTGTGCAGCATTTGGAATTAGTCAGTCTATTAAAGTGATGAAACAGTAAGGTATACACATCAATTTCTTTTGAAATTCTTTAACATTTTAATTTTTTATGTGCATTGATGTTTTGGGTGTTTTACCTATATGTATGTAAGTGCCTGGTGACCACAAAGGACATTAGAGAGTGTCTGATTCTTTTTGTTTGTTTACTTGTGTTTTTGTTTTTTTGAGACAGGGTTTCTTTGTGTGGCCTTGACTGTCCTGGAACTCAATCATTCTTCATCTAGGATACCCTGCCCATTGCTCAGAACCAGGGTGATCCTGCAGCTGGGCTTGTGCTGAAGCTTGTTCTGAGTCTGCTGAACACCACCTGTCGGTCCTCATCAGCAAGGACATGCTCTCTTGTCCACTGCAGCCTTCTCTCCCACTCATCACCACTCTTGAGTCTCTAATTCTGCTTCTCTCCACTCGGCACTCACCGCTCTGTTCCTCCGTCTTTCCCACCTGTCTATCGCATATTCATTCATCACAGTGGTATTGGAAACTGCAGTGTATCACACAGTCTTTCTTTTTGCCCCAAAAGATTTACATGCAAATATTCATTTCAACAAGTCCTTGGTCTGGTTCAAGGTTTCTGGTTTCTGAAGCACTATAAATACTGGACCATTGCTGAGGCTCCTCTTAGATATCCTGCTGTTGCCCAGTCAGGGTGGCATTGTGGATAGGCAGGGCATCTTGAAGCTACACACCTCCCTGCCCTCAGTGACTGTGGGCTCAAGGCCTCCTGGCTTCAACCTTTGTGCTTGTGGCCTGCGGGCGGCACCACTCCATGCTGGGTGGCAGCTGGCGGGCCTAGGACCTGCCCTATTCAGTTATGACATGTTCCCGAGGTAGCTCCAGGCCACTGTGCACTACCCTGTCCTTGGCACCAGCCCCCTCGCGGCTCACCAGGCATGACTGTTGAGCTTGTAGCCTGTGGGCAGATGTAGGCAGTCTCCCAGCAGGGCAAGCTGCACAGGGGGCAGCAGTGCTTCATGCTAGGGGCCAGCCCTATTCAGTAATGCCACCACACACCACCCTGTCCTCAGTGCAGGGCCACTCTGGCTCATCAGGCACCATCTTTGTGCTTGCAGCCTGCTGGCTAAGATGTCATTCTCCACCCAGTGCTGTGGCTCTGTTCCACCATATTTCTTTCCAATTTCTTGAGGCCACCTTACCCCCCCCCCCCCCAAGACAGGATTTCTCTGTCTATCTTTGGTGCCTGTCCTGGATCTCGCTCTGTGGACCAGGCTGGCCTCCAACTCACAGAGATCCATCTGCCTCTGCCTCCCTAGTGCTGGGATTAAAGGTGTACGTCACCACTGCCCGGCAAGGCCACTTTTTAAAAGATTCTTCCTATAACACTTACCTGGTTTGTTTTGTTTTGTTTTATTTTGTTTCAAGTGTTCCGGAGCTACTGCAGACTCTACAGACTCCTAACCCTGCCGTATCACTCTTCAGAGCCTCTAGGGGTCTCTCAGACTCCTTGGAGCTCTGAGGCAGGCTCTGGTGGCCTCTGCCATTTTTGTTTTTCCATACTACAACCTACATAAATAATTTTATTTAAAAAAAAATTTAAAGAAATTATATACAAATCTGAGTTAAACAAAAGAAAACATGTAAGAACACGTGTATATGTAAGAAATTTACTGAAAGGACATTGGAAAAGTTGACTGAGTCCACTAAATTACTGAGTAACTAGAGCTCCGTAGAGAAGGCATCAGGGCAGCTCTAGGGCTTGGGTGGTCAGAGCTGGTGGGACCTTTCTTTAGAAGACTTCTATTACTAGGATTCAACTCTGGTAACTTCCGCCTCAGAATCTCTGCTCTAAGTTTCAGATTCCCACTCCTGGATCCATCACCATCTCTGGGTGAGGTGGGAAAGGACGCAAGAGGTCCTTGCCTGATTTGTTGGCACAGCCGTAAAGGGAGCAGCTAACAAAGTGAAGAGTTATTAATCACAATTAAGCCAAAAGTCAGCGCCAGTTGTGTAGTGTAGTAAGACTCAGTGTTCAGGCCGAGCGGTGGTGGCGCACGCCTTTAATCCCAGCACTCGGGAGGCAGAGGCAGGAGGATCTCTGTGAGTTCGAGGCCAGCCTGGTCTATAGAGCGAGATCCAGGACAGGCACCAAAACTACACAGAGAAACCATGTCTTGAAAAACAAACAAACAAAAAGACTCATTGTTCAATTTAAAATTCGCGTTATGTGCAAACGATATCACAGACTAGATAGGCGGTCACAGGAGTGCCGTCAGCAGGTATACGGCTCTGGGGGCTGTGACAAACTGGAGGAAGGTCCCCAGTTACGGAGAGAGGCACGGCTCCCCTCCAGGTGCTGGTGCCTGTAGCAATGCAGGTCTAATAGCCACAGGCCTTTTGGATTTAGATCTTGGTTCTTTTTTCTTCCAACACTGGTATCAAACCATGAGCCTGAGGCCTGCTGGGCAAGCACCACAATTAAGTCTTTGGATTTCTTGAAGACAGTCCAAACACTTGAGTTTTTATATAGAGTTTCTTAAGCTTCAAAACCCTCGAGGGACCAAATAAAAATCTCTGTGGACTGCATGTGCTGTGGTTTTCAGTTTGTAACTTTTGACGTGCCTATTTGTATAGAAACAGAAAGTGTCTAGGCAAAGATGGGTTTGTGTTGGTTCCATGGTCTTGGACAAACTGTTTTCCCTCTTTAAGAATGGGAACAATAATTCCAGCCCTCAGATCCACACCCATGACTCTGTAGAGGAAGTTCTAAAGACCTCCCTAATGAAGGTGGCGGACTAGAGGCACATATCTGATGGTGCTCCCTCTGAAAAAGCCTCCCCAAAAAAGGATCTGCACTGCTATGGGGCACCATCAGTAGGAATGGAATTGTGCCTATGCACTTTAGAGAAGCCTAGAGGCACAGGATAAAGGGGAAAAGAGAGAGAGAAAAAAAAAAACCAGCAACAATAAGATTTCAGAATCTGAAAAGCAGATAAATACTAATTCCAACAAGGAAAAAGCCAAGAAACTAAATTCTACTCATGAAAGTGAGAGGCTATGGTGGTTTGAATGAGCATGGCCCTCATTAGGCTCCTATATTTGAATGCTTAGTCACCAGGGAGTGGCACTATTTGAAAAGATTAGAAGGATTAGGAGATGTGGCCTTGTTGGAGTAGGTGTGGCCTTCGAGGCCTTGGTGGAGGAAGTGTGTCACTGAGGGTGGGCTTTGAGGTTTCAAAATCCCATGCTGAGCTCAGTCTCTCTCTGTGTGTCTCTGTCTCTCTCTGTGTCTCTCTCTGCCTATGGATCAGGATGTAGATGGCTCAGCTGCTTCTCCAGCACTACGTCTGCTTCTGTGCTGCCATGCTTCCTTCCCACCACAGTAATGGACTATCCTCCAAAACTCTAAGCAAGCACTCAATTAAATGTTTGCTTTTGTAAGAGTTTTCTTGGTCATGGTGTCTCTTCACAGCAGTAGAACAGTGACTAAGACAGAGGCAGAGGCCCAATCTGATTTGTACTGCAGAATTCTTGTGAAGCTCAGGACAGAGGCTAGGGGACATAGGAACTAAATCTAGGAAAATCATATGGATAGTACTTAAAAAGTTGATTGTTGGGTCTGGAGAGAAGACTCAGCATTTAGGAGCATTTGCTGCTCTTCCAGAGGACCCAAGTTCTATTTCCAGAACTCACATGGTGGCTCAAAACCATCTGCAACTCCAGTTCCAAGGGATCCGAAGCCCTCTTCTGACTTTCCCTGGGCACCAGACATGCACATGTAGGTGAAGCATCCATCTATAAAACAAATAAATCTAAAACAAAGAGAAAGAGAAAAGAGGTGAAACAGATTTTTAGTGTTTCCTCACTGCTTCTCCCTAGGTGAGTCTTCTGCCCGTCTGCAGCAGAAGACTGAGCTTCATTTTCAGGAAACTACTCTTTAGCGCCTGTGTTAAGAGCTACCTAGTATAATTGTGGAGTGTGAATGCATGCATGCCTACTGAGACTGAAGGCTGTCATTCCATGCTCCTCACTTTCCAGGTGACCAGGTACAGGTATCCAGACATCTGTTCCTCAGGACAGACTATTAAAGCATTTTCTGAAGGATCTGTTAAAATAGAAATAAATAGGACATCAGACATTTGAGGTTCCCTGACATATGGCATAGTCAAAATATCAATAAATGAACTACTGACTCAATAAGTCACACACACACACAAACACACAAACACACACCTCACACATATCTTGCTACGTAGCCTAATGTCTTAATTACTTTTCTATTGCTAGAAGAGACACCATGACCAAGGCAACTTATAAAAGAAAACAGTTAATTGGAGTTTGCTTACAGCTTTAGAGGGTGAGTCCATAGCCATCATGGCTGGGAACTTGGTGGCAGGCAGGCAGGCATAGTATTAGAGCAATAGCTGAGAGCTTGTATCTTATCTGAAAATTGAAGACAGAGAGAGGGAGACTGGGCCTGGTATGGGCTTTTGAAACCTCAAAACCCACCCCGTGGTGATATTGTGTTCCCCAAAATATTGTGCACCCTAATAAACTTATCTGGGGTCAGAGAACAGAACCACCACTAGATATAGAGGCCAGAAAATGGTGGCACACCTGCCTTTAATCCTAGCATTCCAGAGGCAGAGATCCATCTGGATCTCTGTGAGTTCAAAGCCACACTGGAAACAGCCAGGCGTGGTAACAAGAGCCTTTAATCCCAGGAAGTGATGGCAGGAAGGAGAAAAGTATTTAAGGTGTGAGGACGAGGAACTAAGGCTGGTTAAGCTTTTAGGCTTTTGAGCAGCAGTTCAGCTGAGATCCATTTGGATGAGGACTCAGAAGCTTCCTGTTTGAGGAAACAGGATCAGCTGAGGAACTGGCAAGATGAGGTGGCTGTGGCTTGTTCTGCTTCTCTGATCTTCCAGCGTTCACCCCAATACCTGGGTCCAGGTTTGTTTTTATTAATAAGACCTTTTAAGATTCGTGCTATACCACCCCCAGCAACACACTTCCTTCAACAAGGTCATACTTCCTAATCTTTACCAAAACAGCTCTAAAAAAGCCTATGGGGGACATCCTCATTCAAACCACCATACCCAGGAGGATCTCAAACTTGCAGCAATCCTCCTGCCTCAGTCTCCCAAAGTTTCTGACTACCTGTATTAGCTACCATACACACCTTGCTCAAATTATTATTATTTTTTTTAGTGTCCATTGTTAAGTAAGAGCAGGCAATCAACGGCAAACATCAGAGGAAACTTTCTCAGAGGAGTTAAGGACCCCACACAGATAAGCAGATTCAGAGGGAGCAAAGATAACTCATGAAAAGAAAAACTTCTGCATTAGTATGATTAATTATGCTCAAAGAGATATGCAAAGGTCATGTCTGCTGTTTTTTTTAAAGGCAGTTGAAATTATTTGTTTGTTTATTATTTATTTATTTAAAAGGCAGTTGAAATTATTTGTTTGTTTATTTATTTATTATTTATTTATTTAATGTATATGAGTGTTTTGCCTGCATGTATGTCTGTGCACCATGTACATGTCTGGTGCCTGAGGAGGTCAGAAGAGGATGTCAGATCCCCTACAACTGGAGTTACTAATGGTTGCAAGCTGCCATGTGGGTGCTGAGAACCAAACCTGGGTTCTCTACAAGAGCTGTAAGTAGTCTAAATGTCTAAAGCATCTCTCCCCTGCTGCACAGTTGCTGTTTTGTTGTTTGTTTTTTTTTAAGGGAACACATACAGAACAAAAAGAGGGCCCTTGGAAATTCAAAGCATGGTAAGAAAATTGGAGATCTCAGCTAAGGAAATGTCTCAGAAACCAAGAGGAAATTTAGAAGCAGGTACAGGAAGAAAGTGCAGCCTTCGGGGTTGACGTTCAAATGGTGGGACATTTAGAAAAACTTAAGGAAAAGAAGTCAGCAGATGGATAAAAACCTTCCCACCACCAGGGGTGATGGCTTTGGTTTCGCCTTGTTCTCACCCTGGAAGGGCCCAGAGGATACCTAGCATATTAAATGAAAATTACCCATATATCAGTGGATAGTGAAATTCTGAGCATCTGCTCTGAAATTTCCAAGCATCAGGGACAAAGAGAAGATTCTAACCTTCTCCTCCCCCCAAAATACATAAGAGTTTGCAAGCCATTGTAAGGGGATTGCTAGTACACTCGGCACTTCTAAGGTCAAAGCAAGGAGGATTGCCTCAGGTCTGAGGCCAGCCTGGGCTATGTAGTGGGCCCAGGACTACATAGTGAAACCCTGTCACAAAACACACATTGTTTGGTTTGGGTGTGAATCATGTCCCAAAGGCTCATGTATTTAAGGTTTGGTCTATAGCTTAGATCCAATCATTGAGAAATGGAGCATGACAGCAGACACAGAGTAGGTCATACAGAAATAAAGGTAAAAAGCCCCAAGGCAAAAGATAGATAAAGAGAAACAGGTGAATTTAAGTTAAAAGAGCTAGCCAGAAATGAGCCTAAGCCAGGCTGAGCATTCATGACTAATAATAAGGCTGGTCAGTGGCCTCAAAGAAAAAGCCTGGTTCAGAAAGGGGTGAAGAATATGATGTGATGGGCAATGCTGAAGAGATATTCTTGGATCCCAGCTTTGCATCAAGAGGAAACATCAGCCCGTACTGTGAGAGGGAGGTGATTAAGACAGGTCCACTGATGACTTCTCAGGCTAAAGCTGATGTGATCTCCCGATAAATAGACAAATCAAGAAAGAGAAGTTCCACATTCTAGGCTGCAGGGACTCCAACCTGGAAGAAGACACAGAATTCCCCAGATGACAGGGAAGGAAGATACTCTGAAGGTAGCTGATCAGGTAGGACAAGAGGCAAACAGTTTATTAGGAAGATGGGGGGCAGGGTGGGCTTTGAGAGAAACAGCACTGAGACCCCCAGGAAAGCAGCTGAGAAAGACTGCCAGAACAATTAGCTATTTGGTAAAAGTTACAAAAATATTAAAGACGTGATAAAGTTTTTCTTTTTAATCAATGTATTTGTTATTACCATAGGTATGTGTGTGAGTGTGTGTGTGTGTTTGTGTGCGTGTGTGCGCACACGCGCGCGCGTGCTTTGACATGCACATGAAGGCCAGAGGACAGCTTTTGCCTGGTCTCTCTTTCCACCATGGGTTCTGTGGATTGAGCTCAGGTTGTCAGGATCACATAATGAGCAGTTATACCCACTGAGCCCATCTTACTATCCCCAAAGACATTTATTCCTTACAAAACACAAAAGTATGAAAGGGAATACAATTTTGGTGTACTTGTAATAGTATAATAGATAAATGCTGTAAATAGTACATGTATAGGCATAATAAGGTAAATACTGAATACTGACTTGTCAAAAAAATTATCATTGTTTTGGGAGGATGGGGGGTCAACAGAAGGATGGGATATAATGGAATAATTAATTAAAACTAATCAATTAATCAAGAGTAGCAGCGCATTATTTAGATAAACAAAGCTATAGATACCAAAAGAAACAGCTGAAGGAGCACAAAGGGGACTTGAGGGAGTAGGAAAGAGTGACAGGACAGGATTTGGGGGTTAGTGTAAGCTTCATGGTTTATACGGTTGTTAGAGTTCAGGTCATAACTAATTCTCAAAGACCCATGTGCTAAAGACATGGCCTGCAGCTTGTGGCAGTCAGGAGATGAAGGAACCTTACAGTGGTTTTCAACCTGTGAGTCACAACCCTGTTGGCATCCTCTGTCTCTAAAAATATTTCCATTACAATTCATAACAGGAGCAAAATTACAGTTATGAAGTGTACTCAGAAATTTCTCCCATCCTGCCTTGCCCAGCAGTCCAGATGAAGCTCTCCCACCCATGGTCCCACAGTCACTTATAAAATAATCACTCACAAGCTTAATATTAATTACAAACTGTATGGCCTATGGCTTCAGCTTCTTACTAGCTAGCTGTTTCATCTTAAATTAATCCATTTCTATAAATCTATATGTTGCCACATGGCCGTGGCATTACCGGTCTGCTGACATCTTGTTGCTCCTTCCGAGACGGACTTGTGTCTCCCCCAACTCTTCCATTCTCCTCTCTGTATCTCTGCTTGGATTTCCTGCCTGGCTATAAGCTTTCTTGTAATAGGCCAAAACAGCTTTATTTATTATCCAATGGGAGCCACACATATTCACAGCATACAGAAAGACATCCCACAGCAATGAAGTAACAACAAAAATAATTTTATGGTTGGGGGTCACCACAATATGAGGAACTGTGTTAGGAAGGTTGAGAACCACTGCTTTAGGAGGTGGGCCCTAGCTGGAGGAAGTTCAATCCTGGGAGATGTGCCGTTAAAAGGGGAGATTGAGATGCTGAGGTTCATTCTATCATCTATCTACCTATCTATCTATCTATCTATCTATCTATCTATCTATCTATCTATCAACCAATCTATCTCTCCCCAAAGAACTATAGGCAAGTAAACAATGTGTAGAGAGGGAGAAATGATCTTTCCCAAGGAAGAGAAACTGGGAATAACTGGTTAACTGATACCAAGTGATCAGCCCTGGAATCATATACATACAAGTAATGTACCGAACAGGCTGTCTATATATTTAGGAAAATTTAAATACATATATAATAACAATGGGAGACAAATAGGCCAGAAGCTATGAATTTGAGAGACAGAAAGAAGGAGCATGTGGGAGGGGTTGGAAGGAGGAAAGGAAAAGGGGAAAATAATGTAACTATATTTTAATTTTAAAAAAAGTAAAGATCTTAGGTATGTATTTTTTTAATATATTTTTTTTATTTTATTTTTATGTGCATTTGTGTTTTGCCATGGGTGTCAGGTCCCCTGGAACTGGAGTTACAGACAGTTGTGAGCTGCCATATGGGTGCTGGGAATTGAACTCAGGTCCTCTGGAAGAAGAGTCAGCGCTCTTAACCCCTGAGCCATCTCTCCAGCCTCCAGGTATGTATTAATTTTAAAAACATTAGATTCAAAGCGCTACCCTGTGCTGAGCTTGTACAAGAACCTGGATTCAATATCCAGATTCCTAAATAAAGTGGAAATGCTTATTAGACCCATACATAAGCAATTGTTTACATTAGGTGTTTCTTAGGAATTAATTGGCAATGATGGGGCTTTTATTTGCTTCTTTGTAGCCTTTAAAGATTTTTTTTAGTGATAGGATGTTGCTGGGCTCTGTAATAATAATAATAAGAATACAACAAAGGTTCTGATCCTTCTTTGTGCCTTCTTGAGAAAGAAGGATCTCTATGTCAAGGTGGTTGAAATACCCAGCTTCATCCCTGCCTATCACTCTGTCTCTTTGCAGCTTGAGTGACAGAAGAGTGATGGTTCTGTAGCTTCTACACTGTGGTTTCTCTTCTCCATTTTTAGTGTGCTCCTATCTTTATGCCATCTGCAAGGGACAGGAAGCTCTGGTTCAGCTGCTGAGTCAGCCACTGTGTTACATGCCTGAGTGTCCATCCATGTGCTGTGTGCTCTGCTCTTCTCCTATGACATTCTCTGCTTCAGCTCCTGTCCTCTTCCCGCTGCTCCCTGGGCCTCGGATGGGTATCTTCTGGAGCATCATCATACCACAGCTGTAACTGATCAAGGTTGCACTTAGACCAATCAAGAGCAAATGCCTGGAAATTAACTTTGACATTCATAATGTATGGCTAAAAGCTGGAAGCTGTGGGCAAATCTGCTGGACCTGTCCCCTCCTCTGCTATAGCTGAAGATGTGTTCTCAAACCATCCAATACTGTGTGTCACAGAAACATTGTTAAAAGGGTAATGCAGGGGTAGGGAGACTGGGTATGGTAGGGAGATGTGCTGGGCAGGCTTAGGTCAATTTGATACAAGCTAGGGGTCATCTGAGAAGAGGAAACCTTAACTGTAAAAATGTCTCCATCAGATTGGCCTGTGGCATTTTCTTGATTAGTGATTGATGTGGAAGGGCCCAGCTGTGATTGATGCTGCCCGTGGGCCAATGGTCCTGGGTTGGTATAAAAAAGCAAGCTGGTAATCAGCATTGCTCCATGACCTCTGCTTCAGTTCCGGTCTTCAGGTTGCTGCCCTGTTTGAGTTCCTGCCTTGGCTTCCCTCATGATGTACTATGATGTGGATATGTAAGCCATATAAATGCTTTTCTTCCCACATTGCTTTGGGTCATGGTGTTTTATCACAGCAACAAAAAACAAATTGAGATGGGAAGTTATATTACAATTTGTAGTTATAGGGGACCTGGAGATATAGTTACTCGTAATGTTACTGGTAATGTCTTTTCTTACCTTGAACAAAGAAAGCCTTGGGTTTGATCCTCACAATACAAAAAAAAAAGTTGAGTTTGTGCCTGACATTTTAAAATTGTTTGCTAGCCAGGAGGTGGTGATGCGCACCTTTAATCCCAGCACTCAGGAGGCAGAGGCAGGCAGATATCTGTGAGTTCCAGGTCAGCCTGGGCTACACAGAGAGACCCTGTTTCGAACGACCAAAATAAACAAATAAATAAATAAATACATAAGAGAAAGTTGTTTGCTATAGAGGGATCAACCATGGGACACCATCCATCCCCAGGTTCTCTCTTTTCTTTCTTTTTCTTCTCTTTTCTAGTTTTTCAAAAGGATCTTGTCAAATCACTTAAGATTCCCTTAAACTCAAAACCTTCCTGCTTCAGTCTCCCAAGTGTAAGGATTACTGGATGTACATTCACACCAAGTTTGTGTTTAAATTTTAAGACAGGATCTCACTTTGTAGCCCCGGTTTGCCTTGAACTCAACATGTAGACCAGGATTATTGTGGAATAGTACTTTAACTAGGCAAAGATGTGTTACATTTATTTGTGCTTCAGAATATTACTTTAACTGTGTAAAGGTGTGTTACTTTTGTTTATGCTGTGTTTGTTTAATTTTGTAAAGATGTGTTGTGTTTGTTTCACCTTGCCTGCCTAAGATGCCTGATTGGTCTAATAAAAAGCTGAACAGCCAATAGCTAGACAAGAAAAGCATAGGCAGGGCTGGCAGGGAGAGAGAATAAATAGAAGGAGAACTCTAGGTTGGAGAAAGAGAGAAGAGGAAGAGAGGAGAGAACAAGGAAGACACCCAGGACCAGAAGCCAGGCAGCCACCAGTTAGCCAGACATAGAGAAGCAGTGGTAGTTAAGATATACAGAAGTAAGAAAGTAGTAAGTCCTGAGGCAGAAGGTAGATAAAGAGAAACAGGTTAATTTAAGTTAAAAGAGCTAGCCAGAAATGAGCCTAAGCTAGGCTGAGCATTCAAAACTAATCATAAGCCTCTGTGTTATGATTTGGGAGCTGGTTGGTGGCCCAAAAGAAAAAGCCTGCTGCACAGAATGGCCCCAAACTCACAGAGATCCACATGCCTTTGCCTCATGAGTGCTGGAGTTTGTAATGGAATGTTTTTCTGAAAATAGCTCTTGCCTTCAAAGAAACTGAACTTTCCCCAGACTTTGAAGCTACATTAGTCATCATTTACGTCCATGTACTTCACCTGCTGTCCTACTGTCCACTCAACCTGTTTAGGTTTAACCTGCACTGAAGAAAACAGTGCAATCAACCTCAGGTAGTAGTTTGAATGAGATGACCCCCATAGACTCATATGTTGGAATACTTGGTCCCCTATGGTGATATTTTATTTGTGCTGAAATATGAGTTTATTTGTATGTTAATAAATAATATTGCCTGGGAGTCAGAGCTAATAGCAAGCCATAGCAGAAGTCTGACAGTGGTTGCACATGCCCTTAATCCCAATCACATGACAGGCAGATCTCTGTGTGTTCAAGGACACCACCAGGATGGAGACACATGCCTTTGATCTCAATACCAACCATAGAAGACCTGGAGGTCTGTATAGACAGGCAGTGACGAGGAGGTCATGTGGTTGGGTATACAACCAATGAGAAGGCAGAAGAGAAAGTCAATAAAAAGACAGATACACAGGAAGTAGGTCTCTCTCGCAGGGGAAGGACGGCAGCGGCAGCGGAAGCGAAGGGTAAGAAGGCGGTTTTTTGGGTTTTTTTTTTTTTGGTTTTTGGGTTTCTCTGTGTAGCTTTGCACCTTTCCTGGATCTCGCTCCGTATATAAGAAGGCAGTTTTAAGTCTCAGCTCTTAGCTACTGCTCTGACCTCTTGGGCTTTTAACTCTGCATTTGGCTTTGTGTTTCTTATTTAATAAGGCGGTTACATCTATAGTCCCCAGTTAGTGGAACTGTTTGAGAGATGTCTTAGTTAGAGTTACTATAGCTGTGAAGAGACACCATGACCATGGCAACTCTTATAAAGGAAAACATTTAATGGAGTATATTACAGTTTTAGAGGTTCAGTCCATTATCATCATGGTGGGACATGGCGGCATTCAGGCAGACATGATGCTGAAGAGGTAGCTGAGAGTTCTACATCTTGCAACAGGAAGTGGGCTGTCTCACTGGGCGTGGCTTGAGCACATATGAGACCTCAAAGCCTGCTTCCACAGTGACACACTTCCTGCAGTAAGACCACACCTACTCCGGTGAGGCCATACCTCCTAATAGTGCCACTTCCTTTGGGGGCCATTTTCTTCCAAATCACCACAGGAGAGTTGGGGAGGTGTAGCCTTATGGTAGTTGTGTCACTAGGGGTGAGCTTTGAGATTTTGAGAAGACTCATACCATTCTCAGTGTCCTCCTCCCTCCCCACCTCCAATTTGCACATCAAGATGTAAGCTCTGAGCTGTTCACACCATCATGTCTTTGCTCATGGACTCTAACCCTCTGAAACTGTAAGCCCCAATTTAAAGACTTTCTTTTTATAAGTTGGCTTGGTGATGGTGTCTTTCACAGCAATAGAAAAGTAATAGAGACAGAAGCTGTTCTAGTTTAACATACCTTTAAAAAATACCAATGTAACCTTACTACTCCTTAAATTTCCTATGCAATCAGCTTTTAAGACCTAAGCCAGGGCTGGAGAGATGGCTCAGAGGCTAAGAGCACTAGCTGCTCTTCCAGAGGTCCTGAGTTCAATTCCCAGCAACCACATGGTGGCTCACAACCATCAATAATGGGATCTAATGCCCTCTTCTGGCATGCAGGCAAACATACCAAAAAAAAAAAACTATAAATAAATTTAAAAAAATAAAAAAAAAACCCTAAGCCAAATGCTGAGCTTTAATCTTACATGATGTAGTCTTCCATGTCACTAACTCAGAATAATGCATGTAGATTGTGGTAATCATTTACTGAAAGCAGCCATCTAGTTTGAAAGCAGCCTTGAAACAGATATCCACCACAAAATTGGAAGCAACATTTTGGGGTAGGTTGATAAGTCTGTGTGATGCTTCAAGTGCTAGTCTGGGTCAGTTGGGGTCAGTAAATAACCTCTTCCTTTGTGAAAGTCTGCTGAAATTCTTGGTAAAGCATCCCATATCATCTTTTCTGTGCTGTTCAATAAACACATAACACAGCCCTTTGTTAGGCAGAGTCAGACTCACACACAGGGACAACACACAGGCAGCAAAGACAGAACAGACCGACTACAGACAGCCTAGTAACCACAGACTGCAGACAGATGAAAAGTACAGTATAAAAAATAGAGATTTCAACTTTGGGCTCACTCTGGTCAAATTAACTCAAGAGGAAGTTTCTGTCTTCATTTCTAATCGAAACATCAATCATTTTGGTGCCCCCTCTGAGGTGTCATGAGTGTGTTAACTGACATGGTGATTAAGTGTGTGTGCCATCATGCCCAGCATGCTTAATCTTCTAAGAAGCAGAAAACTGTTGTCCGAAGTGGGAATACATAGCTTTTTATGGTGATATATGTATCCTTAACAACAGTTAATACCACATGGCTTTATTTCTGAATTTCTGGTGAATATATAATGATATTTGTTTTGGCCTTTATCTTCTTATTATTGACAAAAGTGTCTTCTCAAGTTCTCGTTAGCAGTTTGTTTATCTTCCTTGGGTGAATGGTTTCTTAATTTTTTTTTTTTTTTTTTTTTTTTTTTTTTTTTTTTTTTTTTTTGGTTTTTCGAGACAGGGTTTCTCTGTGTAGCTTTGCGCCTTTCCTGGATCTCGCGCTGTAGACCAGGCTGGCCTCGAACTCACAGAGATCCGCCTGGCTCTGCCTCCCGAGTGCTGGGATTAAAGGCGTGCGCCACCACCGCCCAGCTTCTTAATTTTTTTTTTAAAGATTTTTATTTATTATGTAGTATTCTGTCTACATGTATGCATGCAGGCCAGAAGAGGGCACCAGATCTCATTACAGATGGTTGTGAGCCACCATGTGGTTGCTGGGAATTGAACTCAGGACCTCTGGAAGAACAGCTAGTGCTCTTAACCTTTGAGCCATCTCTCCAGCCCCCATTTTTTTTTTTTTTTTTAAAAAACAGATTTAGTTGATTTTTTTTTCTCAAATAAAAACCCTGTGTTGTAGAGTATGAACCTCAGCTGGACCTGGGTCTTCTGTATGGAGACTCTGATGTGAGCTTTTAACCAAGCTGGTGGTTGACTTTTCTGATAGGGAAGTTGATGATTTCAGTCTCTTCCCAGAGGTTTTGGCTCTATGAGTTTATAGTTTTCATTAAATTTGGAAAAATTGGGCCAAGTGTGA
Organism: Peromyscus californicus insignis; assembly: GCF_007827085.1. Lineage (NCBI taxonomy): Eukaryota > Metazoa > Chordata > Mammalia > Rodentia > Cricetidae > Peromyscus > Peromyscus californicus. The sequence goes on from NW_026294562.1 coordinate 89,404,658, forward strand.
CGGTGCACACCTTTTAGTCCTAGCACTTTGGAGTCATAGGCAGACAGATCTCTGTGAAAAGGAGAAAATTTGGGATAGTGCTTTGTTCCATATTTTTTTGTCCCTTCTCTAGGATTTCCAGTCAGATCTTCATTGGGAACTAATAGCTTGCTGATACTTTTTTCTTCTTTTTGTTATTGTTTGTTTGTTTTCTTTGAGGATCTCCCTATGTAACCTAGACTGTGCTCAGGTGCACTGTGCAGCCCAAGAAGCTTCAAACTGGTGGTGATCCTCCTGCCTCAACCTTCCAAGTGCAAAGATTACCACTATGAGCCACTATACCCAATGGCAGCTGATTCTTTTATACTTTAAATTTTTCTTCACTTCAGAAAACATCTGTTTCTATGACTTCCAGTTCACTAATATTTTCTTCTGCAGTGTTTAATCTGTTGCTGTCATCTGAATATTGCAGTTTCTACTTCTTTAAGTTTGATTTGGGTCTTTTTATGTCATCCATCCCCCTCCTCACCATGCTCATGCTTTGTTCTGTCCATATGAGGTGTATTTATAATATGTGATGTATTTGTTCTTCTAATTCTCTCATTCTGTCAGTGAAGGTCTAGCTCTATTCACTGATATTTCTCTTTATCATGAGTCATAATTTCCTACCTTTTTTGTAAGTCTGTGAACATTACATTGTCTTTGCTGGACTTTTTCATTTCCTTGTTTGGGGCTTTGCTCCAGGATGCAGTTAACTTCTGTGGACACAGTTTGGTACCTTTGAGCTTACTTTGTAGTTTGGGGAGTGAAGCCTGTTCTAGGACTAATTTGGCTTCGGTGTCAGGCAACATCCTGGGCATTATCCCCAGGCTTAGTACAGGCTTTCTCAACTCTGGTTGTTGGGAGCATGAACTATTCCCAACCTTATGTGGGCTCCAAAGTGTGTTCCACCTGTTTGCTCCCAGCATTCTTTCTTTAGCTTTTAGCTGCCTCCTCATGTGTATGTAGTCATTATATCCAGGTAGAGCAGTGGTTCTCAACTTCCTAATGCTATGACCCTTTAATACTCTTCCTCATGCTGTGGTGACCCCCACCATAAAATTGCTCATTACTGCTTCACAACCGTAGTTTTGTTACTGTTACAAATCGTACTGTAAATATCTGGTATGTGACCCCCAAAGGAGTTGTGACCCACAGGTTGAGAACCACCGAGATAGAGACTTAACAGGCCTTCCTCTCCAGAACTCTGGAGATCTCTCTGTGCCCTGTGAGCACTAGCCATCTTAGCTTCCCTGAGCAACTAGTTGTAACTCCTCCACTCAGAGACTGCCAGTTCTACCTTGGATGCCCCTCTGCCCTGCAGCCTGCAAACTCTCCACAGGGCAAACAGATGCAGTGTGGGGACTCATCTTATTTTTGCCCCCTGCTTCAGCAATTAGCATCCTGAGCAACTGTTCTCTGCTCTGAAATAGTTGTGTTATGGACTTTTGCCTTGTTTATCATTGTTTTAGGCAGAAAGTTAAATTCAGTGCTTCGTACCCCATCTTAGCTAAACACTGAAGTCATTTATTCTAGTAGCTTCCTACAATTGCCTGTGCCGTGCTCTCTCACTGTTCAAATTCGGTGCATCCTCCCTGGAGTGGTCCAGGGACGCTGTGACCACAGTGCTAACAGAGTGCAAAGCTTCTGTACTTCCCTCCCACTCTACACCATTCCTCTGCTTACTTGACCTTATTTTAGCCTTTGACACTAACGATCACTTCCTCATTCTTAAAATTCTGTACACTGTTACCTTCCGGGAGTCACTTCTTTTCTGAATGTATTCCAGTCCTTCCAAAGACTCCTCTCTCGCTGTCTCCTTCACTCACCCTTCAACCCTGACTTCTTTCCCAGCCCTGCTCTGTGACGTCTCCATTCTGCCTAGTGCTCTCCCTCAGCTCCCATGACTTCACTCCTCATCCACCTCTCATGACTCACCGACCTGTGTTTCCTAATCTCTCCTTGCAGTGCTCCACATCTACAGCACATTGCTTGGTGTAAACCTCTTCTCAGACGCCTCACATGTCCCCAGTTCCTGTTCTTCCCAGAGACTGTCACTATAGCACTGTGGGTCCGGCTCAGCCGACCACACTAGCATCTACCTTTCTGGCAAGATAGACCATGAAAGCCAGCACTTTTCCTTTTGGCTCCTCAGCCTGACTCTTGACAGTTTATCTGCTAAATATCTTTTGTTCAAACCCTTCCTCGAGTTCCCCACATTCCTGTTGCTCACGTCTGCATTTCTCTCCAAGGGACGATTGCAACAGATTCCTGTTTGCTCTCTGGGCAAGTGCTAGATGTGTTTTAATTTCTGCAAATCACCCATTAAGTCAGACTATTCTCTCACTTATAGAATTCCAATACCGCACTGGATTAACCCCAGAATCTCTATTCTAGAGGCTCCAAGACTCCCTTTCAGACCAGACACAGCTTCCCTTCTGCTTTTTATGTCCTTCCCCATCTTTGCAGTTTCACAATTGCCTCTCACATTTCTGTGCCCTGCCTAAATGTCTGGCTCTTCTGCAGATGGTTCCTGGAGCGCCTCTGGCAGTTTCTCCAGCCATTTGTCCCCACACTCGCTGCAGTGCCCTACTGTAACGGTTCTCCACCCAGTTCTCCTGTAGACCCCTAACAAGGTGTCCTACTGTAACGGTTCTCCACCCAGTTCTCCTGTAGACCCCTAACAAGGTGCCCTACTGTAATGGATCTCCACCCAGTTCTCCTGTAGACTCCTAACAAGGTGTCCTACTGTAACGGTTCTCCACCCAGTTCTCCTGTAGACTCCTAACAAGGTGTCCTACTGTAACGGTTCTCCACCCAGTTCTCCTGTAGACTCCTAACAAGGTGTCCTACTGTAATGGATCTCCATCCAGTTCTCCTGTAGACTCCTAACAAGGTGTCCTACTGTAATGGATCTCCACCCAGTTCTCCTGTAGACTCCTAACAAGGTGTCCTACTGTAACGGATCTCCACCCAGTTCTCCTGTAGACCCCTAACAAGGTGCCCTACTGTAACGGATCTCCATCCAGTTCTCCTGTAGACCCCTAACAAGGTGTCCTACTGTAATGGATCTCCATCCAGTTCTGTAGACTCCTAACAAGGTGCCCTACTGTAACGGATCTCCACCCAGTTCTCCTGTAGACCCCTAACAAGGTGCCCTACTGTAATGGATCTCCATCCAGTTCTCCTGTAGACCCCTAACAAGGTGTCCTACTGTAACGGATCTCCACCCAGTTCTCCTGTAGACTCCTAACAAGGTGTCCTACTGTAATGGATCTCCACCCAGTTCTCCTGTAGACTCCTAACAAGGTGTCCTACTGTAATGGATCTCCACCCAGTTCTCTGTAGACTCCTAACAAGGTGTCCTACTGTAATGGATCTCCACCCAGTTCTCCTGTAGACTCCTAACGATGTGCCCTACTGTAATGGATCTCCACCCAGTTCTCCTGTAGACTCCTAACAAGGTTTCACTCCAGTCGCCACTCCCTAAGTGTTTGTACAAATGTTTAGTTTCATTTTCTTTTTTGGTTTTTTGAGATAGGGTTTCTTTGTGTAGCCTTGGCTATCCTGAAACTAGTTCTGTAGACTAGGTTGGCCTCGAACTCACAGAGCTCTGCCTGCCTCTGCCTTTGGAGTTCTCAAAGGCGCGCACCACCATCACCTGGAAAATGTTTCTTCTTTCTTTCTTTCTTTCTTTCTTTCTTTCTTTCTTTCTTTCTTTCTTTCTTTCTTTCTCTCTTTCTCTCTTTCTCTCTTTCTCTCTTTCTTCTTTCTTTCTTTTTTTAATGGTTTTTTGAGACAGAGTTTTTCTGTGTAGCTTTGGTGCCTGTCCTGGATCTCACTCTGTAGATCAGGCTATCCTTGAACTCACAGAGATTTGCCTGGCTCTGCCTCCTGAGTGCTGGGATTAAAGGCATGCACCACCGCTGCCCATCGGGAAATGTTTCTTAACCTAAAGCCCATGGATAGGTTCTGCAGGTACCTTGTGAGTTCCCTGATATGCATGTGAAATGGCATGTTTGAGGTTATTATTCTGGTCCACCAGATGTTTAGAGGGACCCCAAATTCATACTCCATCTTATGGGAAAACATAATCAAGAAGTTGTGTTTAGAAATCTGAAATTCAGCCACAGCCTCCATTTCACAAGAGGAATGGGATGGTGGTGGCTGCCGCTGCTGGCTGTCAGTCCCCGGATGACGGATGACGGCAGAGCTGAGGGAAGGAGAATGCAGCAGCTTTCCCCTGCAGGTGGGGATAGTCAAAAGCAACCTCTCCTTCCCTCTACCATCGCCTCTCTGTCTTCCTCTTCCGGGTTGTGAACACATACAATCTGAATGAATGCAGATTTGAAACTTGAACACACACACCTCTGAGTGCATACACAGACACACAACCAGGCATACACACAGAGGTAAACATACACAAACACACACCCTCACTCCTGTGTGCTCCCTATGTACCTCCACACAGCCACATATCCATGCATGTGATACTCACAGGACGAGGCTCCCACAACTCCCTCCTGCAGAGACTGAGCGCTGCAGCTGGCACCAGGCCCATGAAGACAGCCGAGTGGAACCATCTGTCAGGCTGAGGCTCCTGAACACCACCCATCCTGCCTGAGCTCAGCCGGTCGGCATGCCGGGCATGCAGCCTTGCTATTCTCTCTGGCTGAATCATGCTGAGTGAGCTGGCCTGGCTAGAGAGTTTATCGAATCGGAACAGAATTTTGGCAAAACAGATGCCTTGTGAGCTTGGCATTTGTGGGCTCAGGGGACAGAGACCTGAGAAGGGGGCTGTGTGAGAGGGAAGAAATTGCTTCTAGATATACTGAGAGCTGCTGGGGAATCGAATTCTAGAAGTAGTGTGGCAGAGGGTGGACTGAGGTGCCAGAACCCGGGTTTAAAAAGAGTCCTGATTCAAATTCCATCTCTGCCACTTAAAAGCCACATGACTTCAAGCACAACAGCTTATCTCTTTGAACCTTGATTTCTTCTACAAAACTGACCTAATAAAATCACCTGACTCATAGGTTTGATTAAAAAAATTTATTATAATATAATTATCAATTAGCACAGGGGCATATAACAATGACTACATGGGTAACTTAATTATAATTAGGGAATATCCACGACCAGCGAGGACATATACTAGCTGGCCCAGTCTGGTAATTCCTTTTAACCCACCAACCCATCCCTACTGGGCAGCAGCCTTGACACTCTATCATGGCTGATCTTCATTTAAAGAGCCCGTTTCCTGTATCTTTTGATATTCCAGCAACCACTTGTCAGTGCTCCTTTCTTCTACCCTTCCTTAGGTTTTTTTTTTTTATTTTAGGATTTATTTTTATTATTTTTAAATTATGTGTAGATGACTGTGTTTGTGTGGGGGTATATGGACATGAGTGTAAATGCCAGTGGTCTCCTAGAGCCGGAGTTACAGATGGCTGTGAGCCATGTGACATGGGCGTTAGGAACTGAACTCAGGTCCTCTGGAAGAACAACAGTGCTCTTATGGACTGAGCCATCCCTCCACCCCACCATCATTTTGTTTTGTTTTTTAGATTGAAGTCCTTCTTTGTAGTCTAGCCTAGCTTTGAGCTAGAGATCTTCCCACCTCAACTCCTGAGTGCTAGCATGCAAAATCACACTTAATTCACATGCCCCTTCTGATTATGGGAACCACCATTGTCCTACTGACCACACCGTCACATCGGCACTGCCCCTCAGGCTGCTGCTGCCAGGGGATGCTCACATCATAGAGCTCCTACCACACCCCTACCTGGTTTGACATAACAACACAAATAAAAGTGGAATTTGTTAAGCATTTATGGTATGTCAGAAACTTACAAAACAAACCTATTTTATTTTCACAACAACTTTATAAGGGAGATACTATTAACATCCCCATTTTACAACTGAGGAAATTGAGTTACCAGAATATGAAGTACTTAGCCCAATACAGCACATGGATTATAAAGACAGTCTGTCGTTTTGTGGATTGTCAGGAGACACAGGAAAGTAAACTACATCACTGTGCTGAGTGAGTCCTGATTTCGTGGATATTTGAAATATGGAGGCAGGCAGTGAGGAAAGTGTATTTCAGAATTAATGAAATGGTAATTATGCTGGAGCCAGGATTTGGGCCCTGGAAGACTTTGTGCCTACAAAATCATGTTTATTGACCAATCTGTGGAACAGACACACGCTAAGTTCTTTGTTTATTTGTTTGGTTTTAGTTTTTTGAGACAGGGTTTCTCTGTGTAACCACCCTGGCTGTCCTGGAACTCAATCTATAGACCAGGCTGGCCTCGAACTCAGAGATCTGCCTGCCTCTGCCTCCCAGTACTGGGATTAAAGGTATATGCCACCACCACTACCTGCAACAAGTCAAATTCTTAATGTGTTCTATCTTATTCTGACCTCATTACCTATCTGGTAGGTAGGTATAGATTTTTTACTACTGTGGGGAAACCAAGGCTCAGGGTAGTTACAAAATGCATCCGGGGTAATGTCATAAATCTTCAACATGAGACTCCAATCCAGGCCCATCTCACACCAGTGTCTGCATGCTTTGCCTATGGTAGGGGAAGGTAGGTTCAGACAAGGTCATGATTTGTAGCTGACCTCAAGCTCACAGCAATCCTGCCACATGAATGCTGGGCTTGCAGACATGTACAGTCACACCTGCTCTGAGTCTCCATCACGGTAGCCTCTGTGTGTCTTCACTCAGATGGTTGTTTCCACAGCTTCCCTGAAAGAATGGTGCTGTGCTGAGCCACAGGTGCCATTCTGGTGACCTCTTAGCCCAGACTTCCTCTTTGTTATGGATGAGGGGAGGCAGGTACAGTCCTGGGCATTGGGGTAGAACATTGGTCTCATTGTTTTATCTTGTTGGGAGTGGAATGAAGGGAGGGAACGTCTCAGGGAGAGTGCTTGCCCTGGGCCTGCTTTACCCAGTCATCAGCACAGAAAAGAATCCTATTCTTGGTACCTGTTGAACCAATAGGCTTCCTCCCCATCTAGAACATTATTGGTCTTTATTTCCTAGCCCCCAACCAAAGTCCCGCCCTTGCTTCCCAAAAGCTTCCACTAAAAATGGAAATTTTTCCAAGGGTCCCATGGCCTTTGGCCATGCCTTTCCATGTTCCTGGATGGCTCACCTTGAAGAGGTCCATTTCTCCTACCTGGCTTTGACTATTAGCTTCTAAGACATGTATCACTCCAGTCCTGCATATGACTCATACATAAAACATCTCAAAAAAAATCTCTTTTACAAATGATGTGTTGGCTTTTTTCTCTCTCCCTTTCAGTAAGAACATCTTGATTTTGCTCCAGTGATTTTCCTTCCCTTTTAGTCTGTAGGATTTGGATGAGGTTGACTCTAACTCAAATCTTGAGGTAAGCATGTGGTTGAGGCCTTTTCGATGAAATCATTGTGATTAGCTCAGTAGATCAAGTCGCTTAATCAAAACCATTGAAAGAAGATTGTCTTCAAAAGGCAGCCCCCACCCTTGGGTGTATACTACTATACTTTCCTTAATAAATCTCAACTTTGCTTCACTGGAAAAAAAAAAAGAGGAGAGCTGTAGAGCTGGCTCAGTGGTTGGTTAAGAGCACTAACTATTCTTCCAGAGGATCTGGGTTTGATTCTCAGCATACAAGGTTGTGGAATATTCCTATACATTGTGTGAATATATGTTGCTTTGATTGGTTTAATAAAGAAGCTGACTGGCCAATAGCTGGACAGGATAAGATTAGGCGGGAGAGCCAACCAAGAATGCAGGGAAGGAAAAGGGTAGAATCTGAAGTCATCAGCAGACACAGGGAGAAGATGGGCATGCCATACTGAGAAAAGGTACCAAGCCACATGATAAAGTATAGATAAGAAATGTGGGTTAATTTAAATGTAAGAGTTAGTTAGTAATAAGCCTGAGCTATTGGCCAATCATTTATAAGTAATATTAAGTCTCCTTGTTGGTTATTTGGGAACTGGTGGGTATGAAAGAAAAGTCCACCTATGCACGGTGGCTCACAAATGGCCATAACCCCAGTACCAGGGGATCCAGTGCTTTTTTGTGTCTTCTGAAGGTACCACACACAGATAGTACACATGCCTCCTTGCAAAGCAAAATACTCCTACTCAGAAAACAAAAATAAATAAATAAACATTGTTTTTTAAAATGAATTTTAGAATTGAGGGGCTGGTGAGATGGCTCAGTGGACAGATAAAAGGCTCTTGATGCCATGCCTGAAAACCTGTATTTAGTCCCTGGGACCACATCATAGGAGAAAAAAACAGATCCTGCAAGTTGTCCTCTGACCTTCACATGTATACTGTGACACATACATATACACATACACAAAATAAATAAACAAAATAAAAATAATTTAGTGATAATACCCCTGAGATCCTGTTTTTAAAAATAAGATCTTACTACATAGTTTAGGCTACTCTCTAACTTCCCATGTATCCCAGGCCAGCCTTGAGTTTACAGTCTTCCTGCCTCAGTCTCTCAAGTGCTGGCATTCCAGATGTGTACAATCACTCCCAGCTGAAAACACTGGAATTAGAAGTTCTGTTTTGCTTGTGATTAGATGTAAAGACAGAGCTGTTGTCAGTGGTTTCCACATGGACAGAGGATTGCTGAGAACAAAGCTACCAAGGGTAAATTACAGAAAGAGAAGTGATCTTGAGAATAGCCTTGCTGGGACCCCTTAGATCTCGGGCTACTTCTGCAGTGAGAAGTGTTCTGCCAGGGACACATAAATGCTGCATCCTAGCCATATTTGTTTCCTTTCAACTACTTTATATTGAGTTTCTGTGATGTGTAATCAGGAGATGTGAACACACTCTCAATTTGTTCATGAATGTCAAGAGGGAAGGGCCCGGTCCTTTTAACTTTACATCTCCATAGGGCCTCACCCCAGTACCTAGCAAGGCTGTGATGTGATGATTGACAGATACGTGTGCACTTCGTTCAGTCTCATGGGCTCTTATTCTAGTATTCACCGACTCTTAGCTAAACCAAGCACTGGGAGAATGGGAGATAGCCAGGTGTGGTCTCTGTCCTCTGGGGGCCCCTGAGCTTTGCGAGAGAGAGAGAGCTGAAAATGAGCTCATTGTGATAATATTTGGGCTATAGTAGGAATCTGAACAAAAATTTGTAAGTGCCCAGAGTTGAAGGTTTGGAGAGATGGGAAGGTTTCATAGGGTGTGACATGTGAATCAAGTTCTTTTTTTTTTTTTTTTTTTTAAATCCACCCGCCCAGAACTTTATTCAAAAGGGCTTTTTATGTATAATAGCCAGAAGGGGGCACCAGATCATATTATAGGTGGTTGTGAGCCACCATGTGGTTGCTGGGAATTGAACTCAGGACCTGTGGAAGAGCAGTCGGTGCTCTTAACCTCTGAGCCATCTCTCCAGCCCCATGAATCAAGTTCTTAAAGACTAGGATCCCTGGGCAGAGAGACGGGTGTGGGGAATAGGTGTCCCAGGAATAGGCATTACAGACGGAGGGACTGTAGGAATAACAAGACAGATGTGATGGCACACTGCTACACTACTACATACTGTCCTTAATCTTAATAAGTCTCAACTTTGTTTCATCTAATGAGAATACTCAAGGGACAGTTTTTTTGAGGGGGTTGGGAGGTTGGTAGTAGTAGTGAGGAGACAGACTCTCATGTAGCCCAGGCTGGCCTCAGACTTTTTCTTTTTGGTTGGTCATCATTTTAATTCTTTAAGGAGATACGAATTAAAACAAAAGCGGAACTGACTTGCCAGTTCTCAACTGTAGATCCAGCATTTAGGAGGCAGAAGCAGGAGGATCCTAAGTTTAAGTCCAGCCTGGACTATATTTAATGATTTGCTGGACTCAAACTTTCTATGTGGCAAGAATAACCTTGAAATCTTGATCCTCCTACCTCTAACTCCTGAGTGTTGTTGGGATGCTGTGAGTATGCTACCATGCCTGGCTTACTGGAGTTTTTTTGGAAGTAAGGTCTCCCTACATAGTTCGGGCTGATCTTGAGCTTGCTATGTTGGAGGTGGAGGCAGGAGGAGCAGAAGCCCAAGGTCAACGTTGTCTATGTAGCAGGTTCAAGGCCAGCTTCATGAGACCCTGCCTCAAAACAAGTCAGACCTGGTGGTGTAGGCCTGCAATTCTAACTACTCAGGCTGAGGCAGAAAGATCACAAGTTCAAGGCCAGCCTGGGCAACTTAGTGAGACCTTATCTCCAAATAAAAATTGCAAAAAGCAGGCAGCTATGGGTGGTGCTCAATGGTAGAGCACTTGCCTGACATGGCCAAGGCCCTGGGTCCCCAACAACTGCAAGCTAATACAATCAAACAAACAATAATTGCTACCATCTCTTCTTTTTCCTCTGGCTTCCTCTCACGTTTCTCCTGTGCCTTCCTTCCACTTCACATGGAAATGAATACAAGGTTCTGGCAAAGAGCACAGGCTGTGTGCTCCAGCAGATTTGGTTCTGCCATTTACTCCCCATAAGACCTGGAGTTAAAGCCCAGTTCCATCCTACAAATAAGGACAATAGTTGTGTTTGTCTCCTAAGATTGTCAGAAGCAGTAAACGAAATTGCAGCTAGAGAAAGTGCGTCTGGCATGAGCTCATTCTGGAGAACGGCTGACTGCTAAAACTTTATTGTCTTAGTTCAGACCTTCCAACACCACGGAACAGAAGCCCTAGCTGGAACGGCACAGACAGTAAAGAGCTTGTTCGTGGCACATAATGGGGAGTCTTGAAGTGTAGCAGCTCCAGGCATGGAATAATCAGGGCTCTGACTCCGTTTCTCTGTACGTCTCCCCACTCTGCCCTCTTCTTTGTATTGGCTCTGTCTGCAGCCTGGCCTCCTGCATTGTCCAGTGATGGCCGTGCCACCATGTCCTGAGCAACTACTGTGACAACATGTGTCCTTGTTCACTTCAGAGGAAAACTCCTCCTCCCAAACAGAAGTGTAAGTCCCTCCGTTTAATCTGCTTAGGCTAGCTTAGATCATGTGCCTGGTCCTGGACCAGAGACGGTGGCCAGAGGGCTCCTATGTGGATTGGCATCGGGCTGGCTTCCTGAACTTGTCTCTGCCAAGTGACGTTGGACTTCCAGCATTGGCTTAGAGGGATTGGGATGTAATTGGGAACCACTTGGGTGAGAGATGGGGTCGGCTTTCACCTCATCGTTGATTACATCCTGGCCAGTGGGAGGGTTCTGTTGTTCAGAAGGAAAGGTTAACTGGACCTTGGTGAGACAATTAGAAACTATGATACTTGTGTGTGTGTGTGTGTGTGTGTGTGTGTGGTCACAAGAGCCTCTCAGGGCCTTGGCTCAAATAGCTCCTAACCAGTGAGGTCTTCCTTGGCCATGTGAGCAGTTACAGGAAACAACACATAAGCTCTCACCTCTCTGCCCACCCTCTCCTCTGTACTTTTTTGCTCTCTTGCTCGGCACTCATTTCCACTGAAGTACCTAACATGACATCCGCTTTTAGCTTGTTGACCGTGTCTCTTTCCCGGACAATGCAAACGCCAGGAGGGCAGAGGTTTGGCATTGGTCAGTGCTGCCTGTCTAGGCCTGTGGCCATCTAATGAGAGATGACCCCGTAGGTTTGAACACTTTTTACCTCCATTAGTGGCACTGTCTGAGGAGGTGATAAAACTGCCTTGATGGAGGGGTATATTACTAGAGGAGCGTGTTGAGATTTATAGCCTCACCCCACTTCCGGTTCACCTTCTCTGCTCCAGGTTTACATTGAAGATATGTATGTGACCTCTCTGCTTCCTGCTCCAACTGCCTACTGGAAGCCTTCCCTACCAAAATGGACTCCCTCTCTGAAACCATAAACCCAAATACATTCTTTCTTCATTAGTCGCCTCTGGTCATGATGTTTATCACCACAACAGAAAGGTGACTAATACAAGGACCTAAAGGGATCCTGGCCTACACAGTAAGGGCACAATTAAGTTTGTTAAATGAACACATAATTCTGACCTGATCCAGAGACCAAGGATCTTCTCACAAGCTGTGCTCTGCTCCTCTCGACCACCTGTCTTCATGACCCCCCCATTCTTTCCCTGAGCCCTCACAGTCTGTTTGCCCCCATCTGTCTCCCCATCTCTCTAATATCCATCTTCTGAGCAGGCTAATATTTTTATCTTATACTAAATAGTGTTAATTATAAACCTCTTCTTCCTTTCTAAGCCACTTACCTGTTTTCTATGTGCAAAACAGTAAATCTTTGCATTCAAATAAAATAAGAAAACCTGAATATTCCCTATTTCCTGTAAGAGTCAATGCATGGCATCCCATTTTCTTGAGACTCCATTGGTGTTTGTGTCTGAGAAATGCACATGGAGTATTCACTGTGGGTGTTTCCAAGCCCACCATTCTACCGCTTCCTGGATTTGTACCCACCTATAAATCTCCTTTGGTAGTCATTTAGTTTTTTAAAGACTGGAAAAAAAACGGGTTGGGGATTTAGCTCAGTGGTAGAGTGCTTACCTAGCAAGCGCAAGGTCCTGGGTTCGGTCCTCAGCTCTGAAAAAAAAAAAAAAAGACTGAAAAAAACAGCTGGGCGGTGGTGGTGCACACATTTAATCCCAGCACTCGGGAGGCAGATTCGAGGTCAGCCTGGTTTTCAGAGCAAGATCCAGGATAGGCACTGAAACTACACAGAGAAACCCTGTCTCAAAACAAAACAAAACAAAACAAAAGACTGAAAAAAAAATCTGTTTTTTTTTTTCTCCATATCACACCCAGCCTAAAACCTCTTTGCTTTTAGTGAAAAGCTTGAAATCAGGTTTTCTGATTCTAGGAATGATGAAGGGCTGGAGTGGTGCTCCAGCTTAGCATGCTGGAGGCCCTGAATTCAATACCTGACATCAAAATAGTAATAACATCAATAATGGTGGTGGCGCACGCCTTTAATCCCAGCACTCGGGAGGCAGAGCCAGGCGGATCTCTGTGAGTTCGAGGCCAGCCTGGTCTCCAAAGCGAGTTCCAGGAAAGGCGCAAAGCTACACAGAGAAACCCTGTCTCGAAAAACCAAAAAAAAAAAAAAAAAAAAAAAAAAAAAAAGACAACAGACAGCTGGGTGTGGCGGTGCACACCTTTAATCCCAGCACTTGGGAGGCAGAGGCAGGCGGATCTCTGTGAGTTCCAGGTCAGTCTACATAGTGAGTTCCAAGACAACCGGGGCTATGTAGAGAGACCCTGTCTCAAAAAGACCAACTAAACAACAAATGACAACAGGCAATGTGTTTGTCCTGTTCTTTACAGTGAATTATCCCCACTGTTCTTCTCTCAGTTACAGAAGCAAATTCGAGCCTACACAGTATTAACTGTTCCAAATGAAAAGTGCTTGTGTCTTTTCTCCACCCGTGCTCAGCCCACACAGCCACCACAGACGACTGCTGCGTGTGCACACCTTTGTGTTGCACACATTGCATGACGACCAGTGTTCACTCCCCCTGTGATACAGGCTACTTCCAGGAAGCAGCTATTCAGGTATGATTTATATTACCAGTTCCCTTTACATCCAGGTGTGGCTATGTATCTAGTTTTGCCTGTGGGATGTTGGCAGAAATCTATATCATTTCTGGGCCAAAGCTTTCAGGAACCGAGCGAGCGTGACTTCTGTGCATCCTGCTTCTCCTTCTGCCTGTTGAAGCCCCGGGAGATGGTAGAACCACAGGATGAGAGGACCAGGGATCTGGAAGCACAAAAGAGAAAAGAGTCAACTGCCAAACACCTTGAACTGGATGCGACAGAAAATCTAGTTGAGTCTTTATCTATTCGGGAATTTATTTGTTACTGTGACTGGCACTGCCATAATCAATACAGCACATAAAATACACATTATGCGGGGAACGATGGTACATGTCTTTAACCCCAGCACTTGGGAGGCAGACCGACGGAGATTTCTGTGAGTTCAAGGTCAGTCTGGTCTACAAACTGAGTTCCAGGACAGGTAGGGCTACAGAGAAAAACCCTGTCTCAAAAAACAAAAACAAACAAAACAGAACAAAGCAAAAACAAAAGACAGCAACAATAACATACTATTATGGGGCCGGCAAAACGGCTCAGCAGCAAAGGCCCTTGCTGCCTGACCCACAAGCCTAGTGACCCAAGGCTGACCCCCAGAACCCACATAAAGATGGAAGGAGAGAATTAACTCCACAAAGTTGTCCTCTGTCCTTCCAACATGAGCCATGGCATGTGTGCCCATGTACACACACAATACATACACACATAAGGCACATACACAATGATAAAATATTTTAAATACATATTAGGTTACTATCATCTACACACTCAAAAACATCTACACACTCAAAAAAAAAAGGAAAGATTATATGACTCAATAGTGTTGTGTGGCTTTCACAGGCTGAGAGGCTATCTCAGAAACACCCCTATTCTGGGTATTAAGCTGCCCTCCACCCTCTCTTTGATGGGTGAACATGTAAGAATATGTTATTTGTTAGACATCTCTGATGACTCAGACCAGCTGCATTCCCCTCTAAGGTGGGGTAACCCCAGGTAGGGTCTGCCCACCCAGTAGTCTGTGGCTTCCTGACTTCTTCAGTTCAAGGGTTCCTCAGACTAGGAGGAGCCTGAAAAATGTTCTTCCTTCCCAGAAGACATACCTCGGTTTGACAGGCAAAGGCTACAGAGACTGCCTACAGGGATGGGTCACAGTGGAGGGAGATTGAAAGAGTCCAGAGCTAAAAGCCTCCTCCAGCACACCATAAACATCCTGTGAGGCCTCGGAGTTTGCAACTACTGAGCATACACTCCCAGGGGGGCCTCTGTCCTCCAGACCCCAAATGCCACCAGAGAGTGAGCTTCAGAAGCCAGATGTCTCAGCTCGTACAGGCTTCCAGGAACGCTCAGCAATTCTCAGAAGCCCCTATTTCCTGCTTCACACCCACAGCCTGGTCCTCTGTGGAGGAAAGCAGGAGACTTTTACCCTTTATGTGTCGTCCCCGTCCCCCCCCCCCCCCCCCCCCCCCCCCCGCTTTGCCCTGGGGACTCCTACAGGTGCATGGCTGCTTATAGGAGCAGTGAGGGCAGTACAGTGGGCATGGGATTGGGGGAGGCTCAGCAAATCCAGACGCTGAGACCCTCCGCCTCTTTCTTATTTATTCCTTATTTCTCATCCTTCCTTCACCTCCTGAACTAAAGAGAGGCCCAAGGGTGAGCCAAAACAACTAATAATCTAAGAGGCATGTCAACCATGGTTGTGGAATTTAACAGATCAATGTTCCCTAGAGTGGATGAATGTAAAGTGGATTTAAGGTTTCCACGCAAACACCAACACACACACACACACACACACACACACACACACACACACACACACACACAAATCCTTTATCATTCCCTTTTCATTCCTCTTCAATACTTTCCATTATATCAAAAATAATATCGCCATTCAGCACCATCGGGTCTTCAACACTTCCTTGATACCTATGAGGCTCAGAGAGAGTGAGAGAAGGGATAAATAATATTAAAAATAAAAATGGGTTTATAAACATTTTCTACTGTAATATAATTTTAAGAAGAGACCCTTAACAAAAGCAACATGATTTCATACATCTAGAAAGAAATCCAATAAAAGACATAATGCTTTTTATCAAGAAAACTGTAACACTTCAATGAAAAACATAAGATTGAAACCTAAACAACTGAAGGGATGCAGCATGCACTGAAGACTTCACATGATCAAAGGGTCAGGCACACAGGCTGGCCCCAGGATGGAGGACAAGGCAGAGGAGGCTACCCCAGGATGGAGGACAAGGCAGAGAAGGCTATCCCAGGATGGAGGACAAGGCAGAGGAAGCTATCCTAGGATGGAGGACAAGGCAGGGGAGGCTATCGTAGGATGGAGGACAAGGCAGAGGAGGCTATCCTAGGATGGAGGACAAGGCAGGGGAGGCTATCCCAGGCTACACAGCAAGTTAAGCAGGGGAAGGGGAGGAAAAAATACTGTGATTTTCTTTTGAGATACAGTCTTGTTGGGTAGCCCAGGCTGTCCTGAAAAGTACTGTGTAGCCCACCCAGGCTGGCTTTGAACTCTCAGCAGTTCTCCTGCCTCATCCTCTCAAATGTTGGGGTTACAGGCATGTGTCACTATGCTTGACTAAAAATATGTCTGGTATAATTTTACATTATGTTATATATTATTTATTTCTCCCACATTTTTTTAGAAATACACTGCAATCTCAAACAGTACTCTGGCTGTGGGTGTGTGAACATTTTCTGGATACTTAGGACACTTATTTGGAAGAGCAAAGAGGCTACTCTTCTGCACCGGGTGTTGAGGAAGGTCCTTTCTGAGGACTGGCATAGGAGTCCTAAGCATTCCAGTGGGTTGAGCCAAGGCTCCGGAGCAGCGGCTTGCTAGGAATGTTCCAAGAATACGCAGAGGTCAGTGTGGCTGGAGCGGACTAAACGGGTGGCAGAAATGAGGTCAGAGAAGTACCGAAGTACCGGGGGAAGGGCACCGAGATTCATTCAGAGACGAGGAATCCTTGGAGTTGTTTAAGGAGGGACTCAAACTGATTTAAATATTTAAAGGTTTTGAAGAACATTCACTGATGCCACACCAGTACTGGAGATTGAATCCGAAGCCAGTGCGTGCTAGGCAGGCTGTAGCGCCAAGCCACACCCTAGTCCCACGTGTGAAGAGTTTGAAAAGGTTAAAATGATCCATAAACATTTACAGATAGTACAGAAATGTAGTGAAAATACGAGGGGGTATATAAGTGACTGAAATTAGGGGAATTTTGAATTAAACAATTCCTTGGGTCACAGATCTGGTCTTTCCAATTCAGCTAAGCCCAAACCACACAGGAAAGGGGTCATAGTTCTCAGAGCTCAAGCTGACAATCTTGCAGATACTTAGGAAGTCTCCCCACGGTCACATGGCTGGTGACCCAGGGAACTCTCTCATGATCGGATCTCCAGTCACAGCCTCCTGGAGAGCAGGTTCAAAAAGCAGCTACACTGAGTCAACTCCTGGACAGCATCTCTGGAGCCTCTCTATAATCCCAGCAGCTGGGAGGCAGAGCAGGAGGGTCAGGGTTTAAAAGGCCACCCTGAGCTATATAGCAAGCAGGGGAGGGGGAGGAAAAAGAGGAGGAGGAAGAGCCAGAACAGTAAGAGATTCTCACTCTTCAGAGAGGAATAAAAGTAACAAATGATGCTAAAACTAGTACATCCCTTTGGAAATCATTCTCATCTGTCAAATAACTGTTCCTACATCTGGTGTTTCCCGGTCCAGTAAATATCATTGCCGTGTATTCAGTCAGTCAGTTGCATTAAGTACTCATTCAGCATTACCTGTCGGTACAGGATTCTCTGCGATGAGCAGTCAAGCCAGGCTCTGCTCCCTTTCTCTCTCACAGAACTTAGAGTCCAGGGTGGGGAGGAAGGTGAGAAACAGTGAAGATGTGACTGACTACTGTGCAGGAAGTAAGCAGGGATGAGCTAGAGCAAAGGCCACCTACTACACAAAACAGGAGGCAGGGTGAAATCTGGCCCACTGCCTTGTTGTTAGTATTGTTGTTGTAAAGTTTTATTGGAACATGGGGTGTGCTTGTTCGTTGATGT
The DNA here is from genome assembly GCF_007827085.1 of Peromyscus californicus insignis. Taxonomy (NCBI): domain Eukaryota; kingdom Metazoa; phylum Chordata; class Mammalia; order Rodentia; family Cricetidae; genus Peromyscus; species Peromyscus californicus. The sequence continues at coordinate 89,422,304 of NW_026294562.1, forward strand.
GTTATCTGTGCTTGCCTTCACACTGTAAGAACATACTTGAGGTGGGTGGGAGAGACCCACAGCACTGACAGAGTATGTTTGGAACCTTCCCCCCAGCAACGTTCAGGAGAGCATTTGAAATAAGGGCAATGTTTTGTATCTGGGCCGTCATGGTGGTCACTGGCCACATGCAGCTACAGGGCACTGGAAATGTGGCTAGTCACTGAAACCTTCCTTTATTTCATTGAAATTAAGGTAAATGCAAACTTAAACGGCCACGTGTGGCCAGTGACTATGATGTTGGATAACATGGTCCTACACCATCACACAGGAGAGACACATGGCGGTGTTCTCTGGAGCCTTTTCCTCCTCACTTTTGAATTTCTCTGTGTAGATGGGTGAGTGTTTGATGCTGGGGTCTGAATCTAGCCCCCTCCCACACCACAGGGCAGGCAAAGACTCTATCAGGGAACTACACACCTCTCAAAATGTCTCTTGAGGCCCTAATAAACCAACAGAAACCTAAACTAAAATGAATGCTCCTGATAATTGCAAAATTAGCATGTAAAATGTATGTCAGGACATATAGAAACACAAGCTCCCTAATATTCATGGAGAATTGGTCCTAGGACACCCCCAAATCTAGGGATACTCAAGGCTCATGTAGAAAATGGCTAAGTCTTTGCATAGGACCTGCCTACATCTTCCGTCTCCTTTGTCACTTCCGGAGGACTAACTCCACCTAACACAAGGGGAATGCTGTGTGCAGGCTGACCATGCTGTGTTGTGTGGATGGGCAGACCAGCAACTGAAACCAGAAACAACAAAAAGAAGCAAAAGGCTGTATGTGCTCAGTGTAGAGGCTTCACAGTGTACAACCTATGGACCCAGAGGGATTATTGGTGCGTGAAAACCATTATTATTATTATTATTATTATTATTATTATTATTATTACCAGCATCCTCATTATCACCATCATTAATATTATTCTGAAAAGGGAAGCACAGTGGGTGATTTTTCTCTTCCCTTTCAGCTCTTTCATTACTACAAAGTAGTATTTCTTAAGAATCTGAGATAAGGCTGTGCTTCATTCTGTTGCTAGTTAAGAAGAGAAAACCAGGGCTAGAGAGATGGCTCAGCAGGTAAAGTTCCTGCAGAGGACAAGAGTTTGGTTCCCAGCACCCACATGGGGCAGTTTACATCCACCTATAACACTCCAGAGGGATCCGACCCCTCTGGTCTCCACTGGCACTCACACTCATGTGCATATGCTGACACGCAGACACTCATACAAACACAAAATTAACAATAAAACAAATCTTTAAAGACAATTTCCTTAAGAAAGAAGAGAAAAATCAGTCCTTTTACTTCACATAATGAGTGGAGACAGCAACGAAGATGGACAGACAGACTTCTTTCCTAGTTTAGTGGTGGAGGGGAGAGGCTGGGAGGGCTGGGTTATGTGTTCTGGAAGGCTGTGCTGGCTCCAGAGATGCTGGAGATCCCACAGCAGGGGTTCTGTGGCCCTCAGTGCCCAGTTGCTGGTCTGCCCATCCACACTTCTGCTCTGTGTTCTCAACCCTAGCTCTGTTCATAGCTCCCGTCATTCCTGTTTCCTTATCGTTTATTTACCTATAGTTCTTCATGGCTTCTCTGCTTCCTTCTACACATCTTGCCACGAAATGCTTCCTTTTCTTGGTGTTTCTCTCTTTGAGTTCCCAAGTCAACACCATGGTTATCCCAGTTCTTTTTGTGCCTTTCCAAGGCCTGTGACACTCGGACTTAGGTTTCCATCTCTACCTTACTAGTCAGCTGTGCCTGAAGAGAGCTAGGACCACGTTAGAAACAAGACTGGCTGGCTGCCCCAGTAGGGAAATGAACGGATTTTTCCTTGAGAGGGACTTTGGATCTAACAGTTGAATGACTTGTGTTAAGTTTCTTCTATGATGTTTGCATTAGCTAGAACTATCTCTAGGACCCCAGATCCAGGATGTTAGGATTATCCATTCTGTGGAGCTTTGGACCCTGGGTGTGGGTGTGGGGCTGGGCCTTGATTGCTTTCTGTTGTGGTAGTGGTGCTTTTGTTTGCTTGTTTGGTTTTTTGAGACAGGCACTTGCTGTGTATCCCTGGTTGCCTGGAACTCACTTCTACAGACCAGGGTGGCCTCAAACTTGCAGTGAACCTCCTGCCTATGCCTCCAGAGTGCTGGGATTACAGGTGTGTGCTGCCGCAGTGGTTGGTCTGTAATCTCGAATCGACTCTTTATAACCAGAAGTTCCTAGGGAGCTGTGGCTGCTTGGTTGGGGCAAACTTATTATTCCCCACACCAACCCTCTGAAGCTCACCTCATCCCTTCCTCAATCTAGAGACACTTGAGCAATGGGAGGAAGGCTAATGCCACCCCCACATGGGTCACAGAGCTACAGAAACAGGGCAGTCCCTTGAGAGGAAGCCTGCTGCAGAGGCTGCTGGAGACTTTCCCACACTCTGCTTCGGGGTTTAGTTATTAATCTGAGGGTGATGCGTTTGGAGCCTGAGGGAATGGTTTTGCAATTCCACCCCTGGCTGCACGAGCATGGGTTCTGACACGTGGGCCCCCTCTGACTCAGAGCTCAGCTTAAAAAAAAAAAAAAAAATGAAATCTGTTCCCCGCTTGGCAGGACTGGCAATGGGTGTTGGCTGGGAAGGCCCTGGGAATCTCCTAGACAGACAGAGTGAGCCTCACACCATTGTATGGCAGGGGAGGGAACTTGAAAACTTTCCATTCTCAGCGTGCCTTCTTCCGCTGCTCTGAGAGGCTGACAGAAGCCTGCGGACACTTTCCTTACCTGGAGGCCTTGGTCTCAATTAAATGAGTATGACTCCCCAGGCTGCCTAAGACTGTGCTCAAAGGTAGCCTAGCCCCCCACCCCCACCATCAGTGGGCTTTATGGGAGAATAAATTTCACACTTTCCCTCCTACTGTGTGTAGAGAGGGAGATAACAGGAAGCAGTAGAATCCCAAGGGAGGGGGGGGGCGGGGCAAGCAGGCCAGGCCAGCAGACAACCTTGGGTGTCATTTCTCAGGGATTACCCATCTTTTTCTTTCTAGTTCGTTTTTTAGTTTTTAGTTTTATGGGTATGGGTGTTTTGCTTGTATGTGTGTCTATGCTCCCTGTATGTACCTGGTGCCCACAGAGGCCAGAAGATGGAATTGGATCCCTTGGAACTGGAGTTATAGATGGTTGTGAGCCGTTGTGCGGGGGCTGGGAATGGAACTCAGGTCCTCTGGAAGAGCAGCCCGCGCTCTTACCTGAAGAGCCACCTCTCTCGCTCCCTTTTCTTTGTAATGAATGGTTGGTGTTACAATGGCGGGTCTCTCGCTGGCCTGGAAGGATGGCTAAGGAAGCCAGGGCGGCTAGCAGTGAGTGCTAGAGAGCCGCCTGTTTTGCCTTTCCAGCATTAGAGTTATACATTCAGGCCACCATGCCCAGATTTTCTATAGGGGTTCTTGGGATCAAATCCAGGTCCTCACGCCTGTGTGGCAAGCATTGTACCAACCGAGTGATCTCGCCAGCCCACGTGTTTTGGCTTCAAGATACTTTACTATCATGTGCCAGCGATTTGCCTTAAACATCTACAAATTACAGTGCCTACAAGGCGAAGGACATTCCATGGGGTTAGAGAGTGCAGCAGGCCTTGTCTTCAGCAGCGGCCTGCCATGTGTCAACCTCTTTCATGGCCGGGGCATGGGTTTAGGAGGTACCGGGTACCTAAACACTATGCTATAGGGCAACATTTGTGAACAGTTGTTCCTCAGGCCAGAGCTTCTGATTTAGCCGGTCTTAGGTAAACTCTAAAGATATACATTTTTGCTAACTTCCTGGGTGTCGTCAATGCTGCTGGGCTGAGGGCCATGTAGTCAGAACTACCATCTTAGATCATCCAAGGAAAAGAGACCCTTAGAGGGACTAGATGACCTCCGTCTATTCCAAATCCTTTCTGACAGATTAGAAGCCTGAGAGGAAGTGATTTGCAGTGCCATAGAGTAGTAACCAGATTCTGTATTTGGTTCTCTTTCTACGCCAACGTCGTGTTATTCCCTGTATGACGTTATTAATGAAAAGCCCAGCATCTTCCTCAGCTTCTCTCAAGGGACTTGAGGAAAGACGATGCTAAGCTGGACTCCCCAGAAGTGTAAAAGCCTACAAGCCACCAAAAAACAGAACTCCTTCCACCATCTCAGAGTCTAACGGGAGAGAACAGGGCAGCAGCTCATCCAGAGAGCAGAGCCCTCAGCAAGGCCAGTCAACTCAGAAACAAACACGTGAAATTGCCCCATCACCTCATCCCTCCCCTACCTCAGCAGGAAGGTTCCCAAACCTTGTATTCCACATCTGAATTCTGAACCTCCTGTCTCTGAAGGCCTTCAGTGAACGTTTTCCCTTCTTGGGCATCACCGTACTAAATACCCTGAAGTGTGAGCTTCAACCGCACGCTCCAGGGTGGACCACAGGGCAGTACATGATTTGGCTTGTAAGAAATGCCTAGAGTAGAAGTCCAAGGCAAGTGATGTGCTTAAAGAAACGCAGCAAAGTTGGGTGTCCTCTTGACTTCCACTCAGAGTCCATTGTAAATTTAATCTCAAGGACACATCTAGCCCTTTGCCTATAGCCTATTCCCAACACCTACTCCTATTAAAGAAGGCGAGAATAGATTTAGGGGGGCCACTGTCAGCCCAGATGATCTTAGGATAATAAATAACCATGACTTGGTAGAGTTAAGATCAATCCCAGTTAATGAGGCCAAACCACTAAATCATCATCCCATCAGTCCATCACAAGAAACGAAGTCTTCCTTTCCATTACTTGTTTTCTTTTTGAGACACAGTCTTGACCTCAAGCCCAGGGTGATCCAGAACTTGCTTTGTAGCCCAGGCTGGCTCTGCATCCTCTGCCCAGCTGGGATTACAGATGTGTACCACTGTGCCAGACTCAGAAAGAAATTTTATTCCTAGATTCTCCCAGCTATTTCCAAGAATAATTCAGGCCGATGTTCCACATGTGTTCAAACCTAGGCAGGCCTTGTCAGGTGTGGAGGCTGGGGCAGGATGATCATGAGTTTAAGGTCAACTTGGGCTACACTGTAAGGCCTTGTCTCAAAGAATAACGACAGAAGTAATAGGTAAGTCCCTCCTCACTGTGTGTCAAAATTACAAGTGACCTTTGGCCCAGTAAGTCCACTTTATCTAGACACTGAAAAATGTGGAAGCTTGGGGCTGGAGAGATGGTTCAGTGATTAAGAGTCCTCACTGCCCAGCCACCAGGATCTGTGTTTGGATCCCTGCACCCATGTTACAAGCCTGGAGTGGTCTCATGTGCACCTGTAGCTTCAGCTCTATGAGTGGAGGCAAAGATAGGAAGGAATGATGGGAAGAATGAGTGAATAAGCACAAGAAGAAAAGGAGGGAGAGGTAGGGGAGGGAGGGAGGAGGCCTCCTCATCAGGCAGCCCCACTGCTGCCTCTGCTTCAAAGAGCCCTGAGATTGTGCTTGCCCAATCCTGACTGGCCTCTTCTGGAGATTCACTGCTTACACAGTTTGGCCCTCATGTAGGGAGTCTGGCTGTCTTCTGAGTTTCTATGGCCCAAGAGTGAGGCATAACCTCACCATTAGTCCCTCATGCCAGCAGAGACCATCCTAAAGTGTATAGAGAAGTGTTCAACTAATGACATTTTAAAAAGGGGTGGGGTGGGGGGAAATAACCGTACTTGACAACTTGCAATGACTGCTCAAACCCAGCTCCTTCAGGACTCAGACTGCCAGCAATGCTATCAGGCATCTGTAGTCACCAGCAGCAGGAACTTTCCAGAAGTGCCTGAGTTACATGAGACCCTATTTCATAAAAGTCAAATGAAGACATGTGACCTGAGATATCAATCGCTGATCGGGGGAATATGCTAGACTAAGCCACATTTCTTTTGGTTCTCTCCTCATTAAGGTCTTGAAAATTCTGGGAACCAGTCATTGCAGGTCTCAGTTTATAACATAAATAAACAACTGCAGCCAGACTTGAGGTGAACTTCTGGAGAAAGGAGAAACACAGTGGTACCAAGAGCCTGGGATGAGGTCACTACAGCCATTGAGCATTATGTGTGGCTCTAAGTTCCATGGTTTCAAGAAGGAGGGATGATGGATGATGCAATTGTCCTTGTTTCTTTAATGAGAGGATTCTTGTCCATAAATACAGACATGCAATTCAAGAGGAAACTCATGAGAGAATCTTCTGTGATGGTACTGACCAAGTATTCAAACAGTGCCTTGAGGGAGGAATGAAAGACCACTCAAGGTAAAAGCTGTGGCTGAGAATGTATCAGGGAGGTGGGTAACAAGAAAGAAAGAGGAGAGATGTTTTGAGGTTGACGTCAGGTCGATGCCTTACATTGCTGGCTGTCTCAGGCCAGCAGCTTCCAACAGGAGTATTCCAAGAGGAGTTAGAGTCTATGTAAATCCACAGTGGGTATTCTGTGTTGCCTCTAGCTTCCATTTGAATGGGTTTTGAAAAATCATTTCTTTCCCTACCTGTTTCTTCTTCACATAGGCAAGAGTCTCATGGGAAGCAGGCCACTCTTCCTTACTTCCCCTCTAACAGGGCCTACAGGTTAACTCTAAACACAGTCTTGTTCTCTCTACCCCAGTCAGTCTAGGAAGATACAGATGACTACATTCTGTTCAGTGGATGTAAACTTCCTAATAAGTCTACAGGAAGATCCTGGGAAGTCTACTTTGTCTTAAAGAAAGATCCAGGAGAAGCTGAGCATGGTGGCACATGCTTGTAACCCCAAGACCTGGAAGGTGAAGGCAGGAAGATTGGAGGTTCAAGACCAACCTCAGCCACATAGCAAGCTTGAGGTCAGCCTGAGAATGAAACTCTATCTCAAAATACAAGAGGTATGGGACAGGCCAGGAGAGAAGCTCTCTTTTTCTTCTGGATTTTATATGATACCTGAAACTCTCCCAGACACTTATTACTAGAAGATGACACCGATACTGAATGTGGCACAGTCGACTGGAAAGAACCTGGTTTCTGATGACATTGTTAAGCCTCTGAGTCAAAGGAATCTGGGAAGCAATGCTACATCTAACCTACCTCTTACACACAATACCACATTCTCCTTAAAGCATGTATCAGCTGGAGGTGCAGCCCTAGCAACCAAGAGCGCACACTGCACAAACATTGATTAGAATCTAACTGCTTACTAGGTGTGGAGGGAAGTGGTTTTAAAATGGTAGCACGTTGCTATTCCCATCAAGCTTAGCTATGGGAATAACAGAGGGCTGGCCATTAAACAGTGAATCTCACGATTAAATATTGAATCATAGTAGGATAGAACGCTACAGAGGGAAAGTACACGAGAGGATCTGAGCTTGTCTGAGAGCGACAGATTCCTTTCTCTGTCTCTTAGCTGAGGTTTGGTCACCCATAAGAAGGTTTTCATTTTTTTACATTTATTTATTTATTCATTTGGAGAGAGGTGTTCACACCACTGCATACATGACGAGGTCAGAGGACAACTCGCAGGAGTCAGTTTTCTCCTTCCACCATGTGGGTATTAGACTCAAACTCAGGTTGTCATCAAGCTTGGTGGCAAGTGCCTTTACTCCCAGGCCACCTCACCTCTCCAAAAAAGTATTTTTTTTTTAATTTAGTCCCAAGTCATGTTCTTTGATTACAGCTTGTGTCTTCCATTGAATGACTAAAGACAGCCTTTTAGTGTAAGACTAATGGCAAGCGAAACTCATGAGAATTGTGACCCTGAATGGCGTTCCTTCCTGTACAGGAGTCCAGCTTGTAGTTGGCCTCAGATGAGCAGAGCCCACTTTGCTAACCAGCAAGAAGGGCGAGGGACAGTTCGGGGGACTGTTCACAAAGGTGCACTCAATACTTAACACTCTATAGTCATCAAGAGTGGTTCAGCAAAATCTCATGACGTCACAGCAAAGTCAAACTCCTTTTCCTTCTCCTGCTCAGAATCATCCCATTCCATGTAGAAGACTGATAAAAACACAAACTTTATCCTCAACGACACAGAGAGGCCATCTGAAATAGAGGAAGCAGATGAAGAAATTGTCTCTGGGCAAAGACAAAGTATGTGAGCGGTGTCGAGCACCTCTGACTTCGACCACAGTTCAATCCACCTGAACCAACAGCAATGACCCACAAGGATGAAACTCACGTATTTTCTTTTTGCCCTGGAGCTTCATGAATGTTATAGAAGCTACTTGGCATACATGCAAGGGATGGTAGGTCTCAAGCCTGGGACAAACAGCTGTGGTGCCTATTTAACATATGAAATGGACCTGGCCACCAGGTTCTCCCAGCATCCCTCAGTCCCTACCTATTACAGCATATGACTGGCATACCCCACCCTCTACCCTGAACTCTCCACTTTCTACCTTGAACTCTCCAGAAATAGTGTTTATCTTGCATATTTGGTACTGGCGGTTGACCCCAGGGCTTTGTTCATATACTCTCCCACTAAGCTACTGCTCTAATCCTCCCCCTAAATTTTCCACTGTGTAGCCCAGGCTGGCCTCATACTTCTGGACTCAAGCTATCTTACCTCAGCCTCCTAAACAGGCTGGCGCCCTGTGCATGGGATAGCACACCAGGCTCAGTCCTGTGGTACATTCTCCAGCCCCCACTACCACAGTGACGAGCTTGGCATCCTATCTTCTTGTCTTTCCCTTTGACCTGTTTTACTCCATTTCTTCACTTGTGTTTCCTGAGACCATCTCCTAAAAACCACCCACATCAAGGTTTCTGTCTCACTCTTTTAAGTGAAACCAAATTAAAGCGGGAGACCCTGGCAGAGGGAGCCACTGACAAAAAGTCATCCATCTATGTCACACACACCCTCTCCCCTGCGAGGCTCAGGGACCATTATCAAAGGGAGAGAGGAAAGATTGTTAAAGCCAGAGGTCAGGAGGACCGGAGTGAATGTGCTTCTGAACTTGAACTCCTGCACCCATGAACTCACAGACACTGTGGCTTCCTGCACAAGACCTGCACAAGATCGAGCCAATCTACACTCCAGCATGCAGCGCCTCCCCATAGCTGAGGAGCTACTGGCAGCTGAAGGCTTCTGGAGGAGAAGAGTCAGTTTTCTTTTCTTTTCTTTTTTTTAAATTTATTTATTCATTATGTATATGGTGTTCTGCCTGTATGCATGCCTGAATGCCAGAAGAGGGCACCAGATCTCATTATAGATGGTTGTGAGCCACCATGTGGTTGCTGGGAATTGAACTCAGGACCTCTGGAAGAACAGTTCTCTTAACCTCTGAGCCATCTCTCCAGCCCCCCAGTTTTCTTTAAGGGTGTTGCTCCTGGTAAGTTGGCCATGCCCTAGTGGATGGTTCCACACCCATGAGTATCTGGGATGCACAAATTGCCATTGGTGGTTGTCTTAGTGTTTCTATTGCTGTAAAGAGACACCATGACCACAGCAACTCTTCTAAAGAAAAACATTTAATAAGGTGGTTTACAGTTTCAGAGATTCAGTCCACTATCATCATGGTAGGACATGGTGTATGCAGGCAGACACGGTACTGGAGCTGAGAATCCTACATCTTGATCAGCATGCAACAGGAGGTGAACTGAGATACCAGACATGGCTTGAGCATATATGAGACCTCAAAGCCCACTCCACAGTGACACACTTCCTCCAACAAAGCCATACATACTCCAGCAAAGCCACACCTCCTAATAGTGCCACTCCCTATAAGCTTATGGGGGCCAATTACATTCAAACTACCATAGTAGGTTATTTGGGGGAGGAAAAAGGTGGGGATAATCTAGGAGGAGTTGGGAGGGGGAGAATTAGAGGTAACATGATCAAAATACACTGCATGCATGTGTGAAATTCTAAAGAATTAATAAAATTGTATTTTTAAAAATAGAGACAAATCACATCTGCTGGCAGTTCACCAGGAACCCCCAAGAAGTTAAGGCAACAGCATCCATGGAAGGTGATGGTAATATCCCCCAGTGAAAAAGTTAGGCCTCTGCCAGGTGGTGGTGGTACACGCCTTCAATACTGTCACTCGGGAGGCAGAGGTAGACAGATCTGTGTATTTGAGGTCAACCTGGTCTACAGAGTGAGTTCCAGGACATCTAGGGCTACACAGAGAAACCTTGTCTTGAAAAAAGAAAGAATGAATGGATGGAAAAAACAAGTCAGCCTTCAGCTGCGAGTGTGGTTCCATGGTAGAACACTGGTCTGGCATTGTGGTAGTTTGAATGTATTTGGCCCCCATAAGCTCATAGGGAGTGACACTATTAGGAGGTGTGGCCCTGTTGGAGAAAATGTGGTCTTGTTGGAGGAGGCTGGATGACACACACTTTTAATCCAGACCTTGAAGCTGGAAGGTATACCTTTAATATGGGCTATACCTTCTGTTGGAAGTGTGTCACTGTGGGGGCGGGCTTTGAGGTCTTTTTTATCAAGCTTTACTCACTGTGACAGTCAGTCGACTTCCTGTTGCCTCTGAGTCAAGATGTAGCACTCTCAGCTCCAGAACCACATCTGTCTGCATGCCGCCATGCTCCTCTTCGTGCTCATAATGAACTGAACCTCTGAAACAGTAAGCGAGCCACCCTCAATGAAATATTTTCTTTCTAAGAGCTGCTGTGGTCATGGTGTCTCTTCACAGCAATAGGAACCCTAACTAAGACAGGTATGCATGAGGCTGTGGCTTGTTCTCCGGCACACCGTGGGTAGGAGGGGCAACTCTCCTTAAGCTACAGTGAAGCCCTGTAGTCAACAAGTGTGGCCTATATACACATCACAATCGATGTTTTAGTACCTTACATTTTTCTGCTTCTTGGAGAAAGTTAAATGTCAGAAACATTTTTAAACCTCTTAAAAAAAAAAAAACCATAAAAATGGAAGGAAGCAGAGCATGGCAGCACATGCCTGTAGTCCCAGTACTTGGGGGACAGAGGCAGGAGGTTTAGGAGTTAAAGACCATCATTGGTGCCGGGCAGTGGTGGCTCATGCCTTTAATCCCAGCAATCGGGAGGCAGAGGCAGGTGGATCTCTGTGAGTTCGAGGCCAGCCTGGGCTACCAAGTGAGTTCCAGGAAAGGCGCAAAGCTACACAGAGAAATCCTGTCTCGAAAAACCAAAAAAAAAAAAAAAAAAGACCATCATTGGTACATAGTCAGTTCAGAGCTAGCCTGGACTAAATGAGAACCTGGACACCAAAACAACAACAAAATGGTAGACACCTCTACCCCACATTCAAAACTGGTATATCAACACAATAAATAACCGCTATTGAGTACTTCAGTATGTCCCTCCCATACACAGGGCATTCTCCTGTGTGTTCATAATGTGCATTCGAAATCAGGGATTTGACTACATCACAAGACAGCCATGCAGGCTTCAGACCCCACACAGCTCTCACCAATTATCCTGTTAAGCTCTTCTTCATCAAAGGGGCCAGCTCAGCACCACACATTGAGTTGAGCCATCGGGTCTCTTTCGTCTCCTTCAATCTGACACAGTTCAGGCTGCCCTTGATGTTCATGACCTTGTTTGAAAAAATACAGTTCTAGTTGTTTGGTAGCGTATCTTTCATTTAAGGCTTGTCTGATATTTTCTCGTAATTAGATGCAGGTTCTGCATTGCAGGAATGATGTTATACGCTCACTCATCTTAGCAGGTGGTACATGGTTTCAATTTGCCCCGTTGCTAATTATGTTCCCTTTGATCATTTGATTAGAGTGGTGTCTGCCAGGTTTCCCCACTGAAAATCTTACTCTCTTTTGCTTTGTAAATTAATAAGTATTTTGTAGCAGGTGTTTTAAAACCATGCAACCATATTACTCCCCTTAACCCACTCCCACACAACTATTCTCCATCAGACTTCCAATTTAAACACACACACACACACACACACACACACACACACACACACACACACACACACGTATGATATTTATGATTCCCATCCAGTGGATTTAGTTTTGGGTTTTTTGTTTTGTTTTGGGTTTTATTTTGTGTTGCATGAATCCTAGCTGGTCTTAATAAAAATCCAGAGCCAGCCAGGCAGCAGTGGCACATGCCTTTAATCCCAGCACTTGTGAGGTAGAGCCAGGTGGATCTCTGTGAGTTTGAGGCCAGCCTGTTCTACAGAGCGAGATCCAGGACAGGAATCAAAACTACACAGAGAAACCCTGTCTTGAAAAACAACAATAACAAACCAGAGTGCTATGATTAAAGGTGTTCGCCACCATATACCCTGCTAGTTTTATTGTTTATATAGGATCTCCTATATAGTCTTTTCAGGCTAACCTGGAACATTGTGCAGTCTAGGTTGGCTTTGAACTCACTATTCTCCTGACTCAACCTCTTTTGTGCTGAAATTACAGCCATCTCTATACACCTGGCCTATATGTATATTTGTTTCTAAATCTATCTACATATTGAATACACATTTCCTCTGCTGTTTTAATTTTAAATCAACACCAGAAGGTTCTGTCTACTTTTGTGCCTCACTGTATTTTCAGCCTTATTTTCTGACAGTGAGAAAACTTATAGATGTCAGGATATTTTCTTAGTTGTAAACCGTGAAGGAAGTTACAGGATCCTGTGCACATTATGTACTCCCCCTTTTAAACTTAGTATATGCATTTAAAAAGAGCTGTAGGACTATATCCAGTTGCTGCATTGCTTCCTCTCATCATGGAAGTGAGGTTAAGAGGCGTTTACAATGTCTCCATTAGATCTGTACTTACAGGATATTGATGGCTTTTCCCATTTCCCTTCAATTGACGTTGAAGTCTGTGGATGATAAAGCGAACAGTAACTATCTCCCCTCTTGAAGAGAATGGCTTATATTGGGGGATAGCACCCCTCTGACTCACCACCCTTCCCCTGGATGTAGAATTCAGGCAAACAGGGCATGAATTGCTCCTGCCCAAATGACCTCCTAGATACACTAGTAGGTGTGCTTTATTAATGTCCTAGGTGTCGCTCAATTCAATTTGACAGCCAAGATTAACCAGCAGGGGAAAGATGGCTTAACATTCTTTCCCACTCCAATATGCTGGAAGAATTAGACTTGAAGCAGGAACAAAGCTTTTCAAGTCTCTGAGGTGGCTCAGGGAATTCATCTTACCTGCCTGAGTTCTAAACAAATGGAGGTAGTAACAAGAACGAAAATTATCTCTTTTGGTATTTCAGGCTAAATTGAGGCCTGCAGTTTACAGTAATAGCCAAGTGAGTCAGCTAATAAACTCTAGGTGACACACCCTGTAACCCCAGCAGTTAGGAAGCAGAGGGAAGAGGACCCAGACTTTGAGGTCGGCCTGGGTTACATAGCAAGTCTCAGGCCAGACTGGAATACATAATGAGGCACTGTCTCAAACACCACCAAACCAACAGCCTCCAGAAGTAGGCAGAGTGACCAGGCAGTGGAGATAGCCTCAAGCCTCCAGAACTGAGGAACTGACCAAATGAGATATGAAAGGGAGAGATGTGACAGTTCCTGATGTTTTCAAGCAAGGTCTTCTCCAACGAGGAGGAGGAAGAGGCCGCAAACCAGCTGGGCCTCCCTGTCTCAGGCAAGCCCTACACTTCTCTCAAAGTCAATGGAGAGTGTCCCACTAATTGAGGTGAATCATTGTGACAGGACTCACCAGTGGTCAGGGAGAAGCCTCCCCCCAACGAAGGAGAGTAGGCGGCTGAGGTGGAGGCCATCTCTCTGCTCCAGCTGTCACCTATCAGGTCAGGCCCCAACTTAAACCTGAGATGGTGGGGTAGCGATCAGATTGCTACTTCGTTTCAGAAGTAGAGAAGTAGTAGAGCTCAGTCAGTGAGGCTCTACCGCATATGCGTCATGAGGACCAGAGTTCAGATCCCCAGCACCCACATAAAAGCAAGGCAACAGCTATAAGCCAACGCTGGGGGTTGGGGCAGGGGTAGAGCAGAGACAGGGAGATCCCTGGAGTTTACTGGCCAACCAGCACAGCCAATCATGTCTCTTTCCCCTCCTTCAATCTGTACCCATTGGCCATTTGTACTTTTTCATTTGAAAAGTTCAATTGACCATTTGTTGATTTTTTTCCCTCTGTACATCTAGATACTGATCTCTTTATACAGTCTAGATGCAGTCTGGATAATCTAGGTTTTCAGATGAGCATCTGGCAATGATTTTCTTCTGTTCCATAGGTTGTCCTTGCTCTGTTGATGGTTCTTTTACTGTGCAGAGAGGGTTAATGTTCCCACACAATCAGATTTGCCAGTCTTTGCTATTATGCCTTGGGCTATTCCAGTTCTATTTAAAAAAAAAAAAAAAAAACAATTGCATCTGTCCTGACCTTGAAGTATTCCCCTACGCTTTCCTCTCACAATTTCAAATTTTCAGGTCTTCCATTAAGGACTTCGGTACATTTTGAGTCGATTTCTTTACAAAGTGAGAGCTGGGGATCTTGTTTAAGTGTTCAACATGCCATGCTATCCAGTTTGCCCAGCAGCATTGTTAAACAGTCATCTGCTTTCTCAGTGTGTTTCTGACCTTAGTCAAGAGTCAGATGACTGCAGTTACACGGCTTCTTTCTGGATCATCTTTTCTGTCCCATTGGTCTACCTATTAGCCTTTGTGCTGGCACCATGGCTCTGTAGTACAGTTTGAAGTCAGGCATGGCCATACCTTTAGTGTTGTTCTTTTTGCTTGGAATTATTCTGGCTCTTCATGGTCTTTCCTGTTTCTTTATAAATATTAGGGTTTTTTCTTATTTCTATTGAAAAGTGTTATTGGAATTTGGTGAAAATTGCATTGGATCTACATACTGCTTTTGGTAATGTGGCCATTTTAGCATCCTCATTATCATTATTGTTTGATAACGACGATGATGTTTGGGGTTACTTTGCTTTAGACAGAACCAGGCTGGCCTGTAACTCACTCTGTAGCCAAGGATGATTTTGAACTTATGATCTTCCTGCCTCCACCTCCCAGTGCTGAGATTACAGGTGTGGCCACTATACATGGCAACACATTAATTGTGTCAATCTACGTATCTAGGAAGTCTTTCCACGTGTCTCTATGTGGAAACTCTATGAAGAGTTCCTCTCTTCAGCACTTCAGAGCTTTCATTGTAGAGTTTTGAGGATCCTTGGTTAAATGTATGCCTAGCTTTGCTTTTGCTGCTTTGAGGCTATTCCAAGTGGAACTGCTTTGCTGACTTCTTTTTCAATGAGATTGTTTGGTTTTGTTTCCAGGATCTTGTTATGTATCCTGGCTAGCCTGGGACTCTCTATGTAGCCCAGGCTGGCCTTGAACTTGTGACAATCCTCTTGGTTCAGTCTCTTATGGTTGAGATTATGGGCATGCACTGCTATGCTCAGTGCAGTCAGTTGGTTTTGGGTACCTAGAAATACTGTTGATGTTTGTATGTTGCTTTGGTGTCCTACAGTTTTGTGAGCATGCTTATCAGGTCTAAGAATCATCTGGTAGAAATCTCCTAGTCTTCCAAGCATAAGATCTTATAATCTGCAAACAGGGTTCATTTGAGTTCTTCAACACTTTTCTATATGCGTCCTTCTTATGTCTTTTTCTTGCCTTATTATTCTGACTAAGATTTCAAGCACTTTATTGAATAGAAGTACTAAAAGTCAACATCTCTGACTTGTTCTCAGTTTAAAAAGAAACTATTTCTCTTCACTTTGTATGATGTTGGTGACTGGTTTGTCATAGGTAACTTTTATTATGTTTGAGAATGGCCCTTCTTAACATTGGAGAGGTGGCTCAGTGGTCAAGAGCACTTTCTGGGCCTCGGGGTCACAAGAGTGTGAGAACTAGCCCTGTCCCTCACCAGCTGCAGCACACAGGAGAGTGGACCCTGTACCCTGCCAGGACAGCACACAAGAACTAACCCTGTCGTTGGAGTCACAGGTGAGCCAGCCCTGAGGGCCTGAGAGTAGGAGAGCTGACCATCACCCTCGTATGCCCCCTACAACAGTTGAGAGAGAAGGCCCTGCACCTCACCTGGGCAAGACAATGGAGCTGGCCCTGGTGGTGTGAGTGTGGGTGAGCCAGACCAGAGGGCCTGAGAGCAGGGGAACTGGCCCCACCTTGTTGCAGGCTGCATTGGGTGGGCTGGCCGAGGCAGTGCGGGAGAGCTGACCCCAGTGGTGATGACTGGGGAGAGCTGGAGGCCTGACCAACCCAGCTACCACCCAGGCCCAGAGCCAGGGATATGAGTTGGCCCACCCCAACATCTACTTCATCTGTGAACTGTTGGAGCATGTGATGGGGACAAACCTACAGATCCCAAACTGCAGGATCCCCATGACCCAGGACAACAAGATGCTGTCCAAGAGGAGCCCAGTGAGAACCCATTATTGATGGTGTAGACGATGCCAGAGGCCTGGAGCCAGACCAGTACCTCGTGCCAATGAACACTTGCAAGTGAAGCTGGAAAGACCAAAGGGTGAACTGTGTGACACACCAGGCCACACTACAGCTTCCACGACTAGATTCTTCTCCCTTTTTTTTTTTGTTTGTTTTTGCTTGTTTTGTTTTGCTTTGTTTTTTTGTTCTGTTTGTTTGGTTGGTTTAGTTTTGGTTTTTCGTTTGAATTTTGTTTTGTTCTGGGGTAGAGAGGTTGCAAGGTCAGAGGGCAGATGGGAAGATGGGTGGGATCAGGAGGCATCATGTGAGATTAAAAAAAACACAGCAAGAGTACTTTCTTTTCTTGCAGAGGACCTGAGTTCAGTTTTGCTGTTATTTGTTATATCTATCTGTCTGCCTATCTATCTATCTATCTATCTATCTATCTATCTATCTATCTATCTATCTATGGTCTAGATGGCCTATTTGGTGAAGGTGGGGTATTGAGGACACCTGCTATTGTGATCTGACTGTGTTTCCTTTTTTTTCTTTTTTTTTTTCCGGAGCTGAGGACCAAACCCAGGGCCTTGTGCTTGCTAGGCAAGTGCTCTACCACTGAGCTAAATCCCCAACCCCCTGACTGTGTTTCCTAATTTTGGCGTGAAGCATGCTTTGACAGATAAGAGTCTAGCTATTCTTGCATGTTTTCAGATTCCATTTGCTTGGAATATTTTTCACCATCCATCCTCTAGATTTCAGGCTCTGTCTTAACAGTCAAACAAACTGCATATGTACAGAAAATGCCTATTTAGGAATCTTCCCCCCCCCCCCCCCCCCCCCCCCCCCCCCCCGAGACAGGGTTTCTCTGTGAAACAGCCCTGGCTGTCCTGAAGCTTGCTCTGAAGACCAGGCTGGCCTTGAACTCACAGAGATCCGGCCGCCTCTGCCTCCTGAGTGCTGGAATTAAAGGTGTGCACCACCAATGCCCAGCCTATTTAGGGGTCTTATACTTTAATACGTGCCCCACTGGAGCTATGAAAATAAGGACTGCCTGCCCGCGGAGCTGAGGAGACCGTTATGGTGCTAACAGATCTTGCCGGGTTTCCTTCAAGTTACACACTCCTCCCTGATCTTCACAAGGTGAGAACTTACTCTGCTTCTAGTTGCAATTGTCCCAGAAGCTTTGGGAGAGGCCGTCTAAGGAAGAGGATGCTCTAAGCATAGACAGGGCAGGGAGAGTGACAAAGTAGCCCCCTGGAAGCCTGGCCTGGGATAACTCTACCTACCACAGTGGAGCCAGGCAAGATAAGGAGGCTAGATGTCTGAAGTGTGGCTGGCTCCCTGCTAGCCAGATCAAATGTGCCTAGGAGTCATTTCCATGAAATTACCACACAGTGACACTAATGAGGTGATCTTGATGGCAGCCAGTATTTTGCATAATTCCCAGGAAGCCAGTAATGATACCAAAATGGATTCCCATTTATCTTCTAAAAACAAAAAGAACATGTGGGTGAATGTGTCACCCAACCTTAAGAGCAGAAGCAGAGAAGTGGGGGTGAGTGTGAGCGTGGGGATGGTGCACAGCCCTTGGAAGGTGGAGGCAGGAAGAGGGTCGGGAGTGCACAGGGAGTTTGAGGCCAGCCTGGACTACATGAGACTCTGTCTCAGAGGGAAGGGGTGCCTAGTAGGCTTCTGCTAAGAGGGGCAGCCCTGGGGACCCTCTGGAGTAGCCCCAGAGAAAGAGAAAATTCTACATTTCAGAGTATTGCCCCAACAGTGGCCCACGTCCGGTCACTGTGGAACTACAGTATTTCCCTGGCTCCAGCTTCCTTCCTGCAGTCTACAAACATACTCAAGCACTAGCCCTGTTTACACAAGTCTCCCTCTCTTGCTTCAGTTATCTCATTGTCTCTGTTCCTCTTCACAGGGAGACTTAGAGATGCCTACATTTCCGGCATTCACTGTCTCAATCTCAGTGGTTCTCACCAGCCATTGAAATTGAAGCCAGGGCTGGAGAAACAGCTCTCCATGGTTGAGAGTATATGCTAACTACCCTTGCAGAGGACCCAAGTTCGGTTCCCAGGACCTACATCAGGCAGTTCACACCGAGTAACTCCAATTCTGGGGGATCTGACACCCGCTTCTGGCCTCCCTGGGCACCTGCACCCGTGTGCACAGACCCACACACATACATACACATAATCAGCCCCTTGTCTTTCTTATCCCCTTAGGTACTTAACACTCTGGGCTGCTCTCCTCAGATATCGTTTGCTTTGGCTTCTGTAACAATATCCTTTCCAGATTCCCTCTTTGGCTTTCTTCAAAGGAAAAGCCAAGCCATGGTTCATTCCCCAAATGCATTCACTCAGGGTTCTCTCCTTGGCATCCTTCCCTTCTTGCTCTGGGTGATCTCATCTATTCCTTTGGCTTCAACGAATTCCTCACATGCTGCCAACTCCCAGCTCCATATCCCTGAGATTCTAGGCCTCAAACTGTCTCTTTGTCTAATATGCCATGGTCCCTAAGTTCCATATTTAACCCAATTGAGCTATCACCTTCAGTTTTTTATTTTTGTTTGTTGTTGTTGTTGTTTCTGTGTTGTTCTTCAGTTCAGTTGGTAATAAACCTTTTTCATTCATACACAAAACCAGGAAGTCTAAATTGAAGTCGAGTCCATCATTCTCTGTGTCTAATGCACACAACTTTGCATGCCCAATTCTCTGTCTCTCTGTTCCCACCCTCAATGTCCATCACCACTTTACTTCAGATCTCATTCCTTGGGTGGATTTTATAGTATTGCTAACAGGTTTCTCTGCTTCTCATCTTTTCCTTCCCTCTATTCCATATTTCATATTACTGTCTAAATGACCTATTGAAAACAGAAATCTGGGCTGGGCCTGTAGCCCAGCTGGAAGAGTACTTGCCTAGCATGCACAAACCAAAGTTAAACATTTGACATAGTGGTGTATGCCTATAATCCCATCACTTAGAAGTTTGAGTGAGTCAAGAGGATCAGGTGTTCAAGGTCGTCCTTAGTACATAGTCATTTCCAGGCCAGCCTGAGGTATTTGAGACTCTCTCAAAAACAAAACAACCCTCAAAATTATGATTCCATTATCAGCTGGTTGAAAATTCCTTCATGGTTCCTTATTTCCCTCCAGATAAAATTCAAATGGTTGACTTTGAATCCTTGATGAAGATGTGACCCTGGGCCCAGTGGGACCTGTTAGGACATCTGCAGGAAGGGAGGGTGGGGAGAGGTCTGTGTTCCTCACTACTAAACAAGAAAGCACAAACCAAAGCACAAAGGCTTGTCTTTGGAGATGTAATGTCTGCTAGTGGTACCTGGATATGAGCTGGTCTTCTTGTGTGGGGGGGAGGGAATATATATGTGTTAGTGGGGTGTATGCATGTGTGCACATAGGTGAACATAGATGTAAACATCCATATGGAGGCTGCTGGTCAACATTGACTATCTTCTTCCATTGTTCTTCGCCTTAGCGCTCTCTCTCTCTCTCTCTCTCTCTCTCTCTCTCTCATTTTGAGAGAGATGGAGGGTCTCACTCTGTAGCCCTGGCTGGCCTGAAGCTCCTTATTATGTTTTTAAAGATAATTTATTATTTTATTTCCTGTGCATTCATGTTTTGCTTGTATGTAGGTCTGTGTGAAGGTGTTGAATACCCTGAAACTGGAATTACAGGCAGTTATGAGCTGCCATGTGGGTGCTGGGAAGGAACCCAGGTCCTCTGGAACTGCTGAGCCATCTCTCCAGCCCCCTGGAGCTCCTTATTATACCCTGTTGGCCTCAAACTCCTAAGAGGTCCACTTGCATCTGCCTCCCCTGGGATTAAAGATGTGTGCCACCGCACTCAACTCTTCACCCTAATTTTTGAGACAGGGTTCCTCACCAAACCTTGAGCTCACTGGGCTAAGACAGCCAGTGAGTTCCAGAGAATTGCCTCTTTCTACATCCCCAGCACTGCAGTATAGATACATGATCCTGTGCCCAGCTTTTATGTCGGTGCTGGGGACCTGCATTCTTATGTGACAGACACTTTCCTGACTGAGCCATCTCCCAAGTCTGTGAGTTGATCATCTTTTACACACGAGGAAAGCATTACACGTGCAGCAAGTACACGGCAGAAAGTGCTTGAGTCTTACTGACATCTCTGAGCTACTGAATTACCTAGCCCTGGAAGGGGCTTCTGTAGACCGGGAGATAGTAACTGTCCTAACTACTTATGCTCTTTATTTTTCGCTGAGGTTGGGCCTCCAACAATCCCATCACAAATGGAAACATAACAGGGTGGAACTGCACTAAGGGTCAGCTAGATGGCTCAGCAGGTACAGATGGCTCATTTGCTGCAAAAACCAGTGACCTGAGTTTGACCCTCAGCCCCCAGTGGTGGAAGGAGAGAATTGACTCTTGCAAGCTGCCCTTTGACCTCCACATGCTCCTGATTGCATGTGATGCACACACATACACACTCAGGCACACACACGTACACATAGACTTTTAAAAAGTTAAGAGATAAAATCCTATGGAGCTTGTATATATGAAGTTTTACTGACCTTCTTAGGAAGAAGGAGATCAAAATCTCCATTCATATTGTTCATATGACAACAGGCAACTTCCTATGTCATGGTATTTCCAGTTGAATTTTTATTTTGCTTTTAGATTTATTTTAAATTACAAAACAGTTTCTGCTATGATGAGCAGCCAAGTGCACTCTCAAACTTGGTCTCCTACTTATGCAAACATAAATTTCCCTACCTCCTCAAGTCATAGCCAACCTGCTTTAGTCCTGCGGGTGGGGTGAGAGAGACAATAATAGCTAGCCTGCCACAGTCTGTGGAGAGCCCAGTGACACAGCCCCTCTCCGCTGAAACATCTAGTTATGCTGGGTTGGTTGTCATGGAAACACAGCTGATGCTGGGAGCATATGGCCTAGAGCCTCTCTGTCTTTGCATTCCCAGCGAGGGAAAGGAGCTAGCTGGTACTAGAGAACAGCACGACAATGTTCTGTTTTATCTGCCGTGCTTGTAGGATGAAGGGTGAGACTAGATCACTGTGGAGAAGGCAGGCTTGGAAGTGCTGTGAGAAGGAAGGACTCAGAGAGGCCTGGCTCCTCTGTGAACGGTTCCTGAGTAAGGCCCACATACTTCAAATATGTGCAGATGGATGTGGGGAGGCTGGAGGAGTGGTGCGGGGGAGGTAGAGGCACAGACACCTAATGAACACTACTGTGTGCCAGGCCTGTACTACAATTCATGCAAGTCTAGTGAAAACCAAAAATAAGGTACCAGCATTGCTGAGATCTAGTGAAGGCCAGCTTCCTCACCCAAGGCCATCTTCTCCCTGGAGTTGTGCATGATGGAGGAAGAAGGGATCGTATTTCTTTGCTTGTTTCTTTTTTGAAACAGGGTCTTCATGTAGCCCATGCTTGTCTCAAACTTACTATGTAGCTGAGGTTAGCCTTGAAGTCTTGATCCTACTATCTCCACCTCCCAAGTGCTAGGGTTACAGCCATACACCTTCACACTGGTTTTAGGGTGTTTTCCAAAGGAGCTGGTCCCATTTTTAAGGGCTCTGCCCTCATTGCCTGATCCTGTCCCAAAGGCACTGTCTCCCAATTCCACAGGGAGTTAGTATAGTAGTTACTGTTCCATGCTGTGATACAACACCATGACCAAGGCAACTTCCAGAAGAGTTTATTTGGGCTTATAATTCCACAGGGTTAGAGTCCATGATGGCAGAGCAGAGGCAGCAGGTGTGGAGGCTGGAATAGCAAGTTGAGAGCTCATATCTTGAGCCATGATCGGGAAGCCAAGAGAGAAAACTAACAATGTCTAGAGTCTTCAGACTCTGAAAGCCTGCCTCCATTGATGTACTTCTTCAACAAGGCTACACCCAAGTCTTCCCATAGCAGCACTGACTGGGGAACCAAATATTCAAACATGGAGCCTGTGGGGGACATTCTCATTTGGACCACCAGAGTTAGTAACCTTAGGAGTGATGAGTTTCAATATAGAGTTTTAGGGAACACAAGCCTTTAGTTCACCAGAACTTCATACTGGCCTTTTATGAAATTCTGCAAAGTGATTCTCTGAGATAGCCTTATATATACTAGCTGAAAGTCTTTTGAAGTGTTGATCATAGTGTACTACAATTCTCATGATAATTTGGGGAGCTAGGAGTCATCGTTTCTTGTTGTAGAATATTGTTTTAAGGTGTGCTGCTTTTGTTTATGTTGCATTTGTTTGTCTCTGTGGAGCTGTGTTACTGTGCCTGTCTAAAACATCTGATGGTCTAATAAAGAACAGAATGGCTAATAGCAAGGCAAGAGGAAGGATAAGTGGGGCTGGCAATCAGAGAGAATATATAAAAGGAGAAATCTAGAAGAAAGAGAAGTAGCCAGAGAAGGAGGAGGACTCCAGGGACCAGCCACCAGCTACACAGCAAGCCACAGAGTAAGTGTAAGATTTACAGAAGTAAGATAACAGGAAAAGCCCAGAGACAAAAGGGGTAGAAGGGATAATTTAAGTTAAGGAAAGCTGGCTAGAAACAAGCCAAGCTAAGGTCAGGCATTCATAATTAAGAATAAGCCTCTGTGTGTGATTTATTTGGAAACTGGGTGGTGGGCCCCCCAAAAGAGCAAAAACACCACCAACAATTTCCATCTTACAAATGAGGAATTTTAAGCAACTTGTTGGAGGGCACATGGTGGTAGTGGCAGAGAGGCACTCTCAACCAACATAAACCATTTCAAAGCCTGTATTCCTCCCTATTGTGTTTTAGAGCTGTAGACTGCCTCTCCCTATCTACCATAGCTTCAGTTGCCCCCAAATCCTCTCTTTGACCAAGGACACTTCAACTGCCTTTTCAATTTCATTGGCAAACACAACTGTAGTGAGTCTTTCTCTATCCCTCCATCCAGCTGTTAAATAACCACATGGAGACTTGTTATTAATTATGAAAGCTCGGCCAATAGCTTAGACTTGTTTCTAACTAGCTCTTATATCTTAAATTAACCAATTTCTATTAATTTGCATGCTGTCACGTGGATCATGGCTTGTTACCGTCATCTGCTCATGTCATGCTTCCTCCAAGTCTCCTTGAAACCCCACCCTTCTCCTTCCCAGCAACCTCTCTGCCTGAAAATCTTGCCTAGCTATTGGTCTTTCAGCTTTTTATTAAACCAGTCCAAGTGATACATTTTCATAGTGTACAAAAAGATTATTCCACATTTCCCCCTTTTTGTCTAAATAAAAAGGAAGTGTTTTAACTCTAACCTAGTAAAAACTATATACAATAAGAACAATTATCAGGTATGAATTACATTTACAATGTCCAGTCCCATTTGCATTTAGCAAATTCAAAGAAAATGCTCCATTAACTATCATCTCTTAATGGGTCTAGAGTTTTATAACTATTACTTTTTATCATGACTAAAGAAAACACTAGCTATTTAGTCTTCAACCCCATCAAAGACCCAAGAAGGATATGATATTACCTAAGTAAACAGGAATTGCAGAGTAAGCAACTTATAAAACTATAAGAAAATGACAAAGACAAATGGCTACCTGAACAGTCACGCAAGGTTCCTCTGTAATGTTGAAGCATCAATCTCCAGCCTACATGCCTAGAATGTCTGACAGACTTTTCTGTGAAGCAGGAAATTTTGAAAGACTGTCCTACCCTGTCTTGACAAAGTTTGGCAGTCACTTTATTTTGTGTCCTGCTTGTCCAGGTTGGACAGCATACTGTCAGCAGTTGAGGGCAAGGGTAGTTTCTAGCCCAAATGGCCAGCTTTTGCTACAAAGAAAACAAACTCCATATGGAGGTTCTTCGATACCCATCATCCTTTTTTGAAGTAGATTGGTGTTGCCAAGAGCAGACTTGTCTCACTGTCATGAAAAGCGTTGTGTTATTAAAACATTTTAAATGCCATAGTCTGTAGGTCTTTGAAGTATTTGAGGATCACCTATCTATCTAAAATATATCTCTATATAACCCTTGAAACATACCTAACATTACTATAAGTTTAATTGTTATAGATGACTAACTATTAACCTATATTTCTTTATTATCCTAAATATCTTTCAAGGACTAAAACTTTACATTACATTTTTTTTGAGTGTTGTGCCTATGTCATGCAGTACTGTGCTTAATTTCTTTCTTTTCTTTTTCTTTTTTTTTCTTCTTCTTTTTTTTTTTTTTTTTTTTTTTTGGTGTTTTGAGACAAGGTTTTTCTCTGTAGCTCTGCTGTCCTGGAACCTGCTATGTAGACCATGCTGGTCTCAAACTCATAGAGATTCTCCTGCCTCTGCCTCTTTACCTTACATTTTTAAATGATCTGCATAGGTACAATATCTTAAACAAAAATAGAAACATAGTATAGAGCCAGGCGGTGGTGGTGGTGCACACCTTTAATCCCAGCACTCAGGAGGCAGAGCCAGGCGGATCTCTGAGTTTGAGGCCAGCCTCGTCTACAGAGTGAGATCCAGGACAGGCACCAAAACTACACAGAGAAACCTTGCCTCAAAAAAAAAAAAAAAATAGAGTATTAAAAAAAAAACCTTAAATTTGTGTCAATATACAAAAATACATTACACAAGAGTAGAAACATATACAGTATAACAAAAAATAATTTTAAATTTGTATCAATATATAAAAGTCCTTATTGTAAAATATTTGAGATTAGTAGTTGTTTTTGTTAGTTTAAAAGTAGATTCAATAATCTACCCTTTTATCCTATCATTTCTATATTCACCTTTTCCTTTTCAGAACAAGACCACTGAATCTAATTTCCTTTGTTTAGGATCCTGACTATGACCAATAACAACTTGTGACCTACCACCCTAAACGATGACAAACATCCATAACCCACTGAATGACCAAAAACCACACATCCCATCTTTTGGGAATGTGGGTGTTGTGTTCTCTAGACTGTTTCCTATTGTCTGGGGGGCACTGACATCTTTGGAAATCCTGAGAAAATTAGGATAATGGTCAAGTCCTGGCTAGAATAGTCTGTGAGGCTGGACCATCTTAGCCAGCATCCTTGAAGCTATTCCGGATGTAGAACTCTGAGGAAACTGCAACAGAGGCTTTCTGAGAGGCTGGATCACCTGGGCCACCTATTTTCATTGGTGTCTGGTCCCCTTGAAAATACATAAACTTTCAAAGATAACATACATATCTGCATTAACATTATGGATGGAATAACACATTAACAGTATGGACTGTGTGTTGTACACAAGGCAGCCAAAGACAATTTTTTTTGTTTTATGTTTGAGCAGGTAAAATATATGTCATCTGTCTTGTAGTTTTTTTTTTTATATTTGTAGCCAGGATTTTCAGGGGGTCTCCCCCAATCAAATCTGACCTTTATCAATGTTGAATGAACCCACAGTCTTTCATTTTCTGTGGAAACAAAAGCATAACCCTCTTCCCCAACATAGCATAGTTTTTGGCATCCATTTTGAAATTAAGACATTTTTAAAAAATATAGGTTGGTTTAATTTAGTATTTTTTTATAATCCAATGTCTCTCAGCAGCTATTGTTTGCTCATTAGCAATCAAAAACTTTAAAATCAATACAATACCATACAGGATCCAGCCATTCTGTGTATTTTCTATCTTTACATGGCTTATCCTTTTTATATTATTTTATTTTTTCTATAAAGATTTTATCTTATTTATAAACTGTTTTTTCTATGACTATCTATACCTATTTTCTTTTATAATTCTATGCATATTTTCTTTTTTTTAGACAGGGTTTCTCTGTGTAGTTTTGCGCCTTTCCTGGACATTTTTTTAAATACACCATAACCTACTTAGAGGTATTTTTCCTGTCTGGATCTGCTTTACTGCATATCGTAACCTTTTCTGTCTGCATGAGCAAAACTTAAACTGCCTGCAGCTTTGTTTTATGGCGCACTGGCGGCTCAAGCCTGTAGGCTATAGCTCTGTACAGCGGCCCACATGAGTGACTGCAGGACTAGGAAGCCACGTTTGGCTCTGTTTTTTTGTGTTTGGAACCTTTTTTAAAGCTTTCTCGGGTCTTATGTGGAAATACATGTCCCCACATTGGATGCCATTTGTAGTCGGTATATTTTGTGGAACCATCAGCTCCCAAATAATGACATGGAAAACTATTATTAATTATGAAAGCTCAATTGATAGCTTAGGCTTGTTTCTAACTAGCTCTTATAACATAAATTAACCCATTTCTAATAATTTACTTGCTGCCATGTGTCTCATGGCTTGTTATCTCATCTCCTACATCTCCTGTTTCCTCTGTGTCTCCTTGCGACTCCTCCCTTCTCCTTTCCAGTGCTCTCTCTGTCCTGAAAACCTGCCTCGCTATTGGCTGTTCAGCTTTTTATTAAACCAATCTGAGTGACATATCTTCACAGTGTATAAAAAGATTATTCCGCAACACTAGCCTGCCCAGACATAACCAAAAATGACCACTAAAGCTAGAAAACCCATGACCAAAATTGAGCTAAAGATCTTCTCATGTGTCTAGCACCGGGATCTCAGTAACTAGCTCCTTTGTTCTCTCTGACTTGCATTCTTCAGCATGGCCCTCTTCTCTTCTTTAATCTTTTCCTTTCTCTTTTCAGTCTCAGTACACAGCCCAGGGTGGCCTGGAACTCACTATGTAGTTTGGGCTGTCTGAAAACTCACAGTCCTCCTGCCTCACCTTCCCGAGCACTGGAATTACAAGTATGAATCATCGTGCCTGGCTCTAATGCTTTGTTGAGTCCTTCCTGGTTCTGCCTCCATTTCCATTCTCCGTCTACATTACTGCAAGAGCCGCATGAAGTTTCCACTCTGGCATCCTTCCATTCTGGTCCTCACCATGACAGACTCTTCAATCTCTCTCTTGCTTAGATGACTTCTGATTACTCTTCAGAGAATAGTCAATATTTCTGCTGTGGTTTACAGGTTGTATTATGTTCTCCTGCATTTATGCAGCAACCTGTAGTTTTGCTTCTCTGCATCTGCCACACCTATGATTAATCCTTGCATTAATTTTTCTTATCTGTTTGAGATTGAGTCTGGACTTGGAATTCTAGTCTACACTCTGTGCTGACTGGAACAAGAGGTCTGTGTCTGCGACAGTCTTGGTTGTAAATCTTTGTTTATGTGTCTGTGTCATGCATTGAACTCTGTGTTCCTTTGAAAGGAACTGGGCTAGAAACCAAGTCAGTCTGACCTCAGAACCTAAATTTCCTAATTCCTACAGCAGGACATGAAATAGGAAAATAATTGTGTCGATGAGGAAACTGAAGCCTGGAGAGGTGAAGTGACTTTTTCAACATCTCACAGAGCTAGAGCAAAACCTCTGGCTTCCTTGACTTCTGGAATCTGTGAAGTGTCTGAACTCCGTCCCAACAGGATTCGGAGGGAGGCCACACCAGAAACTGCTGCCTGGAGACAGGCTGTACAGCCCCTCCCCGTCTTTTGGCTGCCTCTCTATCCTGTGCAACTTTTCACTGCCTATCCACATCCTATTTGTTAAGATGAGATCTACAGGGCTGGGAGGCTGACTCATCGGTTAAGACTGGTTCTGCTCTTCCAGATGACCAGATAGATATCAGTTCCCAGAAGTCACATCAGGTAGCTCACAACCACTTGTAACTTCTGCTTCAGGGGATCTGATACCCTCTTCTTGACTTCATGAGGTACCTGCATGCACATGCATGCACACGTGTATACACACACACACACACACACACACACACACACACACACACACACCCCTTTTTTTATAAATAAGATCTGTTAAAACCCTATTTCTGGGGCTGGAGAGATGGTTCAGTGGTTCAAAGCACTGATTACTCTTCCAGAGAACTCGAGTTCAATTCCCAGCACCCATATGACAGCTCACACCTGTCTGTAACTCCAGTTCCAGGGGATCTGACACCCACGGCAAAACACCAATGCACATAAAATAAAAATAAATAAATTAAAAAAAACCTATTTCCACATTAGTGTTTAGTTCCAACCTCCTAAATCATGGCATTACCCTTCTTAGGGTTCTTAATTAGGAAAAAAAGACAAAGAGAAAAAAAATCCACAGTGATACTTAACTGCTAAACCATCACCAGCCCTCTCCTAGTCCCATGATTTATAAAGCAGTGCTCACATACATTTTAGAACGTATTTGTCTTTATTAACAAGACTCACAGCTACCTATTTAGATACACAGCATATCCTTATGGGACAGTTGAAGAAACTAAGACTTACAGAAGCCAGATGACTTGCTGACGGTCCCTGGGGTGGAGAGGCAAGTCCAAGTCCTCTAATTTAGATTCCATATCCCTTTAGTATAATTATTATTTCTTTTTATCTTTTAGAATGAAACCCAGTAAACCAGTTACAGCAACACTTGAGTTTCTAGTTCCTAGTACTCCAGCAGCTGATGACATGGGAAGGCTGGGAGGCTGGAGGTCCAAGCCAGCCTGAGTTTCATACCTCCATCTCAAAATAAAGTAAAATAAAAACTTTTAAAAGAAAAGAATATTAGGAGTTAGAGAGATGGCTCTGTAGTTAAGAGCACTGACTGTTCTCCCACAGGATCCAGTTTCAAACCTGAGCACTACATGAAACCTTCTATAACTCCAATCTCGGGGCCCTCTTCTGGCTTCCATGGGCACCAGGCATACACATGGGGTAGATATAGATGCAGATAACACACCCATACAGATAAAATAAATAAAAATTAAATTAAAAATTAAATGTTATGAAATGCCTACAACACCTTGGGTGGAGAGGAGAGTCGAAGCCTGTGAGGGATTCCAAGGGCTCCTGAGCCTGCAGCATACATTTGCGCCCAGCTGCCCTAGTTGCCACTTAGCCCTGGCCACGGCCTGGTAGACTGGCTGCTGGACCTCACCTGCCATCCCTGCTTTTTTCTGTGAGCTGCAGGTTAATCAGAGGGTTCCTAGGCACAAGTGCAATCCATGTGGATTTCCTTAGAAAATAAGACTGAAGCAGAGGGGAGACCACTTTCTCTCCCTGACTGTTTAATTACACAAACAAAAAAAAAAATATTCATGGCAGAAAAACAGAAAAAGCAGAGAAGTATTAATTTTTTTCTTCTACTCATTCTTGCCCCCTAAGCAAAGAACAATAAATTATCACATTAGTGTCTGTCCCCACAGTATTTGTTACATCTCTACACAAAAATACATACATATATACATGCATGCATAAAAATTTAAAAGGACTGCATTGTAAATATTATTTTGTCCTGTTCTTTCTTTTTTATTTTTGCTGGGTGTATTTATTTTTTTGTGAATTATTTTTATTTTTGTTTTTGTTTTTTTGAGACAGAGTTTCTCTGTGTAATTGTTCTGGCTGTCCTGGAACTCACTCTGTAGACCAGGCTGACCTCGAACTCACAGAGATCCACCTGCCTCTGCCTCCCGTGTGCTGGGATTAAAGGTGTGTGTGCCACCACCACCCGGCATTGTGGGATTTTTTGATTAGCAGTAAATCACAAACATTTTTCAAGGCAGACAATTAGTAGATATCCCAGTATACAAATCTACCGTGGTTTATTTAGCCAATACTCTATTTGACATTTAAATGGCACCCCTCTCTCTCAGTGTGTTTTTAAATTTTCAGTTCATTTTTTTATGAATATGGCTGTTTTACCACACAGTGTCTGTCTGTGCACCATGTGCATGCAGTGCCCGAAGAGGCCAGAAGAAGGTGTCGATCTCCAGGGCCTGGAGTTACAGATGGTTGTGAGCTGCCATATGGGTGCAGGGAATGGAACCCCAGTCCTTGGGAAGAGCAGCCAGTGCTCTTGACGGCTGAGCTCTCCCTCTAGTTCCTGCTGTAGTGTTTTGATGTGAGCTCAGAAACTCAAATCTTCATTCATAACCTCTGATTATAATCTTAACTTAAATTTTGGGGGGCTGTGGCTTGTGTCAAGTTGACAAAACTCTTACTGACACACAGGGCCTCCTATTTACTAGGCAATCACTCTACCACTGAGCCGAACCTCCAACCGGCCTTTTATTTTGCCACAGGGTCTTACTAAGTTGCCCAGGCTAGCCCTGAAGCTCACTCGGTATAGACTCAGCCCAGGCAGGAGTTGCACCTATGATCTTTTTGCCTCAGCCTCCAGAGTAGCTAGGATTCAGGCCTAGCTTAACCCCCATTCTCAGTTTAGCCAGACTGACTCAGTTTCCACGAGCTATTCCAAACAGAGCTCCCATCAAGACAAGGTTTCTGCAACTTCTCCGTAGGCTAAGCATGTGTTCTGTCACGGTCTCCACCCCCCAACCCCGGGAGAGTGGTTTAATAATGCTCCTGGCTCTCCTCTTCCTTGCTTGCATCCAAAGGAAGAGGCTGCAAAGGTGTTTGCTCTTCTGGCCTCCATTTACAGATAGGTCCAATTGTACAATTTCTAGTTGTGAGAGGCTGGGGAGATGGCTCAGCCCATCAGTAAGGCCCCAGTACTGTTGTGGGCAGGGGCAGGAGGCTTCTGGAGCTTTTGTGTGGAAAGTAACAGATGAAGGCACACGACGTTGACCTTTGGCCTCTACACACAGCTACTCATATGTGCATGTCTACCTGTGTACAGACAAACACACATAGACGCACACACACCTAAACGTATACATCCATTCTAGTTAAGTGAGGTGTAAGTCTGTGTATAGTGTGATGTTTGAGGATAATAAAAACAAAAAACAGACCCAAAAGGCATTCTCTCTGTCACCTTTCTACCTTGCATACTGCTGTCCTGACTGGAACTTCAGCAGCCATTTTGAGAATATGAGTAAAAGGCCATGAGAATCAAGGTCTGCAGCTACCCACCTCTCCAGGTCTCATTACATGAAAAAAGAACCTCCATTAAAAAGCTAATAACTTGACATGATAGTGTAGCCCTCTGATCTCAGCACTTGGGAGACCGAGGCAGGAGATTCATGAGTTTGAGGCCCCCTTGGTGTTGTGGTTTGAGGTGAACTGGTCCTGATAGGCTAGCGTGTTTGAACATTTGGTCTTCAGCTGTTTGGGAAGGTGGCAGAACCTTTAGGAGATGGACTTTGTCTGGAGGAAGTGGGCCTCTGGGGGTGGGCCTTGAGGCTTCCTGACTTCCCATGCAGTGTGACCAGCCAGCTCCCTGCTCAGGCTGCTCTGCCTTCCCGGCCTCTTGTCAAGCCTTCCCCTCCGTCTCCCAGGACTACAAGCTCCGATAAACACTTTTCCTTTACGTTGCTTTGTTGAGGCATTTTATCATAGTAACAGAAAAGTAACGTATGGAGCTACAAACCAAGACCCTGTTTTGGAAAAAAAAAAAAAAAATTGAAAAAAAAAATACAGCAGGCAATGGTGGTACACGTCTTTAATGCTAGCACTCAGAAGGCCAAGGCTGGTAGTTCCCTGCTATTTTCAAGCCAGTCTGGTCTACATAGCGAGTTCTAGGCCTGCTAGGGATACATAATTAAATCATGTCAGAAAAATTAAAATAAAAAAAATTACAATGTCAATTAGATGAATTCCTTGCATCTAAAATCTCTTTAGGAAAAACCCCAAAGAAGAAAAAAATAAGTATATATATATAAAACAAAAAACAAAAAACTAAAGAAACAAAAAACCTAAAATTATTGAAATTATTTTTTTTGTTTGTTTTTTTTGCTTTTGAGACAGGGTTTCTCTGCATAGCCCTGGCTGTCCTGGAACTTACTCTGTAGAACAGGCTAGCCTCTAAGTCAGAGATCTGCCTGCCTCTGTCTCCCGAGTGTTGGGATTAAATGCGTGTGCCACCACGCCCAGAACTAAAACTCTATATAGAGATTCTAGGCCAGCCCAGGCTACATACTATTTGGTCCCACAATACTTGTAATAATTGATTTACTTCTTTAATGTTTATGCAGCCGAGACTGACGCTGGGGTCTTGTGCATGCTGAGCCCACACTTTACCCCTTCCTGCATTACAGCCCTGAGTCATTCACACCACCTTTCAGTTTTAGTGCTCAAGACTTGCGATTTGGGGGCCCTCCACAAACGTGTGTAGATACGGCAGGTAGATCCCATCTCCAGTTGCAAAGCAAAGACCTGGATTCTTTAGCTCCGCCTCCTGCTCCTTGGGATAGCGGGGTTTTCTCAGTCAGCCTTCTTTCCTACGGTTTTAGATTAGAAGCCTGTGACAGTTGTGGATTTGACTGAAGGTCAGCTGCAGGGCCCCATGCCTGTTCCTGTCCTGTGACCTGTGTGTGGTTCCAGCCAGGTGGCCTCCAGGAATTTTCTGTTTCCTCAATGTTTTCAGACCCAGGTTCTCTGGTCTTCGAGCCTCAGCTACTTTCAGGGCATACGCTTTTTGCTTCAGGCGGTCAAGGCTTCCTCCCGGGGGTTGTCCTAGCTGTTACACACCCTGCCAGCCGTTCCACGGCAGCTCTGCTGCGTTTCTGGAATTGCAAAGAGCTTATTTTAAAAATTTGCTGCCCTAGGAATGAAACCCCTTGGAATGAAATTAAGGAGCAAGGTACAAATAGTTTAAAGCTTCTTGATAATTATTGCCAAACAGCATTCTGAAAATGTTGTGTAACGTTACCTAACCACGAGCATTGGGTAGTATTGTTCTGCTCTTTGCTCATCTGATGGCACGGATGGCCAGTATTGATATCTTAATTGTTCACACGTTTGAAACAAACAAACAAACAAACAAACAAAAAGACGTTTCCTTGTGTTGTCTTACACAGTTGTTTATTTGAGCTCTAATTTCTCTTCTTTTGATATGAATTTTGCATAACTTAGATATTCTTTCTCCGAATGCTTGCTGCAAACATTTTCCCTGATCTATTTTTTCTTTTTGTCTTCGAACTTTTCCCTGTAATGAGATCTGTTCTTCTTCTCCTTTGTGATCGCTTCTTTTGCGTCCATGTTCTCAAATATACCATTACTCCCAAGATCTGATAGTGAATTCAATTTCCTGCCAGTTTTTCTGTGATTTGGCTTTTCACACAGTTAACTCTTTACTCTGACTGATCTCTGCATTTGAGAGCAGCATAAGTATCTGATTCTAAATTATTGCACTGGTGTAGTCGTGTGGGGGTGTGACTAATCCAGGCTTCTGGGCATTTTGTTCTTTTGTTTTGCTTTGCTTTGGGTTTTAGTAAGAGGGAAAATTTCCAGGGAGCCCAGGCCTTGTTGTTGAGGGAAATATGAGTAAAATGAAGAAAGAACTTTATACAGTTGAGATAGAAACGGGTTGGGGGGTGGGGTGGGGAGAAAGAGCTGAAACAGAGACAAAGAGAAGTGAAATCAAAGAACGGGGCTCCTGGAAGGAACAGCGGTGGTGGTCGTGAAGGCGGTGGTGGTGAAGGCCGTCACATTGCCCTTCTATTCCCATCTTTCACAGTTCCGCCCATCCCTGGATACTGTATCAAATTCCTCAGCACACCCATTGTCTCCAGGTCTGTGTGATCTCAGGAACAAAGAGGAAAATCTCTTTCCTATCCTTGGCAGCCTCCCTGGTCTAGTTCTGGCCATAGGGTCCCTGACGGAGAAACTTGTGAGGGCACTTCTCTCTGAGGTAAGAGTGGAGGCTATCCAGTCTGCCTATCACTGCCTGACCGGGAAGCCCCATTCTTCCATCCAAGTCATCTCCAGTCTTAGTCTCCCTCTGAGCCTCCTGAGGGCTCCAGCCAGCACCCTTCTACTCCAGTGCCTGTTGCTATTGTTGGGGGATGTGGTTTGGGGTTTGCAAAGTGGAGAATCGTTTACTGAACACTTATTGTAAGTAAGCCACTGGATAAGGTCCTCAGTATAGTTAACATTTGCTTGATCCTCACAATGGCCTTTTGAAACATTGTCCTTATCGAGGGGTTAAGGAACTACCCCGAAAGAAAAGGCAGAGCTGGGATTAGAATCCTTGTCCTATCTACCAAATCTTACAGTTCTTTCCTCTCTATCAAGATACTGGACTTAGCCGGGCGGTGGTGGCGCACGCCTTTAATCCCAGCACTCGGGAGGCAGAGCCAGGCGGATCTCTGTGAGTTCGAGGCCAGCCTGGTCTCCAAAGCGAGTTCCAGGAAAGGCGCAAAGCTACACAGAGAAACCCTGTCTCGAAAAACCAAAAAAAAAAAAAAAAAAAAAAAAGATACTGGACTTAGAGCTGAGGGTTGGCTCAGTGGTAGAGTGCCTACCCAGCATGCTTAGGGCTCTGCAGCATGGAGGAGGAGGAGGAGGAGGAGGAGGAAGGAGGAGGAGGAGGAGGAGGAGGAGGAGGAGGAGGAGGAAGAGGAGGAGAAGAAGGAAGAGGAGGAGGAGGAAGAGAAGGGTCTCATGCTTTTCTGCTGGATCAAACTGCTTTTGTCTTGGTCTTGGTCTTTTTGGAGGGCATGGGGCCTAAGTTACCAAGACACACCTTGAACTTGTGGTACTTCTGCCTCAGCCTCCTAAGCAGCTGCAGATACAGGCCTACACAACCAGGCCCAGCCCAAACTGCCTTTTGAAAAACCTTTCATTAGGGTTGGTAAGATAACTCAGAGGGTAGAGGTAAAGGGCTGCCAGACCTCACGACCTGAGTTTGATCCCCAGGACCATGGTGGAACAAGGAGAGAATTAACCCCTGGAAGTTGGAAGTTGTCCTCTGATGTCTGTATACATGCTGTGACACACACACACACACACACACACACA
The DNA here is from genome assembly GCF_007827085.1 of Peromyscus californicus insignis. NCBI lineage: Eukaryota > Metazoa > Chordata > Mammalia > Rodentia > Cricetidae > Peromyscus > Peromyscus californicus. The sequence continues at coordinate 89,457,332 of NW_026294562.1, forward strand.
CACACACACACACACACACACACACAAAGATAATGATGATGATGATGATGATGATAATGATAGTAATAATAATACAAACCAGGTATGTAGTGGTATATGCCTATAGTCCTAACTACTCAGGTGAAGCAGAGGATTGCCTAACTTGAGTTTGAGACCAGCCTGAGCTATATAGCAAGACCTTATCTTAAAAATGAAGAGGGAAGGGCAGTGGTTAAGGGCATATACTGCTCTTGCAGCCGACCTGAATTTGATTGCTGGTGCCCTTGTTGGGTGTCTCATAACTGCTTATAATGCCAGCTTCAGAGAATCTGATGCCTCTGACCTCCCTGGACAACTACACTCATGTGCAATTATTCACATACATAGACCCAGTTAAAAATAAAACAAATCTTTAAAAATAAGGGCAGAAAGCTAGGTACAGTGGTGCTGTTCCAGAAATCCCAATGCACAGGAGCCCAAGGCATGAGGATATGACAGCCTGAGCTAGATAGTGAGTTCAAGGCTCACCTGGACTAAGAGTGGGACCCCATCTCAAAATAACAAGACAACAAAGACAAAGTGTATGGCTGGGTAGAGGAAACTTATATTTTATAAGTGGGATGAAACAGAACAGCCAGTTAACCTTAACGTATGTCTCTTATTCTACAAGCGAAGGCCTGGGGGTATCTCCTACTGTTTGGGGCCCCATCAGTATCAGGCTGCCGTTCTTTTCACAGTACCTCCTGTTTGGTATCTATCCCTTGCTCACTTTCAGTCCAGACGCCTCCGGTAGGACTGGCCCCACCCCTCCAGGTGCTGCTGGAGAACTTTTCAGAAAGTGGTGGCTCAAGTCCCACCAAAAGCATATCGAGGGGGTTCTTGGTTCTGGCACGATGGGGCTCAAGTGTGGCCCATCAAAGACATTCAAGTCTGGCTTTGAGTGTGTATACATGTACTTATTTTGCTGTTTTTCTTGTTGTTTTTGAGTAGTATGGGAGGGAACAGTTGAGAGAGGGGATCTCCCCTTCTGCCAGAAACTGCCTAGAACAAGTATCAACAGGCAAAAGGAAAAGTGGCCCCAGAGCACCCTGGGGGACAGAAATGTCAAGTTTTAGGTGTTGTTCTTAAGTCTGAAACTCCAGGGGTAGAACCCAGCAGGCGATCTGATTCATACCGAAAGGTGGGAAAGACTGGCTGAGGAGAAAGGTGTGAGAGGAGTCAGGTTGTCTCAGACTACAGACCTACAGATCCCAGAGACCTGGTAGAGTTAGAAAGGAAGAGGCCTGGAAACACTCATGGAGTTCCTGACCTACTGCAGTGTGTCTGTCATTTTGCCACATGATAGATATTCATCAGGTGACTGGCAGAGAACTCCGGGCTGTCCTGTGCGCATGCGCACGCCCATACATACATACATACATACATACATACATACATACATACACACACACACACACACACACACACACACACACACACACACACATGCACACACAATGGGGCATCATGTGTGGATGTCACAGGACAGGCTCAGGTGTTAGTCCTGGCTTTCTACCTTGTTTGAGACAGGGTCTCTTTGTTGTTTTTTTCCATGGCACATGCCAGGCTGGCTGCCCACGAGCTTCTGGGAATTTGCTTTCTGTCTGCCATCTCCCCTGAAGGAGTGCTGGGATTACAGTTATCCATGCTCTATATCTTTTACTTTGGTTCTGAGGGTTTGCACTCAGGTTCTCACACTTGGGCAAGTGTTTTCACCCACTGAACCATCTCCTCGGCCCAAGACATCATATTTACATACCCTTCTGTGCATGGATTAAGTCTCACAAAACATGAGTCTTGAAGAAGTCTCATATTGTATCTGAAACACAGAAAGGAAAAGGACTTGGGGGCTGGGAGGAGAAGATGTGTCATGTTACAGGAGGGTAGTGCGTGATGTGTGGGGCAAAAAAGCTGTCTTGGTGTACAGGTGTGCCCTCAGGCAAAAAGCACAGGAGAAGAGTTCTCTGTTTTAAAGATTTGATGATTTATTTTATGTGTATGGATGTTTTGTCTGCATATATGTATTGTGCCATGCATATGTATGCCTGGTGCTGGTGGAAGCCAGAAGTAGCTTCAGATCTCCTACAACTGGAGTTACAGAGGGTTGTGAGCCACCATGTGGGTGCTGGAAACTGAACCCTGGTCCTTTGCAAGAGCAACGAGTGCTCTTAATGGCTTAGCCATCTCTCCAGCCCCAGGAGCTCTCTTCTTAATTCAGATCCTTCCCCCCAGTAGATTTCCTTTCTAGATGTAAATTTCTTTTACAAAACAGATTTGAAAGCTTCTCCCGTGTCTGCAGTTTCTCAGAATAACTAGCTTAAAATATGCCAATGGACTACTATATTTGGTGATGGCATATTCTGGTCTTCTGCAGTCATCTTTGGGGTGGCAAGTCCTGAGTCCCAGCATATTCTAGCACCCCATATCCCTATGCTCTCCGGATTGGAGAGCTGGAGAGTTTTGGGGAGCAAACCTTGTTTGTTCTCTACTGCTGCACCTTCAGGAGGCAGACAGCCTATCCCAAGGCCCCTGGGGCACAGGATGGCTGATTTCAATCACAAAGCATTTCCTTTCAGTTCTGTCCTGAAACAATGTCATTCTGTGGGGACAGTGCATTTAGAAGAGCCTCCCAGGAACTGCCTACCTTACTGTGTTTCCAGTTCCTTCAGCTAACCTAAATCCAAACAGAGGCTCCTGGGGCTCTGCCCTAGGTCGTGGAAGCTAGAGGCATCAGCCTGTCATGTGAAGGAAGAAAGGTCTTCCCTCCTCTTCATTACGTTATTTGCTCTTTTCTGAGTTCACACATCTTTAAAGAAGCCACAGTCACAGATGTGTAAAAGGGTGTGAATACAACAAGCATCTGTTAAAGCTATAAAACCTAAGCCTAGGTGTTCCAGCCAGCTCAATTGTCAGGGCTCAGTCCCTGAGGGCTGCAGACGCGCCTCTCCATAGAAATCTGTGACAAAGAGACAAAGGGACCAACACAATTCTGCCTCAGGGACGGAGGCTCTCAGTTATATTCTGGGCCAGCAAGATAGCTCAGCCAGTTAAACTCTTGCAGTGCAAGACTGATGACCTGGGTTCAATCCCTCAGGCCCATGTAGAGGAGGAGGAGAGACCAGATTTCACAGAGTAGTTCTCTGACCTCCACATGAGTACAGTGGCAGGGGTGCATCCCCCTCATACACACAGATACACAACAATAATAAATAAAATAAGGTTTTAAAAATGTATATATTTCCAAAAACAACAAAACAAACAAACAAAAAACACAGCCAGGCAGTGGCGGCACACACCTTTAATCGCAGCACTCCAGATGGAGAGGCAGAAAGATCTCCGAGTTCAAGGCCAACCTGATCTATATAGTAAGTTCCAGGACACACCAGGGCTACACAGAGAAACTCTTGTCTCAAAAACAAACAACAAAACAATAACAATATATAGTTCCCATATATTGAACTTCATCCTTAGTTTTCCCAGACTGGCTAATTCTCCTTTCTAAGAACAGCAATTGCATGGGATTTTTGCTTGCTTTTATTTTTTTGGTGGTTTTTTGAGATATGGTTTCTCTGTATAGTCCTGGCTGTCCAAGAACTTGCTGTGTAGACCAGGCTGGCCTTGAACTCAGAGGTTTGCCTGTCTTGGCCTCTTGAGTGCTGGGAGTAAAGGTGTGTGCCACCCACCATGTGTGGCCAATCATGTGTTCTTAATGGCCATTTGATAGATGTATAGTTTGGCTCCTACTTTAGATGCATGCTTAAAAATTGTTCAAAAGCATAACCATTGTGACTGCATTATGTCAGAAATACGTATGCACACATCTGTGTCTCTTCACAATGCCAGAATTGATTGAGTTACAATACATTTATAAGCCACATAGTTATCAAATGATCTCAATTTCCCTGGATCGCTGGCTGTTAGCTGTCACTGGTTCTTTTATTAAGATCTTAATTATGACTATTAATTCTCAGATCATACATTAGTGTGTGTGTGTGTGTGTGTGTGTGTGTGTGTGTGTGTAACAGAATGGCTGCAAAAGGATTAAAGAGGCTGCAGAGTATGAGAGGCCCTACAGAAGACAGAGGCCAAGAGCTGGCAGATTTGGGGAGCCACTGTGGTGGTTAGGTATTAGTGAACCCCATTGCAGGGCGGCTGGGGGTGCACAGAGCTAATCTGGAAGCTGCTACAAGACAAGTCAATGGGCCAGTTCCTGACAGAGCTGGATGACAATGTGAGTAGGCCAAGTAGTGGGGACTGCCCTGAGCTGAAGCCCTGGTGACAACCGGGAGTTCTCTGTCAGTCACTTGATGCATACTTATCATGTGGCAAAATGACAGACCAGCAGGGCCACCTCCAAGCCATCACTATATGGCCCTCCTTTCATTGGATCAAGTAAGATTGTTGCATCCTTTGTTGGTTTGGTGTGTTCAATGCAAGGGTCTGATTTTCTGATATGACTTTAATATGTCCATGTACCTACATGTACTCAAGTCTATTCCAGTAAGTCCTTAAGTGGTTCCCTTGCATGAATAAGTTATTTATCAGACTGTGCCTCATGGTTCATGCTGGGCAGGTCACCACCTGTATCTGTGTGCACATAGGATGCAGAGTCATCCTGCCTCTGTGTATGCAAGATGGAACTGAAGATTGCTTTGTAAAATGGAGTCACCAGGGTAAGGCACAGCCTGAAGTCACTGATCCACACACTAGGGAGCAACTTAGAGCAGGGCACAACATGAACTCTATAATACAGATCACGTGCACGAACGTGTATACACACACACACACACACACACACACACACACACCCTACCTCTACATAAAATAAAATACAATAATTTTTTTTTAAAAGAACAGGGTTTCTTTGTGTAGCCCTTGCTGTCCTGGAATTCAGAGATCTGCCTCTGCCTCCTGGGTGCTGGGATTAAAGGTGTGCATTACTACTGCCCAGCTAAAAAAGTCAAAATTTTAAAAATAAAAGCCAGATGTGGCGGTACATGCTTGGATTCTCACCATTTGGAAGGCTAAGACAAAAACCATGAGTCAAGACCAGTTTGAACAACACAGTGGGACAAAAAGACAGCTAGGCAGTGGTGACACATGCCTGTAATTTCAGCACTCCACAGGCAGGTGAATCCCTGTGAGTTTGAGGCCAGCCTGGTCTACAGAGTGAGTTGTAGGACAGCCAGGACTACACAGAGAAACCCTGTCTCAAAAAAAGAAAAAAAAAAAGATGCATATTGATTCTACTTGCATGAAATGTCTAGAATCAAAAATTTGTAGACATAGAAATAAATTAAAGCTGGATATAATGGCACACACCTCTAATTCTAGTAATTGAGAGATGGAGGCAGGAGGATGGTGCGTTTGAAGCTATCTTGAGCTACATAGCAAGATCTAGTCTAAAAACATGGATTATCAGGGGCTAAAGGTAAAAGAGAATGGGAGGTTTTCTTTTAAAAATTAAAGGCAATTAAATTGGATAAAGGCTTTTTTTGTTTGTATGTATGTTTTTAGACAGAGGACGAGGTTTGAAACAGTCTTACGTAACCCACACTGACTTAGAACTCTTTATGTAGCTGAGGATGGCCTTGAACTCCTGATGTTCCTCTCTCACCTCCTCCTAGGTACTGTGATTACAGCACATGCTACCATGTCCAGCTAAATTAGATGCTGTTTTAAGTGGCTAGCACAGTGCTAAGCCCTTGCTCTCTGGCCCAGGCTTACCTGGACCTCCCTGTATAGTGGAGACTGGAGCTCACGGATCCTCCTGCCTCAGTGGAGGCAAAGGCCAGGAGAAGATTTAGCTGTGGGAGAAATGATCAGAACGCTGAGATTACAGGTGTCTACCACCGTGCCCAGCTCACAGCTGGCCTCATAATTGTAAATTACTGCACATGCTGTTTGTATACTTCTCTATCTGCCCATTCGGGCTACTACAGCAAGAGACCTTAGGTTCTGCAACAGAAATTGATTTCTGGAGATTGGAAAGTCCAAGCTTAAGACCCCCCCAGGGAGCACTGTGCCTCATAAACTGTGACTCTGACCTCCTAGATGGAAGGAAGGGACAGACAGGCTCGCTAGTCTCTCCATAGGGCCGCTAACCCCATTCATGAGCCAGCATGCTCCTGCAGTGGGAGTCTGCTGCTTTTCCTATTTATCATGCAGCCCCTAGTTAGCTCATCGCCTCTTAAAAGACCTACAAGGAGGGCTCTAAGGGGTTAACGTTTCTCCAGGAAATCTCACTTTCCAGAGGATAAAGGGTCTCCCAGGAAAAGATGAATCTCAGGGCTCTGATCATTTTTCACAGCTAAATCTCCCCCTGGCCTTTGTTTCATCATTTCTATCAATTTTAACGCTGCTGCAGGCAAGGTGAGGGAAGCTGAGAATTTTTCTCTCCCCAGTTCTGGACAAAACTAGAAATAACCTCATTTCCTTTTGCAAACTCTTGTCCCCGGTTTTTTTTGGTAAGGTGTCGAGCAGCACACACCTCAGATTCCAGTAACACATCCAACTCACTGGAGATCAGATTTCAGCCTAAGAATCTGGGGCGGACATGCATTCAGATCAAGACTCCCATCCTCCGTTTTTGTTTCATTTTTTTCAATGTAAGTAGATCTCTGTCTCTGCCTGTCTGTCTGTCTGTCTGTCTAAATACATATACTGAGACAGGGTCTTGCTATGCTGCTCAGACTAGACTTGAACTTTAGGGATCAAGCTATTTCATACCAGCTTCCCAGGTAATTGTGACTACAGGCATATGTACCAGCCCGTAAAAACTGTTTTCTTCTTTCTCTCTCTCTCCCTTTCTCCCTCCCTCCCTCCCTCTCTCCCTTTCTTTCTTCCTTGTGTATGAGTGTTTTGCTTGCATGTATGTCTGTGCCCTGTGAGGTCAGAAGAGGCAGTTGGATCCCCTAGAACTGGAGTTATAAATGGTTGTTGTTAGATAGCAAACCCTGGACAAATGGCTGAGGTGCATGTCTAACACATCAGAGTGGACACTGGCTTCCAAGTTCTCCCAGCATCCCTCAGTCCCTACCCGTTACAGGGTCCTCCTTGCTGGCATACTCCAACACCTACCCTGAACTCTCCAGCTCAGGGACTGGGCTGCCCATCCCCCAGCTGCTCTTCCCTCTACAATCCAGCTGCTCCTTTTACCCTTTTCACCCTTCTGCCCCTTTGGTCTCCTGGTCTCTTGGCTCTCCCTCTCCCCTCCCCACACAAGGTTCAGTTCAGTCTGGCTATGTTCACTCTGGACCCTTCCAGATGCCTCCGGCTCTGCTCACCCTCATATCTCCTGTGCTCTTCCTTTTGTTTACAATAAACCTCCACTCCCCTCTTAGGAGAAGTCATGTCCTTCTTTTTAGTCCACTTTTTCATTCAGCTGTGACCCACCATGTGTGGCTGAGAACTGAACCCAGGTCCACTTGAAGGGAGGCCAGCGCTCTTAACTTCTGAGCCGTTTCTCCAGCCCGTAAGATCTGTTTTCAATGGACATGGAACACTCTGTATGATGGTTATTAATTTCACTGGTCTAGTCCCCTCCTCCTCTTTTTCTTCCCCCTCCTCTCTTTGAGAAAAGTACTCACTCTACCCAGACTGGCTTGAAATCACTATGTGCCCCCAACTGGACTCAAATTCATAGCAATCTTCCTCCTTCAGCCTTTTGAGTACTGGAATCACAAGCATGTGCCATTAAACTGAGCTTTGACCAAATTCTTGTTATTGGACATCTAGTTTTCAACTTTTAAAAATAATTTTGTGCCAGGCTGTCTTTGATTCCAGCATTCTGGAGGCAGAGGCAGGTAGATCAAGGCCAGCCTGATCTACAGAGCTAGTTCCAGGACAGCCAGAACCACACAGAGAAACCCTGTCTCGAAAAACGAAAAAAAAAATTCTTTTTCAAATGTGGTGTTGTTGGTTGGAGGTGTATCACAGAGTTAACACACTTGTTTAACATGTTCTAGGCAGGGGGGCAATAGTGGATGCTCTTTCTTAATCCTTCTCCCAGCCAAGTCCTGGAAGTGTGGTGCCATGTTGATCCTGGTCAACCTTCTGAGCTGCTTGCTTCTGAGGCAGTGTGCTGAAGAGACGTGCTTGAAATTGAGAGACAGAAACCTGAAGTCCAGTGTGTGGTGCTCCCCAGGCCCTGCCTTTCTGGGCCGTTGTCTCTCCTGTAACAGACCAGCTCTAGACAGAATGCTTGCTGGCAGTCTTTCCTGCTTGGAGGTTCTGTGAACCAGACCATCTTCTACTAAGTCAGGGGTTTCTCCATTGGATCCTGCCCTTCCTTCGAGCTGTATGTGCACACGCCTGAGCGTGTGTTTCAGTTTCTATTCTTAGCAGGGTGATCTTTAAACAAGGAATAGATTTGTGCTTCTGTCTCATCTCCGATGCACGCAGCTCCTGCTGGGCTGTTTCATGCTCAGCCATTCATTCACATAAAAAGCAATAGCCCATTAAGGAAATGAGAGGATGCTGCTCCTTCTCCTTCTATCCACCAGGACAAGGACTGCCTGACTCGGGGAAGCAGGGCCTGGCTCTTTTCTGTCACCAGGCCTGGGCTCTGTCTGACTCAGTGGTGGATGAGATCAGGGGAATCTTGCTGTCAGTACTTCCCTGCCCATTCCACCCTTAGATCATTTCTCTGGGATGGGTCAGGGCTGCTGTTTGGTCAGTAGTGGATTTTGATGGTAATGAGTAAGCAGCATTCCATTCCAGGGGGTAATTGTTTGTCCTGAAATAAAAATTGGACACTGATGTCCAACTGCTCCAAGAGGTGTCACAGTTTCTTAGAATCACTTTGGATATTTAAGTAAACAAATTCAAATTCCAGACTCCCAACCTCAGAGATTCTCACTCAGCAGATCTAGAGGTGGAACCTAGTTTCTTCATATTAAAAACACTAAAATGGGCTGGGTATGGTGGCACATACCTTTAATCCTAGCACTCTGAAGTCAGAGTTTGAAGCTAGCCTTGGTCTATATAGTGAGTTCTAGTCCAGCCAAGGCAACACAGTGAGACCCCGTCTCCAAACAGCTACAGCAGCAGCAACAACCCCCCTAAAACAGGCTGGAGGGATGCTCAGTAGTTAAGAGCTCATACTGCTCTTGTAGAGGACTGGAACATTCACATTTAGATAGCTCACAACTGCCTATAACTCCAGCATCAGAGAATCTAATGCCGTCTTCTGACCTCCTTGGACATCTGCACTCACATGCACATCTCCAGAGAGGCCTACTTCCTCTAGCAGGTCCCTCCTCTGAAACTTTCTATCATCACCTAATAATGCCATCAGATCATGATCTTATCAGTGAGTTCATCCATTTATTTGGCTGTAGGCCTCATGACCCAATCACCTCAAAAATTCTACCAGCTGGACCATGCTGTGGATATCGTTCTGTATAAATAAAACACTGATTGGCCAGTGGCCAGGCAGGAAGTATAGGCGGGACAAGGAGAGAGGAGAATTCAGGGAAGTGGAAGGCTGAGTCAGGGAGACACTGCTAGCCGCCACCATGACTAGCAGCATGTGAAGATGCCGGTAAGCTACAAGCCATGTGGCAAGGTATAGATTTATAGAAATGGATTAATTTAAGATGTAAGAACTAGATAGCTAGAAGCCTGAGCCATTAGGCCAAACAGTTTAAACAATATAAGTCTCTATGTTTACTTGATTGGGTCTGAGCGGCTGTGGGACTGGCAGGTAAGAGAGATTTGTCCTGACTGTGGGCCAGGCAGGAAAACTCTAGCTACAGGACCAGACCTTTAACAACACCTTTCTTTTTCTTTCTTTCTTTCTTTCTTTCTTTCTTTCTTTCTTTCTTTCTTTCTTTCTTTCTTTCTTTCTTTCTTTCTTTCTTTCTCTCTTTCTCTCTTTCTCTCTCTCTTTCCTTTCTTCCTTCTTCCTTCCTTCCTTCCTTCCTTCTTTCCTTTCTCTCTCTCTCTCTCTCTTTTGATTTGACAGCTGAGGGGCAGGGCACATCATATCTAAAATTAATTAATTAATTATTGTGTGTGTGTGTAGGTCCCCCACAAAAGAGGGCATTAACTTCCTTGGAGCTGGAGTTTCAGGTAGTTGTGAACACCCAATATAAGTGCTAGAAACCAAACTTGGATCCTCTAAAAGAACAGTAAGGCCTCCTAACCTCTGAGCCATCTCTCCAGCCCCCATAATACTGCTTTTAAAAACACTTTAGGGGCTGGCATATAGCTCAGCAGTAGAGTCCATGCTTTGAATGTGCAACCCCCAGCTTTAATGCACAGAAACAAGAAATAACAATTAAAACACTCTAAATGAGTAAACTCTGTTGAGTGAAACCATATTTCAATAAAGTCATTGTGACAAAACACTCAATGTCAAGGCCTTATGTGATCTGTAGAGGAAGTGTTTGCCAGGTATGATGGTACCTGGACTATATGAAATAATAGAGGAGTATACAAGTCTTCATGAGAATGACATAGAACTTTGAAAAGAAGATAAATATCTCAAAAGCCCTTCTCCTCATCCCCATACCTTCCAGAGAGAAATTCTGTGCCTACAGAGGCAATTTCTCTCCCGGCATCACCCAGAACATTATTAGCAGAGATTAGGATTAAGACATGGGTCTCCTGACTCAGCTCTGAGCACTTTGTCCCAAACCTGGCATTGCTCAGAGCCCCAGAGAACCCCATAGTACATAGACAGTGTGACACCCCCAGTCTTGAGCAGGCTCTCTACTGTGGCATTCAGGCTTGGACTGGATTGACTGGCTATATCCGGTTGTTAGAGAGATGTCAACAGACAGATGCAGGGCTGCATTTGGCCAGTAGGTATTCCTTGGCGCACAACTTATTGAAATACTTTTGATATTGTTTTTGTTTGGCTTCTTTCCTATATCTTTCTCTCCTTCCTTGCTACCAGCAGCTCACCTCAGGCCCAAAGTATTGGGGCCTTTGGGCTATGGACCGAAGACCTTTGAAACCATGAGCTAAAATCAACATGGCCTACTTCATTTTTTTTCCAGGTATTTTTTATTACAGTGATGTTAAGTTGACTAACACACATAGTAAGTGGTTTTCAGTATATATGCAAAGTTGTGCAATCAACATCCCCATCTAATTTCAGAACATTTCCATTGCCCAAAAAAGACACCCCACCCCACCCTTATCACTCACTGCTGCTTGGCAGCCACAGCCAACTTTTTGTCCCTAAATTTGCCTATCCTGGACTTTTCACAAAAAATGAAATCTGACAGCATGTGATCTTTTGTCTGTCTTCTTTCCCTAAGCATAATTTTAAGACTCAGTCATTGTAAAATATATTAGGTCTTCATTCCATTTTATTTTCAAATAACATTCTGCTGTATGAAAACAGCACATTTGTTCATCCACTTATGTACAGAAGGAGACAATTGGGTTGTTTCCTTTATTTTTTTTTTTTTTTGGTTTTTCGAGACAGGGTTTCTCTGTGTAGCTTTGTGCCTTTTCCTGGAACTCACTTGGTAGCCCAGGCTGGCCTCGAACTCACAGAGATCCGCCTGGCTCTGCCTCCCGAGTGCTGGGATTAAAGGCGTGCGCCACCACCGCCCGGCCTGTTTCCTTTATTTTGGTTCTTATAAATGACGCTGTTGTAAGTGATCATATACAAGTTTTTGTGTGGCTATATATTTTCTTTTCTTTTTAAGGCTTATTTATTTTTATTTTATGTGTGAGGTAGTTGGAATGAAAATGGCCCCCATAGGATCATAGGGAGTAGCATTATTTGAAAGGATTAGGACCTGTGGCTTTGTTGGAGTAGGCCATGTCTTGTTGGAGGAAGTGTGTCAGTGGGGTGGGCTTTGATGTTTCAGAAGCTCAAGCCAGCCCAGTGACTTTCTCTTCCTGCTGCCTGCCAATCCAGATATGGAACTCTCAGCTTCCTCTCTAGTACCATGTCTGCCTGTGTGCCACCATGCTTCCCACCATGATGACAACGGACTGAACCTCTGAAATGTAAGCCAGCCCTGATTAAATGTTCTCCTTTATAAGAGCTGCCGTTGTCATGGCGTCCCAGCAACAGAAACCCTAACTGAGACAATGAGTGTGAGTGTTTGCCTGCATATATGAATGTGCATCACAGGCAAGCAGTGCCCGAGGAAGCCAAAAGAGAGTGTCAGATCCCCTGGAACTGGAGTTTCAGATGTTTGTGAGCGCTGCCCTGTGGGTGCTGGGAACTGAACCCTGGTCCTCTGCAAGAGCAACAAGTGTTCTTAACTGCTGAGCCATCCCTCTAGGTCCCTTGCTTTTAATTTTTGTTTTGAGATAGGATCTTACCACTCAGCTCAAGTTGGCCTGGAACTTGCTATGGAGACCAGGCTGGACTCAGTCTCCCAGGGATCTGCCTGCCTCCCCAGTGCTGGAGGCTTATTCCACCACACCCAGCTTGTTTTGTCTGATTGATTTATTTATTTTGAGACAGTGTCTCACATAACCCAGACTGGCCTCAAACTCACTATGCAGCCAAAAATGAACTTAAACTCTTGATTCTTGTGCTTCTGGAGTGCTGGGATTATAGCATGCACTCACCATTCTGTAGCTGGATTTTCCAACTGACTCTGTCCTTGACTGGTTTGACTTCTTTCTGTCATCTAACTTTCCTGTAACTAGTTGAGTATGGTAGTAGTCTTAGCGTTTATGAAGCAGAGATAAAACGCTTGCTGCACGTTTGAGGCCAGCTTGGGCTACAGAGTGGAGCTGTGTCTCAAAAAACCAAAACCAAAACCAAAACCAAACAAAAACAAACAACAAACAACAAAACAAAACAAAACCAAAAACAAAGCAGCAACACAAAAATTACCATGGCCGTTGGAGGTTGGCAATTTTCAGTGAATTTGGTTTAAATCATGGAGTTGGAAGTAGGGCCAGGCTGTTCTCAGACTCTAGAAACTTGGAGATCATGTGCTTTCCACAGTTTCATTTATCTGTCTTCGCAGTGGGAAAATGCTAAATGGAAAATTCCAGAAGAAACAGTTCATAAGAGTTTTTTTTTATTTTTATTAATTTAATTGAACATATATGATATGTGTGAGTACAGAAAAATGTGTACCCCAGTTTAGGGAGTTGGTTCTCTCCTCTCACAGTAATTTCTGGGGATTGAACTCAGGTACTCAGGATTTTGTGGCAAGCGTTTTTTTTTACCCACTGAGCCATCTCACTGGCCCGGTTCGTACCTTAGTAGGTTTTTAATTAAATGCCGTTCTGAGGAAGGTGATGAAATCTACCATTACCCCACTCTGCCCCATCCAAGAAGTGAATTGCCCTTTGTCCATTATATCCATAATGTATATGCTATCCACTACCTATTCTATTAATCAATATCAATTTTAGTTATAAGAGCAACTGTCCGGGGATTGAACTGCTTGTGTTCAAGAAACTCTTATTTTATTTAACAGCCCCAAACACAATACTAGTTATTCTGCTAATTTTATCACATTATAATGTTTGGTCATTGGTTATTATTGATCTCTTGCTAATAACTAACTTATAAATTAAACCTAGCCATAGTATGTATGTATAGGATCAGGTTCTGGTTGAGGGTCCAACATCTGGTGGGGGACTTGGTTCCTATTCCCCAGAATAATGGAGCACTGTACTACACGAAAGGGGAAGAAGAAATGGAAGCCTGGGAAGCAGTCGATAGGATGGGATGGCTGGCATGGCTTCCGTGTTGGATTAGCCACATACAGGGATCATCATGGTGCACATGGGAAGCTGCAGGGCCAGGTGCACATGAGAGGCATCCATGGCAATCATAACAGACTCCTTCTCAGGACTCCCTTGACACAGGTTCCTCTTTCTTCCTGCCTCTCCCTCCCTCTCTCCCTCCTTCTCTCTTTCTTGGTTTCCTCTTTTCATATTGGTAGTAATATCTTCTATGGAGGCATTTCTAGTCATTACTGCTGTGAAACAATCTTTTGTTGTTATTCTTATTTTTTTGAGACAGGGTTTCTCTGTGTTGTCCTGGCTGTCAAGTAACTTGCTCTGTAGACCAGGCTGGCCTCAAACTCAGAGATCTGCCTGTCTCTGCCTCCCGAGGGCTGGGATTAATGCTGTGTGAACTTTGCACAGTGTTCTGCCACTGTGATCCCATCTTGGGCTACATAATAAGATCCCAAAGGGAAAAAACAAGAAACAAAACAAAACTGAGGGTCAAGCAATGGCTAGGAGTTGTAGGAGACTCTTTCTGTTCTTACAGAGGACCTAGGTTTGATTTCCACCCCCCACATGCATGGCAGCTCACAATTGTTCATAGCTCCAGTTCCAGGGGATCCAACACCTTCTGGCTTCCTTGGGCACCAGACACACATGTGGTGCACAGAAATACACACAAGCAAAATGTTCATACACAAAAAATAAAATAATCTTAAAAATTAAATATAAAAAGTCAAAATACTTACACTGTCTGCAAGAGGCCCTGAAGTCTATTTCCAGCACTTCCCCCCCCCTCTCTCTCTCTCTCACACACACACACACACACACACACACACACACACACACACACACACACACAGAACACACAGGTCATAATTTTGTTTTTCTTGTGACTTTATGGGTCAGGAGTTAAGGCAGGGCCAGGCTGGGCAGTCCTCTCCTGGAGTTCACAGCCAGGGACCAGCAGGGACTGCATTCTTCTGAAGTGTGCACTGGGATGATTGTTCTGTATGTCTCACTTAGGTGGCTGCAGATAATGCTGGTGGTCTAGTGGGAACTCAGGGGTGGGGGTGACCCTTCTATACTTTATTTCATATTTTGTGTTTTAAAAATATTTTTTATCTATGTGTATGCCATATGTGTGCAAGTGCCTATGGAGGCTGGAAGAGGACATGAGACATAGGACCCCTTGGAGCTGGAATTATCGGCAGTTTGTGAGCTACCATGTAGGTGCTGGGAATCAAACCTGGGTCCTCTGCAAGAGCAGCAAGTGTTCTTAACCCCTGAGCTCCCTCCCCTATTTTTTTTTTATTTTTTGAGACAGGGTTCCACTACGCAGCCCTGGCTGGCCTGGATCTCAGTATGCAGAATAGGTGGCTCTTAAATTCACAGATACTCACCCACTTCTGCCTCCCAAAGGCTGGGATTAAAGTCATGCACCACCATGCTCCACATTTTTCTGTGTTTTTAAATTAAATTTTCAAGATGGCTACAAAGTAATAGGTAAGTTTCACCATGGCATTTCCATATACATGGTGCTATGACACTTCATTTTGCCGCTCTCCTACACCACCCTCCCCACACCCTCCTCCTTCCCTCGGGCTGGTGCCCTTCTTCTGGATTCAGGAACACTTTTGGCTGGTATAGATACATGGCCATCTTATGGTAATCAATCTTATGGAACTCACTAGCCTGGAATTCTTTGAATTCTTTGTTTTTTTTTTTCAAAGTAAGAATCCCAAGAGACAGGTAAAAACTCTGTGGTCCTTCCTGCAGTGGCCTCGGAAGCCATCTTTATCTCCTCCACTGCATTTGGCCGGCTTCATGCAAGGCACTAGTGTGGTCGAGAACTTCAAGCCATATTGTAAAACTGCCATGCTTACCCCATACCAGCAGTGTTTCATTGCTGCATTCCTTTGTGTGTGTGTGTGTGTGTGTGTGTGTGTGTTTAATGTATGTATGTGAGTGAAGGTGCGTACCTGCCACGGCACGTATGTGGAGGGCAGAGAACAACTTTTGGGTGTTGTTGATTCTCTCCTTCCATTGTGGGTCCCAGAAACCAGGTTTGTGTTGTTATTCTCTGAGCCATGCACTGGCTCAGTGCCCTTATTTGAGAGAAGAGGAAGCTGAGGCATAGAGGTTAAGTTCCCATCACCATGCCATTAGGAGAAGAGGAGGAATTTGATCCAGTCTACCTCCTGAGACTATGGCCTTCACCCAGTGGTTCTCAAC
The DNA here is from genome assembly GCF_007827085.1 of Peromyscus californicus insignis. Taxonomy (NCBI): domain Eukaryota; kingdom Metazoa; phylum Chordata; class Mammalia; order Rodentia; family Cricetidae; genus Peromyscus; species Peromyscus californicus. Next base: position 89,473,253 of record NW_026294562.1, read on the forward strand.
GTCCTTAATGCTGTGACCATTTATTACAATTCCTCATGTTGGGGTGACCCCTAATCATAAAATTATTTTCATTGTTACTTCATAACTGTCATTTTGCTACTGTTATGAATCATACTGTAAGTATCCAATAGATATACAGATGGTCTTGGGCAACCCCTGTGAAAGAGGTCCCGATCCACAGGTTGAGAACCACAGCCTTAACCTTATACTGCCTCTACAGAGAGATATATTCCTACCATATTCAACTAAGCTGACACACACACAATGAGTTTCTATTTATAATTACTAGCTTGTAAACTCCCCTCAGCACATTTAAAACCACACAACAGAACGTGTTCCTTGTCAGCTCTGACTTCTGCATACCTGCATATCTGGTTTTCTTTCTTTTTAGACCAGGTTTCTCTGTATAGCTCTAGCCTGGAACTCACTAGCCTGGAATTCTTTGAACTTACAGAGGTCTGCCTGCTCCTGCTTCCAGAATACTGGGACTAAAGGCAAGGGCCGCCATGTGCAGCCCAACATGGTTTTCTTTCCCTGGAATGCTTTCTTCCAATCACTCATCTGTTCACAAGATTATTCAGGTCTTTCAGAAAACCTCTGACTGGCCAGCTGGGGGTGGGGTGGGGTGAGTGCACCTTGGACCTCAGTGCAGTGCAGTTGTCCTTATCATGTCTTACAAGGTGCCTATTGTCCTGGCTGCCTCTCCCACTGGACTCTGAGAGCAAGGCCGTGATCATGTTCGTAGAAGCCGCGTTCGAAAGGAACACTGTCCCGGCATGTCACTGCCTGCAAATTTCTCACGACCCTCATATGCAGTTACCACACATTTTTCACACATAAACGGGAACGGAGATCTGCACCCCAAATCTGTAGACATGTCCTGTGGCCCCCATACAAGCTCAATCACTACCCACCCACTCTCCCTGCCACTAGTCCATCCATCACATGTTTAGTTACTGCGACACTTCTCATCTTCTGCCATCACTGCCTTATACTTAAAAAACAAAACAAATACAGACCATCTGCATTCCGAAAACAGGGTACAGAGTTGAGTGAATATGATAACAGTTCTATTTTCCATCCACGCCGTCACAGGCTGTTTCTTTCATGAACACGATCCCTGACTTAGGCAATTACTGTTATCGCCCGTCAGGCTTCCCGGTTTCTTCCCTCTCCGCCTCCGGGTGCTCCCGGGGGCAGGTCCGCGGGGTCTGCAGCTTAGTGCGCTCTAGAGCTTCAGCCAGGGCGGGCGCGGCCTGGCCCCGCCCCCTCATGCATATGTAGCACCCCAGCCCGGCGGCCCGGCCCCCAGACGGCCATTTGTAGCGGTGCTGGAGGCTGCGTTCGGCTGCGCTGCAGAGACCCGGAGAGGAGCGCGCTCCCTGGCCGCTGCGTCCCCTGCCCCGGCGCCTTCCCGGCTCCTCCGCGTCTCGGGCAACTCCCAGCCGTTCCGGGGGATAGCGCTCCGCCGCCCTCCAGGCCACTCACGGGCCCCGCGCGCCCTACCGCCTGTAGCCCAGCCGGCCGCACTCGTCCCCGGAGCCGGGCCTAGGGCGCGCGGCGGCCGGGCTGGGCTCGGGGCGTCCCGATGGCCGCGGCCGGCTGGCGCGACGGCTCCGGCCAGGAGAAGTACCGGCTCGTGGTGGTCGGCGGCGGCGGCGTGGGCAAATCGGCGCTCACCATCCAGTTCATCCAGGTGCCTGGAGAGGGCCTGCGGGGTGGCGGCGGCGGGGTGGCGCTACCTGTGGCCGTGGCGACCCCGCCCGGGGCGCGCGGGTGCGGGGCTCCGGCGCGTGCGGTGCGCGCGGGTGCGGTTTGCGCGGGGGCCAGGGCGCGCGGCTGCGAGGGCAGGCAGGAACAGTGAGGAGTCGGCGCTGCTCTCCTGCCCTGCGGCCACGGCGCCGCGCTGCTGCCCGCCAGGCGCCCGGCGCGGCGTCCGGGGACTCGGGCTTCTCAGGAATGTGGCCCGGAGGGCGGAGCTGCCCGGGTGGGAAGCGCAGTTCCACCTTATCGCTGTGGTCGGGGCGGGAGCCGGCGGGGAGCAGCCGCGCGGCGGAGCCGGGCTTCCTGCCCCGAGGGCCGGAGCGGGGGACCCAGCGCATGCCTCGGTGGCCGCGATGGCCCGGGCTACTTGGCTGAGGCTCCGCGCCGCCGGCTCCCAACAGTGTTCTCTCTTTGTGTGTGTTTGAGCTTCTCTTACAAGTAGTCTCTTAGGTGGTACGTCCGGGTGGGAGTGTTTGATCGTGCCCTAGGGAAATAATGGTTTCGAGGAAGTTAAAAATGTGCTTTGATAGGGGCGAGACCATTTCCTTGGAATTCCCGGTGCCTGCCTGTTTCGCGCTTAGGTGAAGTTTGGGATGAGCCCAGTTAGGAGAGGACGAGTGTGAGTTCTGTGTTGCAGCCCCCTCCCCCCTTTTTTCTGGTTAAGGAAAATCGGGTTGTGTCAAAGAAAAGGGAGGTGAAATTCATCCTTAGACTTTATTCTTGGTTAAGAGGTCCGAGCGATTTTTCTTTTTCTCTTTGATTCTTTAAAAAGGCAGCTGCAGATCTCTTTGCTTTTGTCATCCTGAAAGGCGTGGCATATGTTGGGAGAGCACAGGTACCCTGCTAAGTAACAAAGGTATTTTTACTGTGTCAAAGAGTACGGGTGGAAAAAATTTTTTTTTCTCCTGTGTCACCCATTTGTTGACTTCGTAGAGTTGAATAGCTTATTTTGTTTCATTATAAACTGTGATGTTTATAGTGCCATTAAGATGCACAGTTCCAAAAACCTAAGTGTGATTGTTAGCTTTCATATGAATGAACAATAATCGCTCCTGTGATAGTCCATGGAGTTAAAAAGTGCTGCTCAGACCTTTGTATTCAGAGGATGTTTATGTCATGAGCGTTGACAGTATGCTGGGTGGTGGTGGTGGTCAGGCCGATTGAGAAGTGAGATTGGATTAAGTTTACCCGACTTCAGTCAGGCTTTTTGGCGAGTTGCTATTTGCCTGGGGCCAAGAGAGACGTCTAAGTGACTGACAAAGCTAAACAAGGCCAGCTAACTCTTTCTGATGGCTGGTGTTGGAGGGAGTCCAGAAGCCACAGGACAATCCTGGGTTCCCGGACTGATGGGTAATATTCCTTAGAAGATTTAAATCAGAAGCATTTACAGTTTTGAGGGAGGGACTATCTGAACGTGATTGCTTCCATACGTTAAGGTATTTGAGAAATAGTGTTAGAAACCCTTACTCCAGGTAGTTACTGTGTTCCTTGTGACCTTCTAGAATCCATTTGTTGAATACTCTTGAGTAGTCTGATACCTAGGGACTCTGAAGTGAGACCAAGTAAGTAAAGACATGCTTGACAATGGTCAGATAAGGACCAGGAGTGAGCTTTGAATCCAACGGACTTGAAGGTGTGCCTTTTCTTTATTGGTTATGAAAACAACACCCCAAATATTTAGCCTTTCTGAGTCTCAGTTTTCTTGTTAGTCAAATAGGTTTCAGTACACATCCTTTATAACTTTTATATTATAAGAAAGATCTTAGCGTTGTATTGAGGATGTGGTGTGTACTCTGTTGATAGTAGTCATTTCTGTAAGTGTGTGAGATGTTTAGATGCAAAGGGAATTCAGATTTGAAAAAGTCAATGTGGGAAGCCTTTAAAAAATGCATTGTGGGGGAGAGATGGCTTAGTGGTTTTGAGCACTGACTGCTCTTCCAAAGGACCCAGGTTCAATTCCCAGCACCCACATGGCAGTTCACAACTGTCTGTAACTCCAGTTCCAGGGGATATGACACCCTTCTCACAGACATGCATGCAGGCAAAACCCCAATGTACATTAAATAAACAAATCTTTAAAAAAAAACTGCACCGTGGGGCTGGGGAGGTAGCTGTATAGAGTGGTTTGTCTCGTGTGTGGGAAGTCCTGCGTTTGATCCCTAGTACCTAAAAGCACTGTGTCGTCTTACTGGGCGCTGTGAGTGGAAGTGTGATGAGTGTGGGGAGTCACAGGCCAGATTGGAAAGAGGAGGCAGATGTGTGGGGAGCTGGGAGTGGAAGAGGCACGTGTGACTTGGGGCTTTTGGTGCTCATGAAACAGGAACATAGGCTCTGAGGTTGACTTGGTGAGGAGGAAGGAGGCACAGCACCTGTGTGGAGACTCCGCCACTCCTCTGAGAATGATGTAAGCTACTTAACCTGTGTTTGGCTTTGAGTCATCTGTAAACTGGGGTAATAAAGTTATACAGCCGTGAAAGTCAAATGAATTAACATATCCAGGGCTTTGGACAATGTGTAGTTCATAGAAAGACTACATCCATTACTCTGTTAACCTTGGATTATGGAACTAAAGTCACAATTTATCATCTATATCTATACACACATAAACACACCCATAGCAACTGGTAAACATACATATCACACTCACAATCCCCCTTCCCCGGAAAAGGGGTGTGCATATGTAGATGACCTTCCAGTTTCTGTTCTTTCCCCTCCCCCAGCTGTTCCCCACCACCTCACCAGGTGCTAGGGATCAAACCCAGGATCTTGGCAATGTTGTATCATTGGTTACATCCCTTTAAAACTTTTTTTTTTTTTTTTCAGATTTAATCTTGCTAAGATTCATAGGATAGTCTTGAGCTCTGTAGCCCAGGCTAGCCTTGAACTACTGATGGTGCTGGTTCGGCATCTCAGGTTACTAGGATTATAGGTCTGTACCCAGCCTGACTGCTCATACTTTTTTGAAAAACATTGTACATTGGTGAATAGAACACCGAGTGTCGTGTAACCCCTGGTTAGGACATAATTTTGACATGGAGTGGAAGGCAGAGAGTTGGGTGTCTGAGCTGCTTCCAGCCCAGGTAACTGGGATGTGTCTTCAACTCCTGTCTTTTTTTTAGGGCTTTGAGTGCATCTCTATAAAGCACTGAGTTTGGTTAACAGATCTCTATGTCTTTGTAATTCTATGGTTCTTCTGTGTTCTGACTGGCTGATGTCTTTGGTCTAGTTTCTTAGGTTTTCTAGGTCTCAATTTCCCATTTGAAAAGGGAGCATAACAGAGTGCTTAGGGGTTTGGGAGTAAATAAAATGCCAGCAAATCAAACCACTGGGCACAGCCGTGACTCAGTAAGTCAGTGATCACCTTATTTGTGGCTTTTCAGTATCTTGATGTTCTTCCAAAACAAAATTTGTAGTTTTTCCTCAATCCATAATGTAGTCCATTATTTCAGTCTTCTCCCTTCCTACCTCCACTTCCCCCTCCCCTGCACCATGAGGTACTTAGCCGAGGAGTCTTGATTTCATTAGAGTTGGGAAAACTTGATTAATTTGGAATTGCTTTTTAAGAAATGATGGGACTGAGGCATAGCTTAGTGGTAGGTCTGTCACTGGGGTTCTTAGGGTCAAAGCCTGGGCTCCGACAGCACAAACAAGCTAGGCTTTGCCCATTGCCCCTCATATGCCAATTAAAGAGACAAGCAATGGTGAAAAGCAGAAAGTAAGTTTATTGACTATGACATTGGAGAGAAGAACAAATAAAGGGGACTAGTGATCCCCAAGTCCGTCTTTGGGGTACTGCTGGGAGGTTTGGGTTTAAATAGAAGGGAAGAGGCAGAGGGCCTGGCCAAGATGATTCTGTCCGTAATAACCTCAGTTCCAACCTGTCCTTTAAGATGGTCTGACAAGTTGTCAGAATCGTGTGACCTCTCATCCTGGTCCACACACTCCTCTTCTGGTTGACACCAGGATGTCAGGTTTTCTCTTCCTCTAGCATGAGGTTTTAATTCTTTGTGGCACAAGTTGCTCTTTCTGCTCGTCTACCAGGACAGTTGTTACAACACCTGGGTTTAGCATTTGCTAGGCCCTGGGTTCAGGCCCCAGTTACAGAAAACAAAGAAATGAACCAAAAAAAAATGTAAGCACTAAGTTTTGGGGCTAATGGTTTCTCCGGCAACCCTGAGAAGAGGTTGTGCATGTTTTCAAGGATCTAAAAATATAAATTACCCCGTTGCTGTTCTTTTAGCATCCTAACTTTTTACTTACCTGTTTGTCAGGTTTTTGAGCTGTATAGGGGTTAGGTGGCCTCAGGTTATAGCTCAGGCTAGCTTGGACCTTGAGGTCGCCCTGCCTCAGCCTCATGAGTGTTTTGATTACGGGTGTGATACGCTCAGCTTCTGTTTCTCATTCTCCACTGTTAGTCTTGAGACATTGTTGGTCTGGACAGCTGACTCCAGCACGGTTTCTTCCTCAACACTACCTGTTGGGGAATGCCTTTTCTGTATCTTTTCCTAGGGCACATCTATCTCCTCGATCTCTTCTGGAGTCCTTTATTTGTGTTGGTAGTCACTTGATCCACGTGCCAAGGTTGTGCCTTTAACATCAATGCTGTTCCATTGCTGCATCTTGGAGACTCACGCTGTCGTTAGAAGTTAGCTGCCCAAGAGCAGGTGGGATGGCTCAGTGGGCAAAGCCCTGCCCCCAGGGTTTGGTCTCTGGAAACCACACCATGGAAGGAGAGAACCAAACCTTGAAAGTTGTGCGCTCGTCTGTGTATCTGTGTGTGCTAACCTGAGTTTGTGGGGCTTTTTTGAGACAGTCTCTATGTAGCTCTGGTTGTCCTGGAACTCACTCTGTAGTCCGCACTGGCTCACAGAGATCCGCCTGTCTCTGCCTTCCTTGTGTTGGGATTAAAAGTGTGCACCACTACTACATCCAGACAACTTTCAAGTCTTTACATTTTATCCAGTTAACGATTTTGTGATATGCTCTCGTACCCCAGGCTGGCCTGGAGCTTGCTGTGTGTCTGAGGATGACGTTGGCCTCCTGCTCTTCCTGCTTCCCCCTCCGGTGTGCACCAGTAGGACAGTGTGTTCTTCTTAGTGCATTGTATTAGGTGATTAGGGGACAGTTGATGGGTATTTGATTTTTTTATACACTTACCTTTTGACTCAACAATCCTAAATCTAGAAAATTAAAGATCCGTGTTGAGCGTCATGGGAATGAATGCACATGTACAAGGCTGTGCGAGTATTGTTACTTACACAAATTAGAAGCCACCTACAAAGTGGAATAGTGGAGTAAAATGATGTGCTCCCCAATGAAACATACACCTTGAAGAATGACTGAGAAAGGTCCCAATGAACTGCTGAGTGTTTCCTTAAGATACATTAGTTAATGAAGAAAATTAAGGGACAGGTAGATCTGTGATTTGCAGGCTAGTCTGGTCTGTATAGTGACTTCTAGGCTATCGAAGGCTACATAGGAAGACCATGGCTGTCTTAGGGTTTTATTAGTATTTCTGTCGAGAGGCACCATGACCATGGCAACTCTTATAAAGGAAACATTTAATTGTGGGGGTTCACTGATAGTTTCGGAAGCCCAGTCCATTCTCATCATGGTGGAGAGCATGGAGCCATGCAGGCAAAAATGGTGCTGGAGCTGAGAGTCTTTATCTTGATAGGCAGGCAGCAGGAAGTTGACTGACAGTCACACTGAGGGAAGCTTGAGCAAAGGAGACCTCAAAGCCTGCCTCCACAGTGACACACTTCCTCCAGCAAGGTCACACCTTCTAATAGTGCCATTCCCTTTGGGGGCCATTTTCTGTCAAACCACCACATTGTCTCCCTGTTCCCCCCCCACCCCCTCCCCCCATGATGAGGGGTTGGAGATGGTCCTGGCTCAGGGGTTAAGCGCACAGGGCGCTCTCTCCTAGACCTGGTTTTGAATCCTACCACCCACATAATGGCTCACAACTGTCTGTAACTCCAGTTCCAGGGGATTGGACTGGTCTTTGTGGACACTAGGCACACAAATGGTGCACAGACATATACAGGAGAACACTTACACATATAAAAAAATTAAAAAATTAAGTTCAGAAGTAATTCCTGGGGGCTGAGGAGGCTCCTCAGAAAGTAAAGCACGTGCCGTGCAAGTGTGGGTTCTGGAGTCCAGCACTCAGGAGCAAGCTGCCTAGCTAGACTAGCTGAATCCCCAGGCTCTGGGTTCGAGGGAGAGATCCTGCCTCAAAGTATAAGATGGAGGGTGACTAAGGAAGAAACCCAACTGCAGCCTCTGGGCTCCACACATATGTTACGCACACTTCCACATGCACCCCATGCACATACATACACTACATACACAACACATTTTAAAACCTCCTGTTACAGTGTGTAAAGGAAGGGAGAGCTCAGAAAATAAATGTGTATTTGCTCATGGAGACAAAATCACAACAGAACACAAGGATGCTGGAGAGATTGAAGAGATTGGTTAGCAGAGAGGGAGTAGAAATGAAGCAACGGTGGGAAAGGGGACAGGGACCTTTCTGAGTACCATTTTCTGACTTTCGGAATCACGTTAATGTTTTAATCACACAGCATCTAAATAGCAAACACTAATCCAATCGAGCAGTGAAGGAAAAGGGACTTCCAAAGGTGGGTTACTGCCAGGTGTAGGGGGTGCACACCTGTGATCCCGAACTTGGGAAGTAGAGTTAGGAGGGCCAGCTGTTTAAGACCAGTATGGAACACGTGAGATCTTGTCCCAAGAAACAAAGAACAGGAGATGGGATACAGATAAACAAGTGAGCTAGGCTGTCAGAGGAAGAGCAAACATGTTGAAAGGAAGGACCAGAGAAATAAATACTTCAGGTGACCTTTGAACCCAGTTTTGGACTGTGTCCTCAAGATAGGAAACAAACACTGAGCTCTGGTGATAGGCTCTGCCCCTCCCCCTCCCCCCTCCTTCCCCTCCCCCCTCCTTCCCTCCCTCCCTGTCTCTGTCTCACCCACCCCTCCTCCCTCCCGCCTTTCTTTTCCCCACAGGCATAGGTTTACAGTTTGTGGCACTTTGGTGTATAACATTAGCAAATACGCAAGTGTGTTTGGAAAATAGAGGCCGTGGGCTCACTGCCGGGGAGAAGGAGGCTTCACAGTTGGCAAGGGCAAAGGTTCGAACGAACTCGGGTGTTTGATTGACTTTGAGAATACTGGCCAGAACTCACAGTGTAAAAAGTTTATTGATGCAGAAATGCCTATGCATGGGAATCCCTCGAGTGCACCTGAGCCCCTTTCCAGCTCCATTGAGAGCTGCAGAAACGGTGAAGGAACTGTGGAGAAACGTCTGATTTCAGGGCTGGGGTAGGAAATACAAGATGAGCTTGGAATATCTTTCAGTCGAAGGAATTACTGAGGAAAAAAACCAAACCAAACCAAACACAGCGATGGGAACTCATCAGAGAAAGTCAGGAGCCAGCCTGGGAGAATTCCTCTGTGCTGAGTTGGGGACGCTTTTATCATTAAAATAGACAATTGCTTATTGCCCTTAAAGAGTCTGTGAAGTTAATCCCAGCACTGGGAAGATTGCAGCAGGAGGAAGCATGAGTTTGAGGTCAGCCTGGGCTACATGGCAAGACCTTGTCTCAAAACAAAGCACAAACTCCGTCTATGAGTACATGATAAATGACTGAGCCGAATTCTGACTAATGAATGAACACACAGGAAATAGCAGAATCAGAGAAAATAACTGTTTGGCAATCATAATGATTAAGCAAGAACCATAAATAAATGTTAAAACTAGTAAGTGGGATGGTGGGTGTGATGGGGCCTGCTGGTGATTCCAGCTCTTGGGAGGCTGCGGTAGGAGGATCCTGAGTTCTGGCTAGCATGGGCTAGGTAGGGAAAGTAGCTGCGTTTTGTATTTTGTATTTCTCTAACAGAGGAGGGACCAGGCTGACCTCACTTTGATATCAAAGTTTGCTGGAACTCCAGGGTATCACCTAGGGAGATGCCCTGCCACAGAGTTACACTCCCACAGCCAGCCCCCAGGGCATCCTAGGGAGGTGCCCTGCCAGGGAGTTACACTCCCACAGTCAGCCCCCAGGGCATCCTAGGGAGGTACCCTGCCAGAGCTGCACTAAGCTGGCACTAAGATGGCTAATATATCACTGGGCACTGTCACCTTACTGGGACTTAAGGTGCTCAATACTGTTCGGTTATTCCTGTGAAGTCTAGTTAAAGAGTAGCTGGTCATTAAACAAAATTATGTCTGATACAACCAGACCAAGCTATAAAGGGGCCAGCCTTTTCTATTTCAAGACATCTTTTCTCAGTTTGTAGTTGCTGTCTTGGGAGAGAAAGATTGGTAAGCTTAGGTTAGGCCACATTTTAGCCATGAATGCTAATGTTTATTCTAACAGCATCCTCTCTTTGTATCCAGTATGTCTTTTGATGTGTAGATGACTTTGTGTATTCTTTTTTTTCTACTGGGACTTACCTTAAAATTATTTATCTTCTTAAACATGCTTAACTAGAAAATAGGAATAATAGTATTGGAAATACTATTGGATTAATTATGGAAAAATGGAAGTATTTAGTGTGTGTGTGTACCGGTGTGTCATGGCATGCATTTGGAGGTCAGAGGTCATTTGTGGGAGTCAGTTCTTGCCTTCCACTGGGTGTGCTGTGGGGTTAAATTCTCGCCATCAGGCTTGGTGGCAAGCGCCCTTAACCATTGAGCCGTCTCACTGGCCCTTAGCAGGTTTATCTTTTTTTTCCCCTGACTTCCACCCATTCCTTTAAATGTAGTCCCCCTATTTCAAACAGCCTAACGAGTGAAATTGCAGTATTTTAAGCAAACTCTTTGTCTTTTGTGTACTGTTGTAAGAATAATTAACCTTCAAAGAAGTACTTTGTCATTCGGGATTATTGTATTTATTTTTCCTTTCCATTCTGATTTCAGTGCTTATAAGCAATCCTCATGAATAACAAGTAACAAGCCTGCCTTTCTCTCTCTCTCTCTCTCTCTCTCTCTCTCTCTCTCTCTCTCTCTCTCTCTCTCTCAAATTTGCTTTTTTTGAGATAGAGTCTCACTTTGTAGCCTAGGCCGGCCAGTAACTTACTATGTAGCATAGGCTAGCCTCGAACTCACGGTAGTCCTTTTGACTCAGCCTCCTGAGTACTGAGATTACAGGTGCTACTGTGCTGGCTAGTTTTATGTCAACTTGATATAAACTAGAGTCTTTGGAGAGGAGGGAGCCTCAACTGAGAAAATGCCTTCATAAGATCTGGCTGTAGGCAAGCCTATAGGACATTTTCTTAATTAGTGATTGATGAGGGAGGAAACAGCCCATTGTGGGTGAAGCCACCTGTGGGCAGGTGGTCCTGGGTTCTGTAAGAAAGCAGGCTGAATAAGTTATGGGAGGAAACTAGTAAGCAGCACCCTCCATGACCTGTGCATTAGCTTCTGCCTCCAGGTTCTTGCTCTGTTTGAGTTCCTGTATGTTGTGACTGCCTTCAATGATGAACAGTGATTTGGAAGTGTAAACCTAATAAACACTTTCTTCTCCTAGTTGCTTTGGTCATGGTGTTTTATCACAACAATAGTAATGCCAACTTTGATGGAAATTGGTACCAGGAGTAGGGTGTTGCTGTGACTTCTTGACTTTGTTGTTTTGGGGAGGATTGTGGATGGACTTTGGAACTTTGAGTGAGAAAAGCCATAGAATGTTCAAAGGTATTTATTCTTCAGGAGCTTGGAAGAAACTAGTGCTGAAAGAAATGCAGAC